>NC_023751.2:13075941-13437460 GCF_000499845.2 Phaseolus vulgaris | reverse complement strand
TTGAATAATTTGAGAAATTGATCATGTAACTTGGTTTTTCCCTTTTGATTTAATTGCGTATATTATAAAATTCTATTTTCACTAGCTTACCCTTGCTTTTCTTGCTGTGTTTGAACTGCGATGACTGTACTACGTACACGAGCAGATGATCTTACAGGTGTCTGAGAATCAGAAGAGTTGTAAGGCGTTGATTTTGAAACTTATATTGTAAATATTTTTATTTCTATATGTCCTAATCATGTATTAGGAATGTCTTGAAAAACTTTGTGCTTGTATAGAAATAAGTAGAATCTGTATTGTAATAGTTAGAGGTATTTTTCCGGGGTGTTACATTTAATGGTATCAGAGCGGTTCATCCTTAGGATAACCTGAGGGTAGTGGGTTTATTTTGTTTCTCTTGCGTGTAGATTTTTGTTTAAGTTTAGCCTCAAGACTTAGTTAAAAGTTTCTAATGAGATGTTTGACAAAGTTGTTTTTCTTGAAATCTTGTTTGTGTTCGAGTCAAGCTAATTGTTATGAATAAAGATGAAGTTATTAAGAATGAAAAGAATCTTGATAGAGTGGTGAGGGTGCACACTCATGACTAGATCAAGATTATTTTCTATCTTAATTCTAAGTAGCTAGAATACATTTTAGAGATAAGTTTTGATTGGTTTTGTATCTATTTTGTGTGATTATTTCTTTTAAGTTAATTTTGTCATAAAGATGTAGTTAGAAATTTTTAGTAATTTCTAACCCAATTCTTTACGTGCTTAGTAGATGGCACGTAGACCACCTACTCCTACTCCTCCTCCACCGGTAGATATGCCCAACTTAGCTCGGGCAATAGAGATGATGGCAACAACCTTGCAACAACAGAGTGCTACTATGGCACAACAGCACCAGGCCGCCCTTCATCAATTAGAAACTACTAGATTAGCAGCTGAAGCATCTCAGCTTCATCAACAACCCCATACCTTTAGTCTGGAGGATTTTCTAAGACATAATCCACCCAGATTTAATGGCAAGGTAAATCCAGATGGAGCAGACCAGTGGGTGAGAGACATAGAAAGAATCTTTGAAGCTACTCAATGCCCTGAAGAGAGAAAGTTATCTTATGCCATCTATATGCTTATTGAAGAAGCTGAGTTCTGGTGGATAGGCATGAAGCAAATGATGGAAGACAGAGGAGAAGATGCCACTTGGGAGAACTTCAAAGTAAGATTCTTGGAGGAGTATTTTCCTGATAGTGTCAGGTATGCAAAAGAAATTGAATTCATGCAGCTGGAACAAGGAAATCTTTCAGTCACAGAATATGCTACTAGGTTCAAACACCTAGCTAGATTCTACACCCAGACCATGACTGAGGCTTGGAGATGTAGAAAATTTGAGTTTGGATTGAAGCAAGAACTTAAAGAAGTGGTGATTCCTATGTCCATTAGAGATTTCCCTGCCCTAGTGGAGAAAGCAAAAGTAGTGGAGAGTTTGAAAAGTAGTAGCAGACTTGGAGGACCTTCTAAAAGCTTGCCTAAATATGAAGATAGAAAGAAACCTTATTTCAGACCTCAATCTTATAGCAGTGGAAGACCCAGTTCTCAATCACCACCTAGTTTCAGATGTTTTCGATGCGGTGGGCCACATGTTGTTAGATTTTGCCCTCATGCAGTGTCAAATGTGACATGTGATAGATGTCACAGGTATGGTCATGCAACAAAAGACTGTCGTGTCCAATTGGGAGCTCCAAATTCTGGCGGAGTGCAGCAAGTACAACAAAATAGTAATCAAAAACCCAAAGCTGCTGGCAGAGTTTTTGCTATTAGTGGAGCTGAAGCTTCACAGTCTGATAACCTTGTTAGAGGTATTTGTTCTATCCTTGGAACACAATTATCTGTATTGTTTGATTCTGGGGCAACCCATTCTTTTATATCTTTTGATTGTGCTAAGAAACTTAAGTTGCCAGTCCGAGAATTAGAATTTGAGTTGGTGGTATCTACACCAACAGAAGGTATTATAGTAACTTCTTCCATGTGTGCTGAGTGTCCAGTAATTATAGATGGGCAGAGATACAAGATCAACATGATTTGTATACCTCTAAAAGATTTGGAGGTTATCTTGGGAATGGATTGGTTGTCTGCTAATCATATCCTTATAGATTGTGGTCGGAAGAAGTTAATTTTCCCTAAATTAGAAGGAATGCAGGTTATCTCAGCTCATCAGTTTGAGAGAGAGATACGAGAAGGTGCAGAATGTTTTATGCTCTTGGCTTATTCTATAGTTACTGATAAAGTACAAAAAGATATGTTTGTAGTTCAGGAGTTTATGGATGTATTTCCTGAAGAGATTCCTGGACTTCCACCTAAAAGAGAGATAGAGTTTGCAATAGACTTGATTCCCGGAGCAGGCCCCGTGTCAATTTCTCCATATCGGATGGCACCAGCGGAGTTAGGTGAATTGAATAAACAACTAGAAGACTTATTGGAGAAGCAATTCATTCGACCTAGTGTTTCTCCATGGGGAGCTCCAGTGCTATTAGTGAAGAAGAAAGATGGTTCGTCACGTCTATGCATAGATTACAGACAATTAAACAAGTTAACAATAAAGAATAAATATCCTCTTCCTAGAATTGATGACTTGATGGATCAGTTGCATGGGGCAGTTGTCTTTTCTAAGATAGATCTGCGCTCAGGTTATCACCAAATTTCAGTGAAAGCGGAAGATGTTCAGAAGACTGCTTTTAGATCAAGGTATGGTCACTATGAATTTCTGGTTATGCCATTTGGGGTGACTAATGCTCCAGCTATTTTCATGGATTATATGAATCGAATATTCAGACCTTTTCTTGATAAGTTTGTGGTAGTGTTCATAGATGATATCTTGATCTATTCTCGTACAAGGGAAGAACATGCAGAACATCTTAGAACCGTCCTGAACATTTTGAGAGAAAAACAATTATATGCTAAACTTTCAAAATGTGACTTCTGGATGTTAGAAATACAATTTTTAGGACATGTCATCTCTGCACAGGGAATATCAGTAGATCCTTCTAAAGTGGAGGTTGTACTTCAGTGGGAACGTCCTAAAACAATTACAGAAATTAGAAGCTTTGTCGGGTTAGCAGGATATTACAGGAGATTTATAGAAGGCTTTTCTAAAATAGTGGCTCCTTTGACCCAATTGACAAGAAAGGATCATCCTTTTGCATGGACTGAACAATGTGAGAAAAGCTTTGAAGAGTTGAAAAGAAGGTTGACTAATGCTCCTGTATTGACAATCCCTGATACCAATCAGTCTTTTGAAGTTTTCTGTGATGCTTCCTATCAAGGATTGGGTTGTGTTCTGATGCAGAATAAGAAAGTTGTTGCCTATGCTTCTCGTCAGTTAAAGGTGCATGAAAGAAATTATCCAACTCATGATCTAGAATTGGCAGCAGTTGTCTTTGCTTTAAAAATATGGAGGCATTTTCTTTACGAAGTTAGTTTTAATGTGTTCAGTGATCATAAAAGCTTGAAGTATTTGTTTGATCAAAAGGAGTTAAATATGAGGCAGAGGAGATGGATTGAATTTTAAAAAGACTATGATTTCCAGCTAATATATCATCCTGGGAAGGCAAATGTTGTTGCAGATGCGTTGAGTCGTAAAAAGATACAAATGTCGTTGCTTATGATTAAAGAGCTAGCATTGATTGAAGATTTCAGGAGTATGAATTTGGAGGTTTCCATGTCTTCAAATTGCATTAGTTGTAATATGCTTGTTATAACTAATGAATTTCTGGAGAAGGTGAAGGAGAAACAGTTGAAAATTGAAGAACTTCATGGGCTTATTAAATACTGACAAAGCTAAAGACTTCTCTTTAGGAGTGGATGGTATTTTGAGATTCAAAAATAGAATATGTATACCAGAGGATAATGAACTAAAGCAAATAGTGTTATCTGAAGGTCATAAAAGCAAACTCAGTTTGCATCCAGGAATGACCAAGATGTATCAAGATCTCAAGAAGTCTTATTGGTGGCATGGCATGAAGAATGATGTGGCCAAGTTTGTAGCTGCTTGCTTGACTTGTCAGAAATCAAAGATTGAACATCAACGACCTGGAGGCATGTTAACTCAGTTAGACATTCCAGTGTAGAAGTGGGACAGTATCTCAATGGATTTTGTTACCCACTTACCACGTACTTTGAGGAAGCATGACTCTGTTTGGGTCATAGTGGACAGGTTGACAAAGACGGCACACTTCCTACCTATAGACTTGAGAATCTCTATGCGAAAGTTGGCCCAAATTTACATAGATGAAATAGTCAGATTGCATGGTGTACCCTCCAGCATAGTTTCAGATAGAGATCCCAGATTCACCTCTAGATTCTGGCAAACACTTCAAGAAGCTTTGGGGACTAAACTCAGACTTAGTTCAGCGTACCATCCTCAAATTGATGGACAATCAGAGAGAACTATGCAGTCCTTAGAAGATTTGCTTAGGACTTGTGTGTTAGATCATTTGGGTAGTTGGGATGAAATTCTACCTTTGGTAGAGTTCACTTACAATAACAGTTACCAAGCTAGCATAGGAATGGCTCCTTTCGAGGCATTGTATGGGAGAAAGTGCAGGACACCTTTGTGTTGGTTTCAGGATGGTGAAAGTGTGTTAATTGGACCAGAATTAATACAACAAACCAATGAGAAAGTCAAAATGATTCAAGAAAGATTGAAAACATCTCTCAGCAGGCAAAAATCTTATGTAGATCAAAGAAGAAGACCTTTAGAATTCTCGGCGGACGAGCATGTTTTTTTGAGAGTTACACCGTTCACTGGTGTAGGAAGAGCACTAAAATCTAAGAAATTGACTCCTAAGTTCATAGGACCTTATCAAGTTCTCAGGAGAATAGGCCCCGTGGCTTATGAAATTGCTTTGCCTCCTCCTTTAGCTAGCCTTCACAATATTTTCGATGTATCTCAGCTAAGAAAGTACGTACCTGATCCCAGTCACATTCTAGAGTCTGATTCTATCCAGGTGAAAGAAAATTTGTCGTTTGAAGTGAAGCCAATCAGAATTTTAGATTCGCAAGTTAAACTACTTCGTGGAAGAAGTATTCCCTTGGTGAAAGTATTGTGGGATCTCATATCTGGAGACTCCACTTGGGAAATTGAAGAGAAGATACAAGCATCATACCCTAATCTCTTTCTTGGTAAGTTCATTTTCGAGGACGAAAATTTTTGTAGTTGGAGATAATGTAAGAACGTTAAAAAAATAAAAATTAAAAAAAAATAATAAAAGAATGAAAAATAAAGGTGCAGAGAAGTTGTTTTGCCCCACACCACGGTTTTTTTTCCTTCTTCTTTCTTTTCTCTCTCTCTCCATATTCTTTTCTCTCCCTCTCTCTTATTTTTCTCTCCTAATCTTCATCTATTTTAGAATCTGATCATACCACGTTGTAGCAGAGGAGTTAAGGAACATTTCTACCCGATCAGATTTTCAAATAGAGTAAGTTCATTTTTACTCTAAATATCCTTTGTTCTCTATTTTTCCTTAGGATTTAGTCATCAATCTTTGTGGGGTCAGTTGAGAAGTTTAATCCTCTCAACTTATTCTATTATATACTGAATTTTTGTTCTGTTTGGATAACTTGCATTAGGCCCGTAAATCTTGAAGTTTATCCAGACTGTGGGGAATAAAATTCTAAAAGTTGCTTGAAAAACAAGCAATTGAGGTAAGGGAAGCTAAATTTAATTTTTTATAGCACCCTAGGATAGAAGATTTGAATGCGGAAGGGACGTGGTCCCAATATTGAATTTCTCTTGCAGGGGTGTTATTTGTTTATATATTGTGTGTTTGTTTATATATTATTTAAACTTTATAAATATTATATTTTGATAGTTTGAGAGTTAAATATTGTTTTTGACGTTGGAAAAGTTCTGGAATGATATGAAATTTTAAATGTTATGTGATTGAATGATATGTATTATATGCGGATGATGTAAATTGTATGGAAGTGATGTCATACATTTGGGATAATGTATGGACTGATGTTTGCTGTGTATTAAGTATTGATGCCTATGTGGTAACAGAGATCTCCGAGCTTCACTGATGATTTAAGTCACATAGACTAAGATATCAGGTGGTGAGAAGCTGATGGGGGAGTTCATGCACACCGTGACATATGAGATGCACGGCTTGGGTTGTATTGAACTTACCCTGATCCTTTCTGTTGGATTCGCTGGTAATCTTTGGATCAGGTGTTAGTCTCTGGTAGGACTTACTTAATACGGGTCTTCCGGAAGACGTTGTTTGTTGAATATCTTGGATGTGTAGATCCATGTGAGATTTATGTGATTGTTTTAATGTTGGGATTTGAAGAAGATTGTATAATTTGAGAAATTGATCATGTAACTTGGTTTTTCCCTTTTGATTTAATTGCGTATATTATAAAATTCTATTTTCACTAGCTTACCCTTGCTTTTCTTGCTGTGTTTGAACTGCGATGACTGTACTACGTACACGAGCAGATGATCTTACAGGTGTCTGAGAATCAGAAGAGTTTTAAGGCGTTGATTTTGAAACTTATATTGTAAATATTTTTATTTCTATATGTCCTAATCATGTATTAGGAATGTCTTGAAAAACTTTGTGCTTGTATAGAAATAAGTAGAATCTGTATTGTAATAGTTAGAGGTATTTTTCCGGGGTGTTACAGTGTTTTCTGACTTATTTATTGTTAATGTAAAATTTAAATATAATTTTATATGGAGTTGTTAATGAGAGTTTTGTTTTTTTTTTTAACCTGTAACTTTGATTGTGTTTGGATATTGTGGTTCCGGGTTGAGATATTTATGAAATATCTCTTTTATTATATTATATTTTTTGTTAATAAAAAAAAAAAAAATTTATAGCATAATTTTATAAACTAATTTTCCCCAATTAATTTCTAATTTAGCCTATTTTAAATTTGTTTATAAACTTTATACCATTATAAATTACAATGTTATTTATAATTTGTTTGCAAAAGTATATTCACGTTAAACTAAACTAGTAGAAAGTCACATGTTTTCGTATGTGTATCTACATTTCTATTATATTAAAATATTACAAATTTTAAATTAAAATATTACAAATTTTAAATTAAAATAAGATAATAGTTTTATAAAAAAATTTGAAAAGTTATATAGTTATTTTTAAGTTGATGGATTCTTTATCTAACTTTTAGATTGAGATATTTACTTATGTTATCAAATAATGAATTTGTTTTATTTTAGTTAAATAAAAGATAAAATTGAATAATTAAAAATAACACCAAAATAATTACACAAAAGTTATAATAAATAATTACATTAATACAACGTACGATTCATTTATTAGCTATTATAATGATTATAGTTATGAATGAAATTAGATGTAAGATAAACTTTTCCTTTTTAAGTACAAAACAAATTACATGACATCGTACAAAATAAAAGACTCTCATCCTTCTTTTATATATAAAGCTTTTATATTAGGCATTATTATGTAATTTGGCATCTCAGCTCCAAGAAATAACAATCATTTATTATCACATAAAAAAAAAAAAAAAATTATGGGAGGTTAGACCAAAACTCATATGTTAACAAAAATGAAACATAGATAAATTATACCTAGGTGGAAACCTATTACACCAATGAAATGAGTCTCTATGAATAAATCTTAAGTTAGACAGTTTATCCGCACATACATTCCCTTCAAGAAAAAAAATGTGAGTAATCTTAAACCTTATTTTCCCACAGTAATTGAGACAAGTGTTCTACCAATTGCGAAGCATTCAGGGAATCATAATTCTAACAATAAATGTCCCACTAAACAAGACAAAATCACATTCAATAAAAAAACTCTCATCTTACAACTTGTTTTAATGATATAATAATATATATTTTTAATTTATATTAAAATATAAAATAAATATGATTAAAATAAAAATATTTTGAGTTTGAATGTGGTCAACATTTCAACACCCATAAGTAAATGCATGATTTTTTGAAGAAAAAAAAACATGCAAAAAGGAATGATTTGAAGTGTTTAAATTTTATAAAGTAATTGACTAAAAATTGATGAATAAAATTTAGTGAAAAATTTAGATAATGATTAAAATCAGATAATAAGGTAGTAATTATGAACAGAAAATGATTAAAAAGTTGAGAGACAGGGTGCAGGTGTGAGGTGGGGTGGCCCCCCAGTGTGGTTTTGAAATTTGAAGGAACAGCAAATTAATGGCGGAGACAAGAGAAGGACACACAACTTTCCATTCTATACTTCCAAAACACTGTCTTCTCTAAACACGTGTCTTAACAAAACCATCCCTTCGCCCCACCCTCTTTATTACACACATTTCCAACCTAAATAACACAAACAAAAACAGACACTCAAATAACAAACATCAATGCCATCATCTCCTTTTAAAACCTTTCAAAATCCTACCCACTCAACCAAATACATCTCCTTTTAAAACCATCAAATGAATATTAATATCTAATCAATTTCATAATTTACATATAACCATTCAAAATAGGAAAAATAAGTTTTTTTTTTCCAAGAGATAATTTGCTCATTTATTTATAACATACTCATATTTTCAAATTTATTACATGTAATCTCTCCACTTATTTATTGTGTAAGAGCTTGAACATTTTGAAATCGAAAATTTAAAAGTTTAAAATAAAACTCTCTAATAAAAAGGAAAATATATCATGTATATTCCTACTTTTCATGTGAAACTTAATTTTTTTTATGCTAAATCCTCTCCACCCAAAACTTTCATGTGAACATCATATTGCTAAAAAAATAAAATAATAATAATAATAATAATAATATTATTATTATTATTATGAATATGCTCGGAAAAATAAGTTATTTCACTATAAGATTTTTAATGTGGGGATGAACTCACATAAAATCTACATTAAATATACATATAACATAAAAAAAATAAAAATTATATATATAACTACATTAATCAAATTTAACAGTTTATAAATAAAAAATGAAGTAAAAAATATAAAAGAAAATAAAACAACTTAAACATAGTAAAAATAACATATAATAAATTTCTATAAGTGTAATAATATAATATTCCAAAAGTTAAAAAAACAACAATATTAAATATATAAATTTCTCAAATTGAAAAGAAAAATGTAAAAAAAAAACTGAAGAGAGATACCGACTATTCTATATAGTGTGCAAAAATTAAAACTTCAGAAATTAAATTCAACGTATAAGATTAATTGAGATTAAAAATCTTATAATCTAAATTATCTACAAAATAAAATCAATTATTTTAATCAAAGTAAAAGAGTTGTTTAAATGAATATTAGGGGAGAAGATTAAGAGGTTTGATGAATAATATTATTTATATTATAAATTTAGTTTTGACGGTATAAAATAGAAAAAATATAATAGTTTCATTATTTTATTTTTCTTGATTCATGATTTATTTAAAGTTTTTTTTATCTTACTTCTCTTCATTTCTTTAGTGTTTCTCAAGAGAAAGATTTAATTTATAGCAAACATAGAACAATTGGTAAGAATAAGTTAAGTTTTGTTTTCCTCTTTCAATCTCAAGTTTTCTCCTTTTGGGTGGTGTGGGAGGTTTAGATTGAGAAAATATGTTTTATTGGGTGTCAGAAGATATATCACAAAAAAATCAGTTTTTATTAGAATAAAAATTTATAAATTAATCACTAATTAATTAAATATTAATTTAAATTTTAAAGTAATTAGTGTTTAAAATATTGATAACGAATATTATATATCAATTTAAAATTATTTTATAAATTTTAATAATAATAAAAAATATTTTAGATATTAATAATATTTAAATTAATTAATATAGTAATTAATTATTTCTTCTTAATAATTAATTTTTATTTGATATTTTTTTTTGTATGTATGTCTATATAATACTCATATAATTGTGATGTGTTTATTTGTTATTGTTAAGTTTGACTCTTTGAAATTTATATAAGAACAATTGAGTATCATTTTTCAGATTAAAAAAAGTTAAAATTAGTCTTGATTTAAATTAGAATATAAATTAAGAAAATAACTTAAATTGGAGGAAACTCTTATATATGAATTTGAGGTTATGTATTGGACTGGGCTTTCTGAATATGTATGCTTTTTAATATTAAAATTTGATTAATAATATAGTTGGTCTATGAATTTATCAAATTACTTATAATGATTTGAAAATTGACTACCATTATGACTTTAAAAACCAAAATTCTTCTATGTTATTATTATTGTGATTGGGTACATTGTACAAATGTTGAATTGGAATTGTATCACATCATAATTGTTTTGACTCAAAATTTGAGTTTTTTTGGAACTATTTATTTAAAAAAAAAATTAAGTATAAAAAGTGTAGAGATGATATGATATGATAGGGAAATTTAATTGGTGTTGTTATTAACCAAATTTTTGTTTATAAGTGAAAAATTAAAGTGTTATGGTTAATGGTACATGAGATTATTGATTTTGGTTGATTTTTTTATATATTTGCTGGTCTATTGTTTTCTTATCCGCTTAGTAAATTTAAAGGAAAATCTTAAGAGTCTTGCTATGTGAAAATTCCTCGAGAGAAATAAGATAAGAAAATTTAAATTACTCAACAAAATGAAATTTTGTTCAACGGATTAGATTTGAGAGTTCCTAAAAGAACTTAATTTGTATTATTTAGTTTTATGTTTTGGATAGTTTTAATCTATTTAAACAATTTTATGAATGTATTTATAAATATTACATATTTGATGGTATAATTGATTCCGTTATTAAAATTTGATACATTATACTTGTTGAATAAATTTTCTATTTGTTGATGTGTATGAAAGATTATAAGATAACATTTTTTTTCCAATTATGTATAATTATTAAGGTGATAGTTGTTAGTTAAACTTTGATAATGAATTAAATATTAATTTAAAAATTAGTTTATAATTTTTATTAATAATATAAACTATTTTATATATTAATAATTATTTTAGTATCTAAAATAACATATAATTTAATCAATATAGTAATTAAGTAATTTTTATCTCCAAAATTAATTTTAATTTAATATTTTTTTTTGTGTGAGGTGAGATAAACTTACTAATAAGGTAATTTAATTATAATTATGGTAATATTGAATAGGGATTAAATACATGATATATATATATAGGTTTTACTGAAGTTTGAACGAACATATATGAAAATATGAAGTGGTCCAAATTTTTCTAATTTTTTTTACAGTTATTTTGTATAATAAATGTTCAATAAACTATCTTATTTTAGATAAGTTTATTACAAGAAAATAATTAAATAAAAAAATTAAAAGATTAAAAATATTTAGTTGTTATATTAATTAATGAGATATTATTTTAAAAATTAAAAAATATTAATATCTAAATTACTTATTATTATTATTATTGATAAATAGTTTATAAATTGATATCTAATTAGTTATAAAAGTTTTAGTTACCAACTTTAGAATCTAAATAATTAGTAATTAAAATCTTGGTAGTTAATTAGATATCAATTTAAAAACTATTTATGAATAATAAAAATTAATTTAAAATGTCAATAATTTTTTTAAGTCTCTAATATTGTATATAATTTAGTTAATATAATAAATAATTATTATTGTCTCTAAATCTATTTAATGATTTTATAGTAGTGATTTTTAATTAGAATAAAATTATATTTTGATTTCTGAAGTACTTCATAATATGCTATATGTTAATACTAGAATTTTCAACACAATAATTTTATTTCAAAATTATCGAATCTAAATTTATTTCATTTATTTATTTTTGTGTCTTTAATATAAAATGAATGAGATTGATTATTATTATTAAATAATTAATGTAATTTACATAAATTATTTTATTAATACTAAGTTATCTTACTTCTTTGCATTTATTTTATAACTAATTCAAAAAAAAATCTACACTATGTAACATTGAAGATAGGCTCGTTTAGTTATGATAATTTATTTCCATAATTTGATTTTGTAAAAGCAAGTGTTTTGGAATAATTATATTCAAATTATTTAAGTCAATATATATATAATTGTATTTATTTGGTGTTTCTTTTTTTAAGTAACGATATAGGGGTGGTTAAAAAATAATAATGAAACAAATGATTAATTTTAAAAAATAAAAACTAAATAATAATAATTTTAGTGTTAAAATTTTAATTTTATTAATTTTGTTTGAATTTCGTTAATGGTTTAAAAATAATTGACATGTGTTTGGTCTCTTTAGTAATTCTCTCACTTGCTTATTTGAAAAGATAATTAACCTTGTATGCAATTAACTTTGAATGAAATATTTAAATTTAAAAAACAAAAATGAAAGATAAAATATTCCTCTAATGTTAATGATATATTAACATTTTTTTAATAAACATGTGATAATTACTAAAGGCTAAAAATCAAATACATACTCAATAATCCTAACCATTAGCAATTCAAACAAAACTAACTCAATTAAAGATTTTATAGCAACACTATTCATAAAAGAGTAAAATATATTAATATTAAAATCATAAAAGAGTAAAATATATTAATATTAATATTAAAATCATGAAATTGAAACTAGTTTTAGAGACAAAAAATAATTAGTTACTATAGTAACTAATTAAAGATGATTTTAAAAACTAAAAAAATTATTGGTTTCTAAATTAATTTTTATTATTGATAAATAGTTTTTAAATTAGCATCTAATTAACTAACCAGATTTTTGTTACCAAATTTAGAATCTAAATATTTAGTAGTTAAAACACGGGTAGCTAATTAGATATCAATTATCAATAATAGAACCTAACTTATAAATCAATAATTTTTTAGTCTTTAAAATAATTTCTAATTTAGTCATAATAGCAACTAATTATTATTTATTTTTAAAATTAGTTTCTATTTAATGATTTTTCTGTATTACAACTATTTATCCATAATAATATAATACTTTAAAATATAGTTTAATATAAACATGATACTATAAAAGGGAAAAGATAAAAAAAATACACATAGTAACAATTTTGTATCATAATTTTTTTTATACAAAAACAAATTTAAAGTAACATAATTGACAAAAAATATATAAACCGCCTTATGTAAATAAAAATACATAAACTATGTTCTATATAATAATGAAATTAAAATTTTATAAATTAAATTTATTTTAATATATAATATTTTTAAAATTAAAATTGTCTAAATTAAAACGTAGTTATACTTTAATAATAATATAATAATATTACAATTATGTAGAGTATCATAACGTAGTTAAAAAAATAATAAAATTCATTCATAATTATATCATATATTATATAATATATATTTTAAAATTATAATTGCCAAATGAATTTAATGAAAATAAAAATCACACTAATAACTCGCACTAATAAGTATAAAAACAAAACGTAAAAGAAACTAATATTATGATCGTAATATTAATAAGAAATGGCATTAAAATAGTAATAATACACTAGTCTATAATAAATAGTAAAAAATATAATAAAACAAATAAATACTAATTTAATAATATCATATGGTAAGATATTGTTGAAGACTAAATCAAGTTTTATTTTTTTTTAAAATTTTTTATGTTAGATATTATTATAGAAATTAATATCTTAATTAAGCTCTCAAGTAATAACAATCATTTATTATTATATAAAAAAAATATTATTTAAAAAAAAAATACAAATTTTATTTAATAAGTCATAAAGTCTTTTTTTTCTTATTGCCTAACACATATTTAAGAGGTTACAGGGAATATACCATAGACAGTAGTCTGAATTGGTATCAGGAGAGCATAATACAAGTTATTTCAAGAATAGTGAAACACATTTATTCTTTTTATATATTTTTATTAATTTTTTCTTCATTTTCTTTACATTTATTTTCAATCATAATTTTTATTCTACTAATTTAATTTTGTAGGACATGAGGTTTAATAGAGTTAAATTTTTAAATAGATAAAACATAGAAAGATTATGAATAAAGAACATAGTGAAGAGAGAATGAGATATTATTAATGATATATATATATATATATATATATATATATTACAAGAAAAATTAGTTTTAGCGGAAGTTTATTTTTATATTATTTAGGGTTAAAACCTCTATTAAGTCATTTATTCAGAGTTGTAATTTATCCCGCTAAACCATCATTGGTGAATGTGTTCCCTGAGGAAAAGTCTTTCAGAACCCCGGTTAAATATCACGAGTTTAAGAACATACCATGAGTTTCAAAATTTCAGTAAAATGATTTACCGTTTGAAATAATCTTCAATCCCATTTTCAGGCTCATGGCCACCACCGACAGTCCTAGCAAGAAATCACAATTCAACTACGCTTATATATATATTATATCTAAGGAGAAGAAACACTCAATAAGGCATTATTTTTTTCTTACTCCAACATTGTTTCTTCCATCACTTTACTACCCCAACTTGGGTCTCAAGCCATTCTTACCTAGCTCAACAACAATTGGTGTTTATCACTGCTTTATATATCTTCAATAATTACATTATCTATCAGATGTGAGTTTCAAAGTCATGCGTGTTCTTGACTAAAGATTGCAAAAACATATTATGAGGAGAAATTAACTTTATTACTTCTCACTTTTACAATGAATTAATTATTAGATGCATTTTAAAATAAAGGCCTTAATTTAAAATATTTCAAAATTATGAGAATTAAACATTAACAATTATAACTAAGATTGAAATTGCACATAAAATATACGTACATCAAAAGTTAAAACAAAATAAGTGAGGGTTTTTGAAGTATGAGCTAGTAAAAAAAAACTAGGAATTATATAAACCAACTACCATCAATCACAAAAAAATATGCAAATAATGTTGAAATACTTATTATCCAAGATTAGTTGTTGAAATACTTATTTTCCAAGATTAGTTGTTGAAATACTTATTATCCAAGACTATTTTGCTGAGTTTTTAAAATAAATTTTTGAAACTTTAAAAAACTTATTTCTAATATAAAGTTACACTTTCAAAATTTTAGAGAATTTAGTTATAAAATATATTAAAACTATGTATTTTTTAATTATTTATTTATAAATATATTTAATTATATTTATTTATTGAACTTTGAAAAATCTGGAGTGTTTTTATTGAGATTATACAATAAATCTTTGAAATTTAACAAAGATTAACTTCCATTAATTTACTAGGTTTTAGAATAAACCATTAAAATTTAACGAAGGTTAAAAAAACCTCTTTTACTTTGCTGAGGTTTTAAAATAAACTTTTGGGATTTAATTTAACGAAGTTTAAAAAAATCTCCATTGTTTGAAATTTAACGACAGTTAAAAATACCTCCATTATTTTATTGAGATTTTAGAATAACTTTTGAAACTTAATAAATGTTAAAAAAACCTCTATTAATTAAATCATTTTCTAGGGTTATATTAACCTCTGCTAAATAACCTCAATTAAAACTATTTTTTCTTGTAATTATATATATATATACAGTACGAGAAAATCATGAAATTGAAAACAGTTTTAGAGATAAAAATTAATTAGTTGTTATAGCGACTAAATTAAAGACCATTTTAAAGACTAAAAGTTATTGATTTCTAAATTAGTTTCTATTATTGATAAATAGTTTCTAAATTGGTATCTAATTAGCTACAAAGGTTTTTGTTACCAAATTTAGAACCACGAAATCAACCAATAAGTGTTATTTTTCAATTATAAAGTAGAAGATGTAAATGTAATATCATAATTTACTTTTCTGTTTTATTCATTTATGCAACATGTCTTTGGCATTGTATGATGACAATATTCTTATTATTGTGCTAACGCAAATAGCGTCATAAAATACACGAAGACAACAATTTAATCAAACTTATAACATAACTATTAAAGAAAAAAATAGTAGAATTTTGTTCATTGAATGAAAAATGGAAAGGAAAAAAAAAAGTACCAGATAAAAGTGCGTGAGTGAGAGTGAGAGGGGTTAGTATATGAGAAAGAGAGGGCTTAGGGAGAAAAGAGGAGGTGTGTTAATCTATGAGCGAAATGAATGAGAAAATGGATCGGAAGATGGAAGAACAAACAAGCGAAACACTTACGTTTTGGAATTTGATTTTGATTGGGACGGTGGGAGGGTTAAGAATAAGGGAGGTGGTGGTGATGGAGAATATGGAGGGGAAGTGTTGATGGTGGTGGTAAAGAATATGAATGATTTAACAAAGTTTTTTTGCGAGCCCAAAGCAAAGAATAGAGAAACATTCATTATATTTTCTTCTTTTATTATAATATTTTTTATGATTAATGATGATTGAGGATGATTTTTTGATTTATTGATTATTGGTGTTCTTATGTGAAGATTATATGCACATTAATTATAATTCATTAAGCAGCTTATGTTTTTACAAGTTACGGGCAAGGATATTTTTTGTAACTAATATAACTTTGTTCTCTCTTTTTATAGCAACCTTGTAATAATATATTCTATAATTTTTATAATAAAATATCCTAAAAATTCACACTATTTCTCATCTAATATATTTATTATAATTCCATTCACACTATTTGTTTTCCCTTCGGTATTCTTACAAAATTTAATATTTTCATTTTTTTTTACATTTTCAACCTGTTAGAAAACCAATCTTTAATAACCGTGACTTAAATTATATTTAAAATCCTTTATGGAAGAATTCTGAAAATCAAACTTAATTTCTCTCGAAATATAAATGAGTGTTTTTACGAAGTGGACTTTAAGCGTAACTCAATCCCATAAAACTGACTCTTGGAGTATAAATCCAACAAACACTCGCCATGATAGACTCGAAATGGCTCTGATACCATATTACGAAGTGGACTTTAAGTCTAACTTAACCATATAAAACCGACTCTTGAAGTGAGGTTTGCACCACTTATACACAATGAAATGTCATAATCTCTAGTCGATGTGCGATCTCCAACAAGTGTTGTCATCGAAGATTATGATGAACATGATTAATATCGATTATCTAATAGATAAAAATAATTAATAGTATAAATAAATGCATACTTTATTTGTTTTATAAAATTAAGATAAATTTAAAATTCACTTTTTAATAATATCTAATATTTTAAATATATGTCTAATTATGTAAATTATTATTTTATTTCATAATTTAATTTATATTTATAATATGAAATTATTATTTTTAGAAAAAAATAAATAAAAAATAAAAATATATATATATATATATATATATATATATATTGGATCTTTCTTTTCTGGTATGAAGTAGAATGCTTTGGTTTGCTCTTGCACCCTCACACTCCCTACCAAATGGCCAACACCTATCATCAACTCACCCTTCACGCTTCTTCCTCATCCACTTTAAGCCCTAACCACACTCCTCACCAATTCCATCATCTTCAACACTGCTACTATCCTCACTTTCTCCATAACCAACATTCTCACCAATTCTTCCAACAACAACCCCAACATCTGGGACTACTCAATTCTCTCCACCCCCAAGAACAATCCACAACCACTCTGTCGTTTTGGTATATACAATTCCATTTTCTTCTTACACTCATTTTATAATTCTGTTTTCTCCATTACCTACTCTGCGTTCTGTTGGTGTTGCAGGAAAGCATTCAACACAGTGCTCTCTGATGCAAAGCACCAAGAGGAGAATGAGAACATCGCGGAGCTTGAAGATGTGTACAAAACGGGTCGTAACGAAGACACACCATGTGCAGTGTGGAATGAGTGGGAAATGTTAGCGGAAACAGTTGACATTGAGAGTGGACGCGCGAGGAGGGGTAGGAAAAGGAGGAGAAAGAAGAGAGAGGAAGAAGAAATTGTTTCGTTTTTTAAGAGGTTGGTGAAGCGTGTGGTTAAGCAGCAGGAGGTTCTACAGAACAAATTGGTGGCGGCGATTGAGCGAATGGAGAAAGGAAGATTGGAATGGGAAGAGGGTTGGAGGCGTCGAGAAGCGGAAATTCACGACAGAGAAGCGCTTATGAAAGCACGTGAGCGAGATCTGGCTGCTAAGAGAGACTCTTCCATTGTCTCCAGCTTGGAGAAAATAACCGGTCGAAGGTTCGTTCTCGTTTCTGGGAAAGGTCCTACAGTACATCAAAATTAACATCTAGCGTGTTTTTTTGGTTTCAATTTTTCATGTTTTTTTGTGATTTGTGGAAGTTATTAGATACAATTTTGGCGTCAATATTTTGAAACATGGTATTGAACGATAAAAATGGCGTTACGGGGAAGAAACATGTTGAGTGGTGAATCTTGAATTTAGAGGTAGAGTGATGGAAATTGGTGAGAGTTGAGAATGTGGAATGAGATAATAATATCCTGGAACAGAGTTGGGTACTGCAGTTTGGATTCTCAAAAACCAGTTCTTAATTTTGTGGTTTGTCCTGCTTCTGTTTTTTTCTTATCTTATTCCCTCAACCAGATATAGGTGCTGAACATTTAGATTTTTTTTTTATCCCTTCTTTTTAACTTTCATATTTTACGTCTAAACGTCATAATCTAGTAATTTTTATATATTTTATAATATTGTCACGCTTTTTTTTGTACTTAATATCTAAAAAATCAAAATTATCAAAATAAAACAAGAATATCTCTTGTACTACTATTTGTTAAAAACACGAGTAAATTTCTCTGATATATCTCGTAGTTTTTTTATATATCTAACTTAATATATTTTAAAGAATTAATAGAGTTACGGGAATGAAAAAACAAAAATGTAATTACAATCTCAGAAAATATATTTGAAATAATCAACAAATTCTCCAATAAAAAGTAATTATCAATAAAATTAATAAATATTCATCGCATAAATTACTTAAATGAGAGACAATTTTATTTGAGTTAAGGAAGAGAAACTAACTAAAAAAACACCTATAAAAAATGATGAAATCTTTATCATATCACCTAATTCCTCACAATAACAAGGGTGGAGTAAAAAATCATTTATCATGTTATATAAGAGTAAAAAATCCTGCTGCCAAGACACCGCACCACCCTGAGCTCTTCTTTCTCTTCATTGCTGCTATTCGTTGCTTGTGTCCTCTAACAAGTTTTTTGTTAGTCTGTAGATAACTATATTTTATCTATTTTGGTCATAATTATTACATTTTTTTATTTATTTTACATCCATCCATATAAAAAAAAATTAAATTTATTACATAATGATATTTATATTAAATTTAAAACTAATATAAATACTCATAAATAACTTATATAAATATTTATCTATAACTTATATAAAATATCAATTTTGAAGTAACTACATTCTTTGGCATCAAACTCAACATTATAATTAAATTAAAATAGTTTCAATTAATATCAGGTATGTCTTAAAATAATATTTGAAATAATAAAATTATGCATTTTAATAAATGAAAAGTATATAATAATAACACGCTATTTTATAAAATAATATTTTTTAGGAAAAAATTGTATAAATTACAATAACATAAGATATATAAAATAGAAACACATGTGAATACATATATTCACCGTAATTTTATTAGTTTTAAATATTTATATATACATTACATACTAATATATTTTTTTGATAAATTTAAAATAATTGATACATTTATTAAAAAATATAGATCTTAAAAAATATTTTAGGCATGTGTTACTGCAATAGTAACATAATTTTGCTAACAGTTTTATACTTAAGTCATTTTCTTGAGTTAATAAATATTGACATACAACAATATCTTAGACGTTTGAAAGTCTAACTTTATTTTATAGAAAGAACATTTTTTTTTATCAGCATTTACTCAGGCAATTAACAGTGTCTTCCGAGACAAAGTTGTGTCCCCCAAATTCATGTTCTTTGTCTTAATTCGTAAGAACACTCCTAAATTAAGTTATGTTCATCGTTGCACATTCTTCTGCATTATTAGCAAGATTATTTGAAACCGATCAAGTCCAGTTAGTTTATTTTGTGACAAAGATGGTAACACGACATTTTTACAATACAGACAGCATAGGTGAGGATTGGCATCGTAATATGGGTAAGAGAGTCTTAAAAACTATTTAAACAACTTAAAAGAATTTCAATCCAAATTTTGTTACACATTTTTTTAAGAAGCTTTATGTTGAAATTATGCCTAAAATAAAAGTGTGTTAAGCAATGTGTTTCCCAAAAGATTACCTTTCATTTCATATTTTTCATATTTGATAAGAATAGGGAAAACATTCCTTCATCAAACTCGCTTTAAAACATTATAAAATTAGTGTTTCTTCTATTGGTTTAGGGCAATAGCTATAGATAACACAACTCCTAGAACTAACCATCCCAATGTGAAATACCCAACCACTCTCGTTGGTCCAACATCCTCAGTGTCCTGCCATGAGAGTTATGAATGACATTTATAAATAAGCATATTAGTTTTTATTTTGTAACTACAAGAAGATAGATTATGGGAAGCAGAGGTACCAGTTGTGGAGGATCTTCCTCTGGGATTTTTGTCTGTGTTATGTCAACCTCGAACGGCCAAATGAATGTCTCTGTGTTCTCTACTCTGGCCAAGCTCCAGTCATAGATTCTTCTTTCTTCTTCCGAGGACAGGATGATGTATGATTCCTACAAAACCTAGTTGTTGATCATGAACAAACAGCACAAAAGTAATTCGAATTTTGAATACATGTATGTTACTGACTTTCAGAAGTTCCAATTTCTTCTCAAGTTCGTCTTCCTCTAAATTCTGACTCTTCAATTCTTGAATCTTATTGCTGTAGGCAACCCCTACCTGTGTTTAGTTGAAGTGCAGAGAGAGGTGTAAAACATTATAAGTAACTAAGTTGAAACAGAAAACCGAATTAAGGTGGTTACTTCGGACCATGTCAAAGGGACATCCTCTTGGAACACCTAGCCTACCATAATGATCCGTATCTGTAATTGCTGCATTCTAAACCACGTCTTCGTCAATTAAAAGCTCATTTACGCGTCTAAATAATAAAATCAGATGCTATATTATGCATAAAAAACCTGAAAAACTTACGTAAGCCACGGAGAATCCTTTCGACGTTTAGAGCTGAAATTAACGATGAAGGTTCCTTGGGAATTTCAATGGAACTCTCTGAATCTACATCTGTGTCGGAGGTCTCAGCTGAGGAGCTTCTGATGCGTAACAATCTCGGAGGTTTGAGAGTAAAACGAATGGTACTTGAGAAACCAAATTTAGGGAGTTGAGGGGTTGGTGGAATATTGTTAGCAGGAAGACATAGTGGGGCAGTGGTAGAGGACACAGCCATTGCTTCTTCACCTTTTGGTGGAACGGAATTGGGCTTTGCTATTATTCTGTTATTAATCATACATGCATGGATGGATAAGGCAACACTTCTTCGCCATTAAAAAGTTATCAGATGTAGTTTCTGTGAACAACATGCGTTTATAGTGATAGCACAGAATTTTGTGAACAAAAGATTGTCGTTGTAGTATAGTGGTAAGTATTCCCGCCTGTCACGCGGGTGACCCGGGTTCGATCCCCGGCAACGGCGTCTTTTAATTTTTATAATTACAATATTACATTTAAACTTAAAATAAATTATGTAAGAAATTATAACAAACCAAGTCGTTGTAGTATAGTGGTGAGTATTCCCTCCTGTCACGCGGGTGACCCGGGTTCGATTCCCGGCAACGGTGTTTTAAAAATTTTTATAATTAAAATATTTATTGATAAATATAATAATATTTATGTAAGGAATTACCACAAATCAAGTCGTTGTAGTATAGTGGTGAGTATTCCCGCCTGTCACGCGGGTGACCCGGGTTCGATCCTCGGCAACGGCGATTTTTTTTCTTATGTTTTCAGAATACGACGTCGTTTATCAGCTTCTTTTTTTTTTCTCTGATCCTTGAGTTGGGTGATGACCGCTTAGAAGAGTTCAATTCGTAAAAGGTTTAGTTACCTTCGTTTGATTCCATGCATTTAAGTTTTTCTGTCTTCATACTAAGCATCATGACAACTGTGTATGTTTCACATTAAGAATAGCTGCGGCCTTTAATTTGGCTTATGTGAAGACACCAAATCCTGAGAGTGTTTCTATTGATTCAATTTTGTAGTGTTTTGTTAAAGGATTGCATTGAAGTCATGTTTTTGTGACATATCCCACATCGGCAGGTTAGAGATTTTTTTGATCTAGTTATTTTTCGTTGATTATTTATTCAGTTCATTTCTTTTGCTAGTTGCATACTTCTCATTTGTAAGCATTGGAAGGGGAACTGTTTCTCTGATTTTATTGCATCAGGTAGAGTAATCTCATCAATCCATCTGATTATGCGTTGAGTCTCAGGTGTATCTCGGTTTACCTGTCAAAGTTAAGATCTATAGTGGGATAAACACATTCTCTTCACGCAACGCTAAACTATTTTTGTCAAAGTTTACATACCCAACTTTGAAGGAAGCTGGTATTTCAAAACAGAATGAGTTCTTGTCTACAATTTTTTTTAAAGAAATATGATAAACTTGAGAAGTTTAACTCTAACTTAATGTCAGTATATTAGTATTCAATTTATACTTAAGTGTTCGTATTTCACACCTTAGTCAGTTAATTAATATAATAAATATTCATCAGACTTCGCCATTGAAAAAAAGAGAGTTGAACTTCAAAAGACTGGAAAATTGTTTTAAAACTCAAATTCAAATGAATATTGTTCCTACTTAAATTCATTATTTTGATCAAATTGCTAGTGATTGTGTATTTCCAACACACCTCTTGGATATTTCTGAATGTGAAAGAAGTTGGAGATTTCCAGATTATTTGACCGAACAACATCCATTGCGATAAGTTTGATGTCATACTAAAATTTAAGTTTCAATCTAATTTAAACTTACAAACTACTAAATGAAGGATAGAAGATCTTTTATTTGTGTATTTTATTTTGATTGTACTACAAGATCAAGTTTAATTCAAACTTAATCCTAAAAAGCTAGTAAATAAAGTGAAGATGGTTCTTATTTGTGTATATATTTTTTATCATATTACTGATAGTTAATACCTGTATCATATTAGTGATGGTTACAGGCATCAGTTACCATCAACAAGACTCATTCACTATGGTAGGTATTTTATCTTTGTAGTTTACATTCAAAACCCAGTACACCATAGCTTCATTAAACTTAGGTAATATGAATTTTACAAATTACCGTAATTTAGAATCACTGAACATAATTGAAAATGTGTATCTAATCGTAATCATTGATCTTACTTACATAACATGTATCATAATAAAAGAAATTGATTGAGAAATAACCAAATTGACACAACCTAAAAGCTCAATCAACAACTCAGATTATGCTGATACCAATAAACACAATTAAATCTATTTGATCTTGACACAAATTCATTTCTGGGCATGGCGTGGCTTACTGTATCTGACTGAGGTGAGGTGTTCTTAAGCAGAATGAAGTTGAGGATAAATTCTTCTATATTAAACAGTACTTTACCACATAGGGGTGACACAAAGGGGAAGGCTGAACTCATAACATATTTGTTGGTAGTGTGAATCAAGATTTCAGAATTCTGACAATAGTTCATCATAGTTTTTGACCCACAAACTGCGAGTTCATTCAATATAAAACACATACAACATAAACATGTTGAACCGGGGTTCAAACGCAGTTATTAAATATATTATAAAATTAAGAAGCAGGAGGAGGGTACAGAATAAAGTGGAGCTGAGATACTTAGTATGCATATGATATAGAACAAAACCAGTCGCATAAACTTACTTACATGAAGCAAGAAACGAAACAGTGAGAAAGGCAAAAAAATGAAAAGTAGAGCATAGTTTTTAAGTCCTCTTAACCGGATCAAAGTTGGAAACTCCAACAACTGCTCCAAGTATGGCTACTAGCACAACCCCACCAGCGAAGATGCTGAATAGAAAGTTCTTGAGAGAAGGGGAGAAGTCGGATCCAGCAGCAAGAGCCACCTCTGGGATCACCATAGAGGCTGTGAAGGTTGCGGCTGTGAGTCCTGTCACTGCCTTCTCCTTCAAAGATGCATTAATTTGAAGGTTGGAGTTTGACAGTGGCTTTGTTGAGAGGGTCTTCTTTGGTTGTGGTAGGGGTAATGGCCTGAAGAAGGCTTGGCATGAAGGCTTGCTGTGCGTGACAGAGGTCAGAGACAAAGCCACCGGAACAGAAGCAGAAGCCATCTCAGGTGTTGCCTTGGTTTGTGCTTACCTGGTCTGGCCTGAAGAGTCTGGTGAAGATGTTGAAGCTCAGAGACTGGATAATGAAATGGAGATTTTCTGTTAACGTGGCACTTGTAGGTTATCCTACGTGGGATATTCTGTACTTGCTATTGGGAGGATAACGTTATCATAATCTGGAACATTATCCAATTAAGACCTCCTATTTAAGGGTACCTCTGCTCAGAAGAATACCCTCTCTGGTTAGAAGCATGTAGAAACTAACACTACTTTTTATTACTTGATAAAATTTAACTAAGAATAAAAAGTAGAAAAATATAAAGTTGTTAAATTTTTTGATTTTATTTTCTTTAGAAAGCTGTTCATTTCTAGTCTGTATTTCTCATGTTCATAATTGATCTTTGGGAGGAACCAAAAATAGATCAAAATACAAAAACAAGAACTACCCTCATTCAAACAAATTATGAATAACAGAAATAAACAAGGGACCAAAATGGAGAAAAATTAAAGAGACTAAAACCCAATTACTACTAAAAACTTATTTAACAAAAAAGACAATAGACATGACAGAAAAAAGAAGCCAAGCTGCACATAACACACATCAGAAACGATATTGACCTAATCAAATTAAAGGCAGACTCAGAGGATAGAGCTCAATTGTGGGACGAAACTTTACATTGGATCCACTTGAAGGTTGGTACAAGAGTCTTGAATTCATAATTTCTTAATCATATCATATGTAGGAAGTAAAATTGTTAATACTAAGCCCTGTATTTATACTAAAGAACCACTCCCAATTATCACCAATTAAATCAACCAATGGATGAAATGAAACATAGGAGGCTCGCATGTATGCAGTTGATTCATGTATTGAGCACCCTAGGGTCTGGCTCCATACGTTTGAGATGAATTCCTTGTGGAAGAAGGTTGTATCTGATGTTGAGTTCTTCAAATATTTTCTTTATTTCCATCACCAGTTCAGTTCTTCTCCTGTTTTTCTCCCCAAACTCTTGAAAGTTCATTGTGTGGGTAACGTATATACCCATCTTAATCTTGTTTACGTCTTCAATGTCCTTCACTACTAAGCCATGATTAGGGTGCCAGTATTGGGGATTTCTCTCCAGGTACCTTAATTATATAAAAACAAATTAGAACAAAGAAAAACACAGACATACTGTGAGCATGACAGGAATAAGAGTTTATCCTCCTGTTGAAGATGCACACTTGCACTTGCAATAATTCACAATCAAATTTATATGCAACATACTAATTCACAATATACACTTCATAAGGTAAAACTTCGAAGGTATGTTTCCCTTTTTTGGTCATATGTTATTGCATGATCCATGGATGGACCAATAATAATCGGAAGCCATAACTAAATCATTTGATGAGGTGAGTTTTAAGTTTCTAGACAAAAATAAAGGACTATAAAGAATATACTCATTTACTCATGAAGATACAATTAGCTTACCACTTTACTTTTTCTCTGAGTGCCCCAATTTTCTCAGCTGGTGTTGTAAAATCAATTGAGAACTCTACACGGTCGCCCATATCTGGGCTTCTGTAATAATTGCTAATCGGTTTCATGGCCAATACAGAATTTGGATAGTACACTTTTTCATTGTTAAGCTTCAAGAAGACTGTGGTCAGTATATTCATTTCTTCAACCAATAGCTGTCAGATTAACAGAAGGCATTAATATGCAAATCTCAAACAAGGAAACAAAATTTAGTTGCTATAGATTACCTCAACCCCATCAATAACACATCGATCACCAACATCGAATGGATGCATCACAAACACGAAGATGATAGCTTCAAATATGTTCTTACAAGTGTTTCCAAACATGAAAGCTGCAAGTACTAGCTGGGAAGAGAGAAATACAAGTACTTTTGTTGTTGCAATCTCCATTAGTAGAAGCCACACAATTATGTTTACCACTATTAGGATTACTGTCACGAGCTTGTTTAGTTGTATCACAGCAGTTTTGGTGTCGCTTAAGGCATGTGCCAATGATTTGCGTTCCTGATATACCTTCAACTGAAGAACACCAACAATAACAAACATTATGGAGTGATATGTTTGCAACCCAAACAGAATTTCAGTCCTCTCATTATCACGACAATTTTTTAGATGATGTAGTAGACCTTACCAACCAATCTGTTAAGGACTTCCTGGTAATCTGTCCCGTTTCTGCTTCAGCCAGTAAGGGATATACCATCCGCACTTCTTCCTTAATCATGAACCTCCGTAGTTCATCCTCATCAATGTACCTATTCATAATGACAGAACTATTTAGGAGAAACAAGAGAGGCAAATATCACAAAAAAGGAGAAGGACAAATACATTTTACAGACAACTAGAAGTGACAGTGTATATATACTTACGTGCAACCATGGGCAGCAACATTTCTGAAAATGTAATAGGCTGCAGCAATTGCTTCCATCTCATTAGTAATCTCTTTATCAGTCTGTTCATTTTCTCCATCATCAAAACTTTCATCTAGTGCACCAGAGATTGTGGACAGCCCTGAATTTGTCATTGCATCTACCAAGACCTTCATGGTCCACGCAGAAACCTTCTCTTGTTTCATCTGGTGAAGCTTCGCAATATCAATAGTCTCTTTCTTCATTCCACCCTTACCATCAGTACTCCTGAAACTAAAGTGACCAACACTGAGGGATGCCCCAACCTTCTCAGCCTCTTCTACAAGTGGAGGCCCAGAAAGAGTCTGCAGAATGTACTGATGGAATAGCGATTCTTGAATTCGATCAAAGAAAGATTTAACATGAAAATTTGACGCCAAAATCTTCAGCAACAATGTCTTCACGAACCACAGGAATGCTCCAATGAGGAGGGAAACAAGAGTCCATGTTACTCCATTCAAAATCTTTGTGGCCAATTCAGATCGGTGCACCCCCCGGTTAATCAACAGAACCCATGTAAGAAGAACCAAACCAAGCCAAATGAAGAACTGGACACACTTCTTCAGTCCATGGACAAAATACAGCACCTTTTTCCTCAACAAAAAGTTGGTCTCAATCAAGAAAACAATAATGCGCATGAACCATCTGGTAACCAACATGCCACAAAAGGTCGCCAACACAAGCACACACCACCTCCAAATCCCCAAACCCCAAATCTCCGTCCTTCTAAGTTTTTCAACTGTTAAACTAGCCACCAAGCTACTTGTAATGCACACAAAAACAAACCATTCAAACAAAACCTTAGCTGTCACTCTCCTACTGCGTTTGCTTTTACTCAATTCAACTTTTCTGTAAATGATTTCATCGAAATCCTCCCCGCCAGCCGGCCCGGGAGACGCCATCAACGGCGTCTTGGGAGTGATCACAGAAAGGATGGAGACTGTTCTATTAACAGTTCCAGGTTTATTGTTAATAGGCGATGCTTTATATGGTGAACCAACACTCATATTTTCTTGCAAAGTTGAGGTACCATTCTCTTCCAAAAGGGTACCATCAACAGGGTAAGGCTGTTCACCAAACCTTGATTTGGGTTTGGAATACACTGACCTTGTGAGTGATTTTCTCCGAGTGAGATTGGCGTTGGAAGCGGGAACCTTTGGGGGCTTGTTTGGGCTTGGCATGAACCTTATCTCAGGGGAAGCACAGTTCAAAGGTGGCGACTTTGCAGCAACCTCGTTGTCGTTTAACATTCTCTGCGCCATCAAAGATTCACCACCACCCTCATTTGGAATCGCCACCATCACTTCCCTTTTCTTCTCAGCCATGCTCACTTCGCCGCCTTGCAGACCTTGCTTGTCATAATTGGCATCCATTCATAACCCTGCGCCTAAAATGCAAAGTTGACGAATTTAATAAGTGACCAATCACAACAAATGAACACACTGACGCTAGCCTACTATTGAACATGTGTTCTTCCTTTTTAAAATGTTAATGCTATATATCAAGAACAACTTGGATTTGGACTAATAGTATTAGACAAAATGGTACAAATAAAAGAACAATAGAGTATGAAAGGAAACAGATCAGGTGGAGCTGTAACTAGTTATGTTATGTGAGATAGTGAACAGTGGATGACAGATAGAGTTGGTTGGCAAAGGTTGAAAAAACACAAACATAGACACAGGTGTAGCTAAAAGCACCAATGGAGGGTGAAGGTGCTTACATGAGAGTCAAAAACAACGGCCAAGTTTTGAGGGCAAGGAAGAAGACTAATTGAAAAGTTTGAGTCTTTAAACTTTAAAACAGAGAGAGAGAAGGAGAAAGTGAATGGGTTGAAGAAACTCTGGATTTGCATCACAGGTCCCAAGAAAGTCCAAACCTAAGAAGGTAAACAAGTAGCAGAGCAAGTATGCTTTACTAAACAAACATAATTCATCATCATCATGAATCAGAGGACACACCTTTTTGCATCAAACTTGATCTACGGTATAACAATTGCAAGCATCTCTCATAAACATATAAACTCCAATTTTATTGCTAGTTTTTATTTATGATGTAAAGTGATAAGGAACAATACATTGGTACTCCTTGTGTTTACTATAGAATAATTAAAAAATCGAGATTTTTAAGATTGTTTGGTTCGTGTTAATAGAATAATATTAATCTTTTGTTTTTTTAAGTTGTCTTTTTTGTAATTAGTCCCTTATTTATAAAAACTAGTTTAATCAAATGAATAAATTTGTTTCCTTTTACATTGTTAGTGGTGTACTATCTCCTCTCCTTTTACTTTGATGCATGTCCATTTCTCTGTTAAGCCTTTAAGTATGGGGTCTCAGGGCAGTTTTTCTTCCAACCTTCATTTATGTCTTCTTATATTTTATCACATCATAAATCACCTGTGAAATTATTTTCTATGCCAATGTTACAACTAATGTCGTTTCAAATAGAAAGCCAAAATGTTGTTGCAATTGAAAGATAACAAATGTGTAAAATAAAAAATTTAATTAACTTTTTATACAATATTGTTATACATTTATAATAGGGTAGATTTTACTTAATCATCCATAAACTAAATATACTAACCGATAATTACATAATTTTTAAGCTACAGTATTATTTTTTTTCTCAACCTTTTCATTCTCTCTCTTTTTTTAGTTTAATAGAGTTGTTTCTCACATTTTCTTAACTAGATTCTGTCACTCAAATGGTGTAGGATAAAGATCAATTTTAATCAATCAAAATTTATTTTAGAATAAGTTTCCTTTCTACTCTAAAGTATCCCTATATTTATTTTTTTTTGTCTAAATCTTTCAATAAATGTTTTAAGGTTTCACGAGTTAAACTAGTTGAGGTCTTTGGTGTATTTTCAACTATCTTTTTTTTTCTCTTGTGATTGTTTTTGTTTGGTGAACAAACAACTTTTAAATAAGGGAAGCTAAGAATTGACAATTATTGACATTATTGATAATTATAGAATAGTGAAGCTATGAAATGATGTCATTGAGAGTGGTAAGTTCTTTATTTTGACATTACTTGTATAATTGGACATTGTAGTTTTGGTTATAATTTTATGTGTTTTGATTAATCAAACTAAAATTTAATGACTATTTGAAGATGTGAAGTGAAAAAAATAGTATAAAAATGCACTTAAAACTTGGTAATAGGTAAGAATTGAATTTAAAAGATGTGTTTGAAAACATTAATTGGTTAAGCATGGAAGTTTGAGCAAAAGATAATTTTATGTTGATGTTTATGACTAGATATGATGAAAGTTGTGATTTATGATTTTGATTCGATGATTATCCTTGAGAATTTTCTGCATTTTGTAATCTTGAATAATTATAATTTATCAAGCGAATTATATCTTGAGAGTAAATGAGGGTTTTTTTAATTAATTTCTCTTAACAAATAGCAATTTTTCAAATAAATTTTGTAAATCTATTTAACATATAAGATTTTACTTAACTTGAGATAGAAAAACAATTTATAAATTTTCTATTCTTTATTTATTTAATTTTGTCTTTAAATAAAATTTATAATTTTCAATATTACTTCCCTTTACCTTTTTCTGTTTAAGATGGTTACATATGAAGAAAATATTAGTTTGTTCCTTTACGTTAAGATTATATACATGTAAGATTTAGAGTATGTCCTTGACCTCTTTTATTCTATTTTTAAGGTAACCTAACGAAAAGTTATAGAAACACACTTTGTAGCTTAAATTCTAACAAATAGTTAAAGGATTTTTAAGCCTCCAATCTTAAAATTCTAGTTAAAAAAAATTATACTTTATGAACAAAATAAATTAATTTACAAATGAAGAAGTATTATTCATTTAAAGAGTTTTATCAATTGTACTAAAAATAAAAGAATACTCCTATCAATTAAAAGAAAATAGTTTTTTCAAGAGTTTCAACCTAGTTTTGTTGATGTATCAATGATTCCACAAATTTTCTCACGCAAGAATAATTGTTTCACAAACTATAAGTTGATATATATATCTACTACATTAATTATAGGGTTAAATATTTCTTTTAATATTTACAAGTGTAATTAGTCAAAATTAATCAAATAATGATGTTTTAGTATTTACATTCTCAGTGTATCTTTTACATTTTTTAAGAAATACTCTTTGACTTCTAGAACTTGTCAACTTTCAACCTGATAGCACGCACAAAATGATCGTAATTAAAACAATGTGGGAATTTGAGTACGAAACGTGTTAATGCAAAAGAGATATTTCTTATTTTCTTTGACGCATGTTTGAATTATTATTATTTTTTTTTTCTCAGCAACCCACGTTTGAATTATTGAAGCTACCCATGTTTTTACTGTCTTCTAAGAGATTTAAAAATCAGAAACACCGACAGTTCCGAGCCCCAAAAATCGAATAATATCTGAAATATTATTATACTAAAGATTTGAAGAAATAGAAGGTGATTACAAAATTCAAAATAGAAGATGAACTTTTCACAAATAATCACCATCACCACCACCAATACGATAACTATTATGAATCATACTATCTGAGATGGGGACCCTCGATAACCCTTATGTGCCAACTGCTTTAGACTCATTAACATTCCTTTTTCTCCTTTCATCCTTCTCCTTTCATTAAGAAAAAATTATTATATATAAAAATGAGTTAATTGATGTTGCGTTTTACCAAATAGATTTGATTAAAGTAATTGTGCATTTTATTAATTCAACAAATAATGAATGGCATAAGCCGAACATGAAAACACTAGTTAAAAATGACGTGTGAGTGTGATTCGTGTCTCACAATGATTCTTTGACAAGTTTTGTTCAATTCAGGATGAACACATATTCTGATTCGATTAATGATGTGTGAAGTACAATTTGGGTTGGGAAGGTGGGAGAAATCTGGTTTCACAAAAATTTTATTATTTTCAATAGGGGTGTGGTCGACGCGTCTGAAGTTTCTACCTTGATGCAAGCTAAGGTTTGGTCTTGAATCTTTGTAAAATCTCGCTCTGTTTTCCAGTTGGTGTTTGAAACCTTTGGAATGTATGGGATTGGTTGCTTGATGTATTTTGGATTTTTAGTATGAATAGTGTTTTTGTTTGTTGGTCGGGTGATTCTTGTTAGATGTTGAATTCTATATATATAAGGGTTGATTCATCCGTGAAGTAGTTTACATTTATATATTTGTTATTACTGATAATAAAAAAAAGTTAAACATGAAAATGCTTAATTATACTCCTCTTATAATTAGGAAATAGTTGATTATTGAATAATTGATACACTACTTTGAAATTTGAAGGAGCCTTTTGACATAAGATTTGAGGGTATGACTAATTGTTGCGAAGGGTGGTCGAGTGGATGGGTTTGCATTCCAGCAAAGGCATATTAGGTCAATCAGTTCTTCCAGTTGCTCACCATCGTCCCTTGATGCAAGTACAGGCCTTAGCTCATCCTCCACAACTCCCATAGCAATCTTCACAACAAAATAAGATTTTACTTTTCAAAGCAAGCTCTTTTTAAATTTCTTTACAGGTATAAAAAAAGAGAGAATAATTTGTTGCTAGCTTACCAAAAATATATATTAAAATACGTGATAATTAAACTAAATATAAACTACATTTAACACAAGAAAACACTAGTTAAAAAATTGGAAGTGATGTAGTTACCTTTGCGGGGCCAAGTTGTGTCTCGATATAAGGATAGTTTCCAGTAAGTAATTCGTTGAGTATAATCCCAAAACTGTATACATCACATTTTTCATCATAGGGCTCGCACCGAATTACCTCTGGTGCCATATACACGTATGTTCCTGCAGAAAATGAAAATAAATAAATAAAACAACCTTAGTATTAAGGAAAAATTATGAAGTAAGCTAAATTTAAATTTACAAAACCATGTTAAAAGATGAGGTTTATACAGTTTATATATTATGAAATATAATTAAATCAATTTTATAAAATCAACTTATAAAGTGAGATTTACAGTGACTTATATATTATTAAATATTTTTACTCTTTCAAAGTTGTCAACTCATGCATGAGATTATATATTTATGGATGATCTGATAGTAGGAAGTATAATAAGTCCAACAAAATCTCGTTATGATAAATTTTAAAAGATTCTCTGATATTATGTTAAGGAGTGAACTTTAAGTGTAACAAAAAAATAATTTATGAGATTTATATTCACTTATATACTATTAAATATCTTTATTGATTACATCTCAAAATCATTTTTTTTTAAACATTAAAGAACTTAACTTCCAACTGAAAATGATGCTATTTGTTAAACTTGCCTGTTTCTCCAGTGAGGGCCATTTCGTCATCACCCAAGAACCGTGCGTGACCAAAATCCGCCACTCTAACATGCAGCGCATCGTCCAGGAAGATGTTGCTGGGCTTCAAGTCACGATGAATAACTTTGGGCTTTTGTTCGTGGAGGTAGTGCAGGGCCTGGGCTATTTCCAGGGCCCGCATCACCCTGTCTTCGAAGGGAGGAAGTGGCGCGGTTCTTTGTTTGGGCCTTTTGCCCGGCCCATGTAGCCACTCCTTGAGCGTGGTGTTCAGATACTCGGTAACCAACCATGCATGATGCGGAGGGTCGAGACACGCACCCATGAGGTGAAGCACAAACCGGTGCCGCTGCTTCGAGAGGGTTTCAACCTCCTGAGCGAAGAATACGACACCGTTTTCATTTTTGCCGAAGAACGCCGCAGACATGCACTTCACCGCCACATCAAATCCGCGCCACGTCCCGCGATGAATCTCCGCCGTTGTTCCCTGCCCTATTTTTTCTCCCAGCTGAATCTGTCCATTAACTGCAAAATGTGAGGTATATTCCAAATTTGAATGGGTGCAGAGAAGGAAGATAGAAAGTAGTTAGTTACCTCGTTAGGGTTGATGAACCAACCATTGATTTTGGCTTGATGAAGGATGGGCATTAGATTGGGGTGGTTGTGGGAAGGAGTGGGGGTGGAGTTGAGTGCATGTGCATGTGGAGAGAGAGGAGATTGTGAAACTTCACCTTTGGAGCGGATAATGAGGTCCAAGATTCCGTTTTCTTGTGCTATTTGGAGACAGTATTTTAAGTAATCCTGCGTTTTTTCCATTCTTTTCTTATACATAACGCGCAGTTCTGTCTGCCTTTGCACCTCTTTTTCCAAACCCGACACCTAATTATTGAACTCAGACATAATAATTTGAGTTGAATATCCAATGGAAGGAATCTGCATGAGGAAAAGAGTAGAGGTACCTTTAGTTCCAGTTTTTGGTAAAGCTGCTGAAGCTGATGGTGTTGCGAGGTTGGTGCGGTGGATGACACGGTCCTAACGCTGCTGAAACCTCGACAGCATCCACTCTTTGACTTTGATGTTTGGCGAGAAAAGTTGTTGTGAGTACTTTGGCTCTCACTTAAATTCATCTTCTCCATCCAAATGTTGTGTTGTAGGAGGCAAAGACTAATGAAGCATATATGAAGGGAACTTAAGTGTCCTGGTAAAGACTGTCTTAATCATAACCATCACATTTTTCGTTGTTAACTGCACTGCAGGCTCAACTGACGGACTTTCTCATGAACACCACAAAGGCATGCCAGGACCCACACAACTCATTTTATTTCTTTAATCACATTAATCACAAAGAATGGGTTTATAATTTTCCTGCCACCTACAGAAACCTCTATGAATACTTATTAGAGGTGTTAATTTGTCTAAAATAAATTAACTATACTGTTTAAGAATGGGACAGATTTTGGGGTGGCCAAATTTGTGAGTTTGTATATGAAGATGGAGACCTTCACAAAACGATAGGTGTGTTGAGAGAAAATTTGCCGGAGTTTACTTCCAACTCCAACAAGATTCATATGACACAGTTACACACAAAAGGTCGATTAAGTCACTATCATAGTCAAAATTTTGTATACCCCACACAACTAATTCGAAAACAGACATTTCAAAAGCGGCAAAACACAAACACCTTCCAAGGATGATGTATGGTTTAGATTTCTTGAGGGTGGTTAATGTTAAGCTTTAAGAAAAAATAAATTATGCATGTAAGGATTATAGAGGGTTAAAAAAAATTGTTTTTCTAGGTATAATTTATGTTGTTGTTGAATTCATTTTATTTATTACAGTTTGGAAGCGTGGAAACTTTTATCTGAATTTTCCAAAGTGAGAAGAATATACATTAGATAAAAAAAAAATTCAACAATGAAGTTTGTTTTACACTCTAATAATAAAAAATAACTATTCTACAAATATTTTTTGAAATAAAATAACTTATTTTAAAGTAAGTGAACATAACCAGTGTCAATTTATCATTATTCACAACAATAACATATAAAATGGATAAGTATAAGATGAAAGACTCATAAGAGTTGTTTGTCACTCTTATTTAGAGTTGTTTCTGCAAGTTTTTTTTTTATCATTCAATTTTACATTGTGGACTATATGAGCACCACATTAACCCTAATTACATTCATTTAAATAAATTATTATTTTATTATAAATTAATATTTAAAAAAAAAAAAATTGTAGAGTTGTAGAATTGTTGTTTTTACCAATGTGAAATCAACTTTATTTGGATTATATACATAATAGTATGGCAGCATTATTTGACTTTTGTAGTTCATAAGGGCTACATATATTAATGCTTTAAGGGTATAGGGATTCAAGAGTCCTAGTGAAGGGAATATTATGATCACAACTAAGGTTTTTTAGTAACAACTGAGTCAATCTCGATACCCACAACCAGAATTAAATTAAAAAAACGAATACTGATGCCGTAACATGTGCATAATTTATTTAATTAATATTATTTACACAAACTCTCTCAGACGTGTATAGTTTCTTTGGATAATGATGAGTTAATGCATTATTTTTAAGTGTGGCACTGGGAGGTGAAGAGAAAGGAGAGATAAAATAAAAAAACATTATGAATAATAATGTGAAAAAAAAAGGAAGATATGGAGGAGAAAGAAATGCGATAATAATGATTATCCTTTTTCATTTTTAATGGAAGACGTAGTCTTTTGGAGAAGCCAGCAAAATTTTATTCCTCTCCTCATTGCAATGCTACTTCTCCAACTCACCACTGTACGGAATCTTTAACCAACCAAAATCCTTGGAACACAGTTTTTAATTTTACTATTTATTTCTGCACTAATTTTGAATTTAAAACATTGCGTAAGAAGAACAGATAAATTAAATATTAGTTTGTAAATGATATCATGTTCATATTTTGACTAAGGGAGAGATTCCTTTTATGTGGGTCTTCACATTTTGCAACCATATGCATGCTCGTCATGCTCCTCACGTACTCATCTTAATTATATATGCTTTTTTTAGTACCCTATTATTAGGTCTACCACCAATCAATCCTACGTTGCTTTGCTTTTCTATGTTTATCAATAATTTAAATACGGTAATGTTGTTATTTATTTGCCATCTTTTTGGAATTTTTTTTCTCTGCATTATTTATTTATCCCTGAATTATATACTTATAATCTCTCTAGAATACATTTTTCAGTTTTTTTTTACTCAGCAGAATACAATTTTCAGTATCATGATCCAACGCCACAAACTATGTGCATGGGTCTTGGGGACTCATTTATTGCCAGTGTGGGGTGAAATGAAGTAGTTGGTGATTATATTGTTGAAGTGGTACTCAATTTAAGAAAATTTATTTGATTAACATGTATAGCTTTTAGACTCAAGTGATAATGTTGATAATACTAAATTGTTATAACTGTTAAAAATAGATTTTTTAAAAGAAATGTAGATCCATATAAGAAGATGGAAAACTTTTGAAAAGTTATAAACTCCGTGTATTTAATTATGAATTTGTCAAAATAATATTTTTTATTTTTTAATGTATATTTTTGAAAACTTTCTCAATTTTAGATGACAAATTTACTCAGTAAGTCACTTACTGAGGAACTCGACCACTCAACCAATCGACCACAGAAGATCACGTGACGACACGCGACCGACCGACTCATGACGACGAGTCATGAGTTGACCAAGTTAACAGGGTTAATCCATAATTAAGGATTGATTAACACAACTTTAAACATGAATCAACCTCCAAATCCGGTCCACCAACACCCATTAAGGTAATATAAATAGCACAAATTCCAAGAACCAGGTATGTCATTATCTACAATACTCTGACAATCGAGTGCCGACATCCTGATTGACTTGAGCATTAAAGTGTCTTCTGCATGTACCATCCCAGCCTGTGAAACTAGACGACCGAGAGGAGAAAGGTGAATCAGAAATTCAATAATAACAACAACCGACCAAAGATAAAAGTAGAAACAATCATTCTCTAAACCCTCACACTACTTCGAGAACAAGTTTATTATTTTTTAATAATGATCTAGTATAAGAACGTTTGCAAACCTTTTGGGCTCAATACTTAGGGAACATGAACTATGAATTAGAGATAACAAAGTGTGGTATCTTTTGGGTTCCCACTCTCATCTGGGTATACGAGTTGTTCCATTTAGGATGGGTGAGTTTGACCGTTGGATCAAAACAGTGTTTTAAAATGGCAAAACTTGAAGAATGATTTAAATTTTAAAGTAAAAGAAAAAGATATAATAAATAGTTATTACAGGGAGGAGATAAGTTTGTGGGTTGTGAAGTAGAAGGAACAGTGATGGGTATTGAGAAGTGTGGGTGTGATTAATGAGCATCTCAACACCCCACAACAATAATTACTTACTTTACCGCGCATCAGTGACTTGTATTTGCTTTCAACACCATCATTTTTAGCAGAGTTTGCATTGTACTATGTACCAACAACTCCTCAAAACAAAGGACAAAACTAACTGCACTCTTCCCCTCATCACTCAACATCATCCATTGCCACCATAAAATAACCATCAACCACGTTAAAGTACACAATTTTAAATATAAAAGCAACAAAAATTAATATAAAAACGTTGTCGCTTATTTTTTATGGTTGCGCAACCTGCAAGTAACGGGACCATTACAAAATAGGAATTCCAGAGAGAAAGAAATTAAGAAAGCATAGGCTTTAGTATTCACTTTCTCTATTCCCATGGCCGAAGATCTCTCCCTTTCCCTTTACCATCACACACCCCATTTTGCTTCTCATTACCATCTCGAATCTTTCCTCTTTTTCTTTTCTTTTCTATAATTTTCTTCCTCCTTCATCCAACTACTCTGTCAGTATCTGTGTCAATCAATGTTTGATCGTGATCCAGAATTTACACATCCCCACCTCCCTCTCCTTTTAGAAACCATCTACCCTACTCACTTTATAAATCACGCAGCTACTGTGTTTTTTTATCATATTCTCCCTCACTCAACAACATTCTATGACAGATACACACGCACGCCTTCCCATATACGTACTTCCACATTCCAAAAAACCTACTCTGTCTAACATGCCATGTAAAAAACCACCACTTACCAATCACAAACCCAACTTAATATCTTGTACTAACTGAGTTTATAATTCGCACTACCCATAAAAACCAAACCATCTATGTATAACTCATGATCCAGTAGAAATGTTAAATATCCCTATTACATATCAGGTCAATTTTTTAGTATATTTCTTACAACCAGTTATGTGAAGATGACTTGTAATTATTACTTATTTCTTGAGTTTATGGTATCATTGATTGTGGGTCACTATGAGATACCTACAAACAGACGAATATGGTGGAGATAACAAATGGTTTGGAGTATGGATGATTACTTAAACGCAGCCTTAATTCGCCTCCATATCTTGCATAGATAAGTAGTTATGAAGATGATAATACATTGATTTTGAGCGATGATAACACAAAAACAAAATGATTGTAATGTGTATGTAATGTGTGTAGTTTATTATGAAACTAGGATTGTAATGGAGAGAAAGTACATTATATGAGGCCATTAGCAATGGCGCGATTAGTAGTAACATGGGTAGTCTCGTACACAGGAAGCTCCTCACGATACCTGTTGTTTCCCATCACTGAAAGGTGATCGAGCTCGAAAAGATCCGAACTTGAATAACTCGCTGCATCGTCATCATCGGTATCATCATCTTCCACAACATTGGGAAAATCCCTCAAATTAATCAAATTGCTCTTATTCTGACTTCGGTGATACCCTTTCAAAAATTCTCTAGCAGCCCCCTCCACGCGCCTGCTCTTATCCACAATCTTCTCCTCTTCTTCGTTCTTGTTGCGTCCAATTTTCCACGCTGTTGGCATAGACATGGCCAGCACGCGCGTGGTGTCTTCCTCGTACAAACACTTGTGCCCGCACGGTCGACAATCCTCGTCCACGATCACGCTCACAGGGTAAAAGCGCACCGTTCGCTTAACCCCGTCGCGCAATTTGTTTGAGGAAGGCGAAGCCTTGCTCAAACAAGAGCGTGAGAACGAGGACGCAGAGGAACACGTGGATTCTTGCCCCGACTTGGGTTTTGCTTCGTCCAAGGTTTTGGCTTTCTTCGCGTTCCCGAGCAGAGAGTTAAGAAAACTACTCAGCTTCCCCCCCGGAGAGATGGGTTGCTTCACCTTCTTCAGATGGTTGTACATCTTCAACGCCCTCGATTTTGTCTTCATCACACGCTCTTCATTGCTCGCTGACGTCATCGACGGCTTCGGTCTCGAAGGAGCGAAACACGAAACCCGCGACCTCGATCCGTACAAGGATTCAGTGTCGGAGGAGGACAGCAACCCAGAGCTGGAATCCGAGCAACTCGAAGTCGAACTGAAGAACATTACCTCGTGGTCGTGGTCGTGACCATGCAAACGCGATTTCGATTTTCTCTCCACCTGTGACTTGACCGTTTTCTCGCTTCCCTTCCATTTAGAGCGGGAAATGGCGGACACCGTTAACTCTTCTTGGACGAGGAGTCTGGTCTGGTTCTTGAGCATTGTTTGGGCGTGGAGTTTCATGTGGTTGGTGGTGGTGGTCCTGTCTCCTTCGTCGATGGAGCGGTAGATTGTGTCGAGGAGAGAGGAAGAGAAGGAGGGGTTTTTAGCGTGGTCTTGGAACCTGAACCTGTGTTGTGTCTCTGAAATGTCGAGGGCGTACATGTTGGGTGTGCAGTTAAATTGGAACAGCACGGGCGAAAGGGAATGATGAGATGGGAGAGTGAGGAACAGGGAGTAAAGGGTGGTGGGGTAGGGTTTTGGGTTTTGTTTTAGGTGTGGGAAGTATAGGAAGGAGGTTGAAAAGCTGCCATGGAAGGTAGGTGGTGTAGAATGATGAGGATGATGAGAGTTGTGTTGTGTTAAGCTATGACAGGGGCATGATTGAGGGAAGGAGAAAGATGATGATTTGCTTGGTTCGTAGGCTTTTTGTGGTCGTGAGAAAACGTGAACAGGGTAATTGATTCCTTGTCTAGAGAAAGAGAAAAGAAAAGAGTGATGAGAGCAGAGTGACACGCTTTGGAGTTAGAAAGAACATGAATACATGAATACACGAAGGAGAAGGGAACAGTGCGAGAGACACTTTATAAAGCTCTCATCTCATCACGCGCGTGCGTCTCCACCCTCCTTTCCCTGGGCGCCACTCTGCCAGGTTGGCATTCGCTGACGTGTCATTTTTCACTTTTTTCTTCTGATGATGAGCCACAAATTCGAATTTGTAGCCGTTGATGAAGTTTGGGAGAGTGGCCGGTGCGGTGAAGTGTTGAGTAGTAGCGGTGCAGCCGTGAAAGCGAGGGCCCACGTGTGAAAAATGGGAAAATATTTGGGAATTTAGAATTTTGATGATTACCTATTAGTTTAGCCCGTGCGTGAGGCTTTTCCTTTATGTTGTTTAGAGGGTGGAATTTTTTTGAATGGGGACAAATATGGATCCTTATTAAATTCCATTTAACTATTCAGAGTAGGGTGAGTTTAATTTTATAGTTTCTTAGTTTGGTTTTAATTTATATTCTGACCAAAAAATGGATAAATATACGGTTGCATATGGTTGGTTAATTTAAAAAGAATTACAATTTAGCTGGCAAGGGCATTATTGATTTATGTTAGGTAAATATAAAATTATTCCCTACAATTCAGTCAATTAAGGGAACTATTTAGGAACTTCATTCAGACACCCTTCTCAGAATTAAGCCTATAAAATCAAACTTCTTCAGCATCACATAATTATAAAATTATAAAATTAATTAACTATTCAATGCTGTCAATAAATTATGGCCTTTGTTGTATATACTTCTATTTTGGACTATAGTCCAGAAGGGATGGATATGCATCAAGTTTGTTTCTTATGGTTGGTATATACCGTAGATTAATTATAATTATGAATAATCAAGTTTAATATTCATCAATAAGTTTCTTAACTTACAATATTGATTACAAAAATATATTTATTTCTTGACAGCTAAAAATTAATAAAATTTTAACAATGAAAACATTTATCGGATTCTAAAATATTTAATATGATGTATTAAAAGTGTTTGTCAATCATGATGACTAACACAGGATTAGCATAAGCGAATTACCCCAATCGGTTGATTTTGGGATATCATGGAAGCAAAAGGAGAATAATATGGAAAGTGTTATTGGAAAATGATGTTATTGAGATTTTGTTTCTGATTTTACCATCACAAAAACGATTTACCAATTAAAATTTGCATATCAGAATATCTAAAGAATCCACACTCGATTAATGCCTTCCTTTGGAGATTATGGACCCTCCATTGTTTAAAAATGGTTACTTTTGTTTAAGTGAATGTTTGATATTGAATGTTTGTTCTCCTTTTTTTTAGTGGATATGTATGACCATAGTTTTTTTTATGTATTTTTTAGTTTAGGTACTTGTTTTTAAGAGTGTTTCTTTCAGCTAAGTCAGAGATGTTTTGTAATTCTAGACTTTTGACGGCGTGAGATTTAAGATAAGTGTCTTGGATCTTTTATTTTGTATAAGGGTTGGATTACTCTTGAAATGAATTACATTTATTTAGTTTTTATTATTGATAAAAACAATTATAATTATCATTTCTTTCTAACGCTATATATAGTAAAAATACTTTATTATGACAAATACAAATTGTGAAATTGTATAACCTACGTATCCGTCAATTTGTTTTACGCCGAATTCAGAGGTTTTGAAAAGATGAAAAATGATCTCATATAATAATTATAGTATTGATTTGCTCTTATGTTAGTGTGTTTGAAATAATGAAATTAACTTGGTGGCTCTTTGAATTTGAAAACGAAGGATGAAAGGTGGTGCAGCTAAAGAAAATGGAAATGACAGAAAAAAAAAGGTAAAAAGAAAAACAGAGAGGCTTTAATGGTAGGGAATGAGGGATCTTTAAAGAGGAAGAAGAGTCTGCAAAATTGGTCTTTTAATGATCGTTAGCATGCCTCTACTCTAACTATCTGCCTTTTTAACAGGCCAATACTTTCTTAAATTCTTCTATTATTTTCAAATAAATCATATAATTAACACCACCATTTAAATAAAATAAATAATATGTTTTTTCATATAACTTAAGTTAATAAACAATCTATTGGTAATTTTTCATAAAATTCAACCAATGTAGATTAATTCTTCTTATGCCAAATTGCGCGTATCAACTCTCCCAAAACCCAGAGATGTATAAAAAATAAGTAGTTTAATCATATTTTTTATTAAACTATACAATTATTTTAATGGTGACGATTTTCTTACAAGTAGCAGTTTAATTAAACCGTCACATAATTATCTTTATTGTGACAATTTCTATGTGGAAACAAAACTTTCCATATTTTTAAAATTGAAGGTCAAAATTAGTAAAAGGTATTTTTGGGGAGCAAAATTTGCAAAACTGTGTAACTTTTAAAAATTAGAAAGTAATTAAATGGAAATCAGAATAAAAAACGGAGTAATTAAATCGGGAAACTTAAAACAATTAAAAAAAATATCGACTGTGGAATTTAAATTTGAAATTTAATACAACCCAAATTTAATCACATTTAAATAATAATAACAGTACCTAACTGCAAACACCATTAGTCCATTACCTTCATGTTTAGTTGATTCAAGACATGAACCATAACACACCCTTTAAACAAAGACCTCATATATATCACCATCAATACTACTCTTGTTATCACCAAACTCACAGCTACTCTCAATTAAAGATATAAAAATAAATTGAAATAAAATCATTAATCCTGTTGAATTTTTATTATTTTAAAACAATAATTACCTTATTATATTTAAATTACTTAATCGTCAGTTTATTGAATAAAAATCAATGTCAAAATTTTAATTAAATTGTCAAAAGTTCAATTTATGTTTACATGACGAATTTAGAATTAAGTTTTTTAAAAAAGTACTATTTCATAAAATTTGTACCTTCACTGCTGTCCATACACATTGTGAGATATAAGAAAATATTAAAAGAATAGAGTATACCCTAGTTCATAGCAGTAAATAGGATGGAGGGAATAACTTTAAAATTGTGTGATTATAGAAGGATATAACTTCCAAGCTAAAACTATCAAAACTATGAGATTTATGTTAGAAAGATACCAGGATTTAAAAAGATACACGACTGCAGACAATAAATTTAGATTTGTTACAAGGTTGCAATAAGTGGTACAATATATTTTCTACATAATAGAAAATAAAGAAAAAAACTTGTATATCATATTAATAATCGAAGAAAAAGAAATTGTACTGGTTTCAATATACCCATATCCCCGCTTGAATATTCATTAAATAATTTCTTTCAGAAAAAATGGAATTATGAAACGCTTGAATATTAAATAACTAATTTAAAAAATGACATTATCACAAATTCAATATAAAAATACATTTTTTCTTCAATATTACATAATAATAAAATACTACAATTGCATAAATTTTAAAATTAATTATATTCTAATAATTTAAAACGGAAAATAGTATTCAAATATTCTCCATTAACATCAGAATTGAATAAATTTGAAAATACTAACTACAAGGTTTACGAAAAAGAAGATGCCTAGTAAGAACTCCGATATGTCAGATGAAGGACTTTCTATAACGACAACAACTGGTTCGTGTTCTACTAAAAAGGAAGAGGCACTTCACAGAATTTTTCTTAGAAACTTAAATAATCCATTGATTTGTGAATTGGGCAACGGCTATAACCAATCCCACAACCTGATCTAGATTACACTGATATCAATCTGGAGATACTTATTATCATACAGACATCACAAAAACTAACGTGTGAGCCCGTAATTGAGAGATATTAGAAGAAATGATATAGCATTAACAACAAAAGTTATTGGAGAATGCACAAATTCCTTTATTTCTTTCTTCCCTTCATGTTCGGATTCCATATCAGCAAGCCAATGCCTCATACAAGGTAATCCAGATGTCTAAATTACAATAGACCTGCTTTCATTCACTGGGAATTCAGCCTCTGAAAATCCACCAACTGGTAAAGATCCCCTCGTCTTTGCTTAGTTACAGGGAGATTTGTCCTGAATAATTTAATGAAAACAATTCGTATGAATATTATGACAGGTAATTAAAAGCTATACATGCGTAGAATTTTAGTGTGAATAAAAGAAAACCTTCTTTGCTCCAATATCGAATAATCAATTTCTGCAATGATGGTAGCCTCCTCGTGCTCTGTAGTAGCCAGAACTTCTCCAAACTGCCATATTTTATTTATTCCACAGTAAGTACAGAATTAAAGATATTTTCCCTTTTCTATTTGCTATTAGAAACTCAGAAAATATAATACTGACAAATCAGAACATTAAATGGCTCTACTTACTGGTCCAACAAGAGTAGAGTGACCCCAGGCTACATAACCAGATCCTGTATCTCGGGCAGGCGAACAGGTAGCCACATATAACTGTCAGTAAAGATTTTCTTAAAGTTAAGCATCAATTAATCTCCTTAAAATTTACAATTCAAACAATGACTATTATGGTCAGGACACATATAAACCCCTAACTATACCCTGCTTTAATCACAATCAACTGCATAAATCTAATAGAAGAGGATCAGAAATAATAAGCAAAAAAAGGAAAATTTATTGAAATCAATCCTCACTATGTAGCTCTGTAGTGGATACACACAAACTGAAATGAATATGAAAAATTACCGGAAAAAAATATAAATGGGACACTTAATAGACCATGACTGTCCCACTATAATTCTGATTCAAAATTTCAAATATCAGTAAAAGGACTAACTCTCCCTTTTTCCTATTTATTCCAGTCTCCTAATAAATATACTGTCTACTGGACAGTTACTAACTTTATCTTTCCCTATGTACTCCCTCCCTGTATACAGTTATTTGCCCATTACAAGGCTAATGCTATTAATAAAGAAAAATAGTCATTTGATACCCACCAACCACTAGACAACCTATTTTGGGGATCACATGATAATTAAAAAAATGAACTTTTTATAGGATGAAAGGTAAAATAGTGGATTTAAAGTAAGTGTAATTTTTTTATTAGGGGTTAAAGTACCATGGTCCATTAATAAATCCTCATGACTCTAAAATTCTGTTTGTAACCACACTTCCTTTTCCTGCTATAAACCTTCTTCATAGGTAGTTTACTAACACAATCCCAGCGATTCAAGTTCAACTGTAAAATACTGAGATGTGTAGTGTTGTCTTCCAAAAATCCACTGCTCATCTGTGGATGTAAAATACTGAGATGTGTAGGAATTGTGGAGCTTTCCTAAAAATACATTGCTCGTCAGTGGATATTAATCTACATATTTGGACTTTAGACTTTAGAAATACGCAAATATATTGTTGAGACACCACCTTGTTGAACAAGGGAAACAACACAGAAACAGGTCGCTTAGTAAGCACTGACACCACCGTAGAATAGCATGTCATGTCATCACGTTCAACACTTTTTTGGACAACATACTTGTCAGACACGCCTCTGGCACGTGTCTGACACTTTTCAGTGTCACAGTTAAAAGATCTTATTCGGCTCCTACACCTAGTTGCCACATCTTGAACATCTCTTCCACACGACTTGAACATGAGTAAAAAAATTTAACCCGACACCTAGTTTTAGCTGAACTGGGCACTGCGATAATAAAAAGATGAAAAAGAAATTAAAAGAAAACAATTGAGTTTTTTTGTCACGTTGAGTTTACACGCGTGTGTGTATGTGTACATATTAGCAGTGTTGAGGTGTCCTATATTTTGGAAAGTTGTGTACCGGTGTCCATGTCAATTATGTCTGGTGTTGGGGTCAGTGCTTCATAGAAGGTAGCATAAGATTTCAATTTATCACATTTACAACAAATTGTGGAGTTGGGGAGTTTAATTTCTTATTTACAATGCATACTTCTCCCAATTTAAAGCTACTTTTTCAAGCATAATGTTCGGTTGATCCATCAAGAGCTAAACTAAATACATAAATGAAAACAACTAGATTATTTCGGATTTCATATACTTTTAAAATAAAATATTAGTATTCATACATTAAAACCCTACATAAGTTCGAAAAAATAAGGGAGCATTACCTGATTATCTGTAGCCCTGCAAGAGAAGAAACAAAGCATAGATTAGCAATGGAATTTTAATTAGTCATTACTGCTTAATCATGAATATTTTATAAAACTTAAAATAAAAAATGGTTTTCTATGCCAAAGATAAGGAAGAGTCAAAAGAAAAAAATGAAAGTGGAACACCGAGAAAGGTAACCCAAATATATATTTTAACTTCAATTATGATCAGCAGTTTCTTGTTTTCTACAAACAATATTATATTTGTCTACAAACGCCTATAACAAATTATAAATATGGTTCAGAAAACAATCGTCCATTTTAGTGGATGTAATGTAATTAGTTAAAAAACCCAGTTAAGTTTCAAGTTTATTGAGTTTGTTTACAGACAGTAACACGTTATTGGCTTCAGTATGTTTTCTACATTTGAAAGTTGGCGTTTTTCAATTTAGTCCCTAGTTAAATTTAATTTATGATTAGTCCTAAATTTAACAAAAAAGAGTGTGGTTTTAATTCCTCACTTGAGACAAAAAAAAGCATGTGGTTTTATAATTTTCAACGACTAAAAATGAATAAAAATCAAAAGGTATTAATTTAAAATATTATCATATATTAGGAGACAAGAACAAATTAAGGGAAATTTACAAGACTAGATAGGGTTATAAATTTTAACTGAAACACAACTAAAACAAGTGTTCCAGGTAGCTAAATGTTTCACTTAGTTGTATCCATTTACTACCTTGCCCTCTGTAATAACTCCCAATGTAATGGTCCAGTTGTCATGTTAAATGCCCCGGGATAGCAGAGTAAGTGAGCACCTGAAGTCAAAAGCTAACTGATACTATAAGTTTGCCAAATCTTAGAACAAGAAAATAATAAAATAGTTGTGTTTATCTGTTTTCAAATCAACACAACTTGATAATTAATCTCAATTGATCCTTGAAAGTGTATACAAAAAAAGAGGAATAATAGACAGATAACCTAATAAAGGAAATGAAATGTCATACCAAGAACTATGGATTTGAAATTTCTTTTAGTATATCCCTGAAATAAGAAATACACAGGCAGTGTTGCCTAATGCATGTGAACCAATCTCTCCTATCCATCCCAAAAAAATCAAAATTGGTACTATATGATGCTAATAGCATGACACTTAGGAGGCATGGATAAAGACAATTTGGAGAACTTAAATCATAGGCAACCAATCAAAACTAGAGAGAGATTAATTGTTTCCAAATATATTAAATATGGAAAAGACAAACCTCTTGCAGCATATATCATTGCTAGTTCTGGAAACCGAATGTCATAACAGATGCCTATGCCAATGCGTCCAACCTCTGCATGAATCAACTCACATCAATTTGTTTACTCAAACATAGAAATTTTTACTGCAAGAAAAAAATAGTCTGATAGCGCAAAAAATATTAAATCACTCCTTGACATGGTAGTCAAAATACGTGTTCTGTTCTATAAATAAGGATTGGATGAGAAGCTTTTACAGGGTGCTTTCTTCTATCTAGTATCATTAGGTTAAAACTACACCACAAACATAACTAGTTAAAAGCACACCTACACATTATCCTCTCCTTTTGAACTAACCTTCAGAATTCTATATAACAGCTTCCTCTTTCATATCACACAGACACTATACTCACATTCGAGAAGCCACAAATACGTAAAAACATTTAGTCTGAACAAGTGATATAATTCACAAAATTCCTCGATACAGACATACAATGGCTGATTGTGCATAAGATATGGTAGAGTAGCATGTAAGTTCAAGATGTCATGGACAAGTAAACATAATACCAAAGTATAAAACTACATTTACTTCATCCAAGTTAACCATAATAACTTTAGGGGTTTATCCAAGTCAACAACCATAATGACTTTCATTTCCTTTGTTCTGCGGCCTGCCTATATTATCATTACCAGCTACTTTAAATTTTAAATATACATTTCTCTTACATGACAGTAAACATAATAGTACCAAAATATAAAACCGCATCAGTACTGAAATAGAACATGAGTTAGAATGTGTGATGAGAGAACATATTAGACCTGTGTCAACAATCGTTGGTGTCTCCCCAGCAGTAAGAGTTTTTGACTCGATAAAGGTAATCTTCCCAGGGATGTCAATATCAAAGAGATGTATCTGCAGGATAGGCAGTATGTCAGAAATTACACAACAACAAAGCACATTCTAAAAACAATTCACGCATTATTCACCTCCCAAAATTCCATCCAATTACAAAATTAAATTTCCAAGATAACGAAGTATTATTCGGAGGAGCGGTACCTTGCGGTGCTTGGCGAGCAGCTTTCCATCAGTGCCGAAAACGCAACAAGTGTTGTACAAGCGACCTCCAGAACGTTCTGGAATGGAACCACCGACGATGGTGATTTTCAAGAGACGAGATAGTTCAGAGAGCATGGCGGTTGAAGGAGAAGCATCGGCACCGGCGTCAATATCCTCAGCGTAGACAGGGAAACTGTCATTGGAATAAGGACTATTCCAAATTTCCTGACAAAACACAGTCGCACTCATTCTTAGAATTGGGACGTAAAACCTAACTCAATCCCAAAGCTTGTTCAAGAACACGTGAAAGTTTATCAAAGTTGTGCAAACCTTAATAGAGTAAAACGCGGATCATGTTCATCAGAAGAAGTAAAAAGAGGGGAAAAGGAAAAGGAACTGACAGGCAAAAGCACAAGCTGAGCGCCCTTGGATGCAGCGTCCTGAATGGCGGTCCGCGCGTGCGCGATGTTCCTGCCTTTGTCGGGAGTAACGGAGAGTTGACAGAGGCCAATTTTGAACTGAAAGATAACAAAGCGCGTGCCGTGAGCGAGCGGGAACGAAGAGAGGGAGAGAGAGAGAGAGAGAAAGAGAACTTGCCTTGGACAGAGGGGGAGAGGGCATGGGAATGGCGGGTGGGGCACGGGCGCTTTCGGAGTTGAATGAAGCGGCGGCCATGATCGGAGAGTGGCGGGGGATTGGGCGGTGGAGGAGACGGGAGGGGGAGAGAGAGGGGAGAACGGAAGAGAGGGGAAAAAAGGGATTGGAAGAGTAAGAGTGGTGGAAAGTGAAAGATTTGAAGTTAAGCAGTGATGGTGAAATTGCGAATGCTTTCATTTCTGATTCTGAAAATCCAAACCCTTCAGATTTCAGGTCAGCACATCGGATGTGGGAGACGGAATTTACCAATTAATTCAACTGGTATGTTTTATTATTATTGTTGTGTATAGTAAAAAGTGAAAAACTCTTTAGAAATACAGAAATTAAAGAAAATTCACAGAACAATTATCTCCTTAAAAGAAAAAAAAAGACAACACTCGTATAATAAAATGGAGACTGTTTCTTCGCCCACTTCCATGTTCTTCTCTAAGCTTCATAAATTTTTTTATTTCCAAAAATATTTTTCTCTAATTTTTTGGACTACAAAGTTTTTTTAAAATTTATAATTAACTTCTGAATTATATAATCTGATTTTTTTTATGTATAATTAGTTTCTAAATTAGATAATCCGAAAGTCTTTTTTTAAATGCATGTATATTACAAAGTGGATTTTAAGCCTAATTCAACCTCATAAAACCGGCTCAATGAGGTGAGGATTGCACCCACTTATATATAATGAAAGACTCTAATATCTAGTCTGGGATCTCCAACAAATTTCATTTATAAATAAAACAAAAAGAAATGTAAGATTGAAAGAAATAATGAATTATAATTTAAAATTTAAGTATAATTTTATTATTTAACATTTTATTAATTTAATTTCTTTACTTAAGTTAATTTATTTACATAATTTTAATATTATTTATGATTCTTTAAATTATGTTATGTTATATATATATATATTAAAATTATTTTTAATAATGATTTCCATTATTATCAATAACAAAATGAATATATTTTAAAAAGAAAATAGATATTTAGAACATAGCAGAAATATTAATTAGTTGTCGAAATATATAATATAAAGTTATTACATTTGATCCGGAAAGAAATAAAAACATGTTAATTTGTTTGTAATTTTGAAATTATGTAAAAATGAAGAACATAATAATGATAATTAGAAAAGACATCCCCACTAAAATCAAACAGTTATAGAAGTTATAGAGAGTCTGAGAGAAAGAGAGATTTACACAATAGGTTTATACTGGTTCCCTCAATCCTCGAGCTACATCTAGTTCTCAAACAATCCTTTGAGTTTCACTAGTAATCAGCACAGATTACAACACACACCACAAAGAGGTGACTTTGAATCTCACAAAGCCTACTCACCCCCTTTACAAAACTTCACACCTCAAGGCAGAACAACCTCCGTCTTTATAAAATTTCAAACACACACAGTATAGAAAAGAAGTACAATTTACAAGAATCTACACAAGAATAGAAAACACCTGAATCAGCACAATACAGGGAACCCTGTGATTAGATCTTGTCACCACAACAAAGCTTGAACAACACTCTTGCTCTTTTGAAAACTCTTTTTATTTTATTTTTTAAAAGTCAAAAATTAATGTTAAGTGAAAAAATAAATATATTAAAACTTAAATCATTTCAATAAGATTACTTTTAATTTGTAATTCAATAATTATATATTTATTTATTTATTTATTTTAATCCCAGAAATTACGTACTAAAACATTATAAATTTGTACTAAAATATTCTACAACTCCTAAAAGGACAAAATTTATTATGCTTTCTGATTTCATCTTCGAATATACTAAGTTTCCATTTCTGATTATACTTTTATTTTATTTTTGTGTGTGTGGATGTTATTTTAATAAAAATAAATTTTGTTTATATTTTACACGTGTATGTGGTAGTGTGAAAGATTTTATAAAATGAAGGCAGAGAGAAGAAAAAGAGGCTTCAGGTTTATCTTTTATTTTCTATATTTAAGATGTTTTTTTTATTTTTTTTACTTTTAGGTGAATTTAGCTGATGGATTGAAGTTATATGAAGATTTATTTGATAGTACTGAAGTTTCAAACCTTGTTTCATTGGTCAATGATCTAAGGATTTCTAGAAAAAAAGGACAATTACAAGATAAATGTACTTAATTGTTACGGTTTACCTTGTAATTGTCTTTTTTCCTATAAATTCTAAGATCATTGACCAATGAAACAAGGTTTGAAACTTTAGTACTATCAAATAAATCTTCATACAACTTCAATCCACCAACCAAATTCACCAAAAAGTGAAGAAATAAAAAGGCATCTTAAATATAAAAAATAAAAGATAAAGTTGGAACGTCTTCTTCTTCCCTTTGTATTTCTTTTATAAAATCTTTGACATACCACATACTAGAAGTGGTCCAACCTTTCATAGTGTAAAATATAAACAAAATTTATTTTTATTAAAATAAAATTAATATAATCTTTCCACTCACACATTCCAATTGGTAAAAGTCTTTGAAGGATCACCTTACATAGTGTATATATAAGTGGTGGAGAGGGTTCGTGATTGTGACCATGAAAAACACAAAAAAAAATATAAAATAAAGTATAATCAGAATTTGAAACTTAGTATATTCGAAGAGGAAATCAGGAAGCAAAATAAATTTTATCCTCTTAGGAGTTGTAGAATATTTTAGTACAAATTTACAATGTTTTAATTTCTGAGATTAAATATATATATTAAAACGATTTAAGTTTTAATATATATATATAATTAATTTCTGACTTTTAAAAATTAAAATAAAAATAGCTACGATTGCTGAAAGATATGACTATATTTATTAGACTTAAAAATTATAATCTATACAAAATATAAATGGGATGAATAAGAATTTATTAGACATAATATATGGAACAGGCATGAGGTAACAAAATAAACAATAATTATTAATAGGAAGGGAGAGATCATAGAAGAGTAGAAGATATATTATATGCAAAATGAAGGGCTGAAATTAACATAATGATTCCAAATGAATGCTTTCATGATGCTCTTCAATCATTCAATATATAACACTATTATCGGACTAAACTCTAAACCCTAACACACACAAATATACATATGCAATATACATATATTGTCTCTTTGTGTAGATAATTGTGTGAATATTTTGTGTTGATGTCTTCATTCAATGGTAAGAATTCTTTATATATTATGTTACCTTTAATATATAATAACAAATAGTGTAAGTAGAGTATTCACATAGATTTATCATTATAAACATAAATAAAATTAACAATACCTGATTTTTGAGATAACAACAATTTTAGTAAAATTTTCATCTTCTCCTTCAAAGTGTTCTTTTTTAAAAAGAATTCTTGTTAAAGCTTGAGAAACACCTATTGATAAAACAACATATAATTGACTATAATTAAAAACCTATCATGGAAAGTAAATTCCAACATTAGGTATAGTTTGCCCTTGTGATTTATTTATAGTAATGATAAAATTTAATTTTACAGGAAATTGTTTCCTAATAAGCACAAATGGGAGACCTGTACTTTTTGTTGTTTTATGTTTCATTTTTTAACATGTTTAATGCATTATATTTTATTATGTCATTAATAAAATATTTAAACCATAATTAGTTTTGTAATTAATGTTAACATATTTTTTTATTATAATAAACTTAATAGTTAAAGTAATTTCATGAAAATAAAAATAAATGAAAATATTCATTACAAATATTTTTTTTTCATTTTTTTTATTCTAACTTTAAACAGTTTCACTTTACTCTTTTATTTTACATATTTATTTTATTTCTCCTTTTTCGGATCCAACAATTAATCAATGTTTATAGATTTTGAACAAATGGGAATTTAAAAGAAAATACAAAGACTAAAATAATCACCCATTTTAAAAGAATAAGTAATAATTTAAAATTTTAAAAAGTGAAAAATGTTATTTAAAAACATAAAGTATTCCTTTATTTTATAAATTTAAAATTTTAATATATATCTGTATTTTATTATTATTATTATTATTTCAGTATTTTATTGTTATTATATATTTAATATTTTAATATATATATATATATATATATATTTTGTCCTCTATTATGTATTCAATATTATAATCATTTTTAATTTTTTTAAAAGTTATTTGAGATAAAATTGTAATTAATTGCTAATGTAAAAATTACAATGTACATGAAAATTAACATCATATTTTAAAATATATAACTTTCATCCTCTATTTTGTTGAATCTATAATTTTGATATTCTCATTTTAAAATAAACACATTTAGCATTTTTGTTCTGAAAATTCGAAATGTAGTTCAATTTTTTATGAGAAAACTAAAAAGACACAAAAAATTGGCTTACAAACCTAAAACAGTTGGACATAGATTGGTTTGAGTATGTGTTTCTAGTTATAAATAAGTTCAATGATTCTTCACACCTAGTTTTTCACATCCATTGCTATCATCCTCATCAATTATTATTCCATTTCAACTTCACATATATGATGGTTTAGGGAAGAGCCAAGATTTATAAAAGATTTTTTTTTTCAAAATGTTATAATAGTGAGAATAAAAGAAAAGTAGTTGTTAAAGTCACAATCTTCAAGTAGTCTCTGCAGTGGGAAATTATCACTCATTGTTTTTTATCATAGGAGATATTTTTTTTTCATTTTTAAATGGAAGAAATGTTAAACTAATTATCAGAAAACAAACCTCCTCTTATGATGCTCAATAAGGTCTTCAAAAAATTCTTCTTCCCAATAACTTACATTGGTATATTGCATACTCTGAAACAAAACTGAAACAAAACCAAAACCAATAAATTGTCAACTTCTTTTGTTCCATGAAAAAAAAAGGCAACATTGGAAAGATGTTCCCATAACATACCGCAAACACCAAAGCTTCTAGAGATTTTCCAATCAACAATCCAAAGCCAATGCAGAAAACCCTGAACATCCACAACCAATCAACAACAAAAAGGACAATACTAATTTTTACTCAACAAAAGATAAAAATCAAAAGAAAGATAAAAGGAACAACACGAACATCAACAGAAAAAAAAGAGCATGTGCCAATACGATCGTAAGTTCTTTGATTAAACTAACTAAAATAGTAAGAAATGACGAAATCAAATGAAAAACTCATAAGTAAATCAAATAGAAAATTTCTCATTATATCAAATGGAAAACTAACTGTATATCAAATAGAAAATTGCTCTTTATATCAAATGGAAAATTGTTCCCTCGCTTATTCAAACTGTGGAAAATTATGGTATGTCAAATGAAAATATGAAAATAGAAAACGAAAAAAAGGTTTGATGGGTTTATAAAGCCTTCAGTTTAGTTCTAAATTTAAAATTTCTAAAAATTCAAAATTTTGAAATTTTAAAATTTCAAAATTTGAAGTGTTTCGAAAAGACTTTAAGGTTTGAAAATTTGAAAAGTTTAAAATTAAAAATTTTTAAAATTTGTAAATTTTGAAAATTTAAAGAAAAGGATTTACGGTTTGAAAATTTAAAATTTAAAAAATTTGAAAATTTCAAATTTAAAAGATTTGAAAATTTAAAATTTTGAAAAAATAAGAAATGACGCAATGTCCATAATAATAAAATCAAATCAAATATTGATATAAGAATAAATTAGGAAAAAAATTTGAAGGAACTTAAAGAAGCAAATACTTTGAAATTTTAAAAAATTTCAAATTTAAAATTTGAAAATTTAAAATTTAAAATTTTGAAGTGTTTCGAAAAGGCTTTAGGGTTTGAAATTTTGAAAAATTTAAAATTTAAAAACTTTGAAAATTTAAAAATTTAAAATTTTTGAAAATTTTGAAGTGTTTCAAAAATGTCTTATAGTTTGAAAATTTGAAAAATTTAAAATTTAAATTTTTTTAAAACAAATTGAAAATTTATATTTTTTTGAAAAAAGAGGAAATAACGCAATATTCATAATAATGAAATAAAATCAAATATTGATATAAGGATAAAATAGAAAAAAAAAATTAGAGAAGTTCAAGAGGGGAATCCCCTTTATATATAAAATAATATATAGATTAAAAAATATTTAATTATGAAAATTAAGCTAATTTATTATTTTATAAATTTCTGTTCATATTTTATCAACCCATTTAGATGGTGTGTTTTTTCAAAGTTCTTCCTCCAACAATATTTTATAAAAATAGCTATTGACACCTCACTAAAATAATATTACTTACTCATGTATATATAAAAGTATAATTGAAAAATAAATATACATTTATGTATATGCTAAAATTACTCGTATATTTGTGTTACACTTGCTCTATTGAGTGATGAAAAGTGCTACCACTTTACCACTTTCATCAACATCAAAAAACACGATGAATTGGTTTTGTTAGTAATCTTTGTAGGGAGAAAAAGGTAGAACAATTCTCCCTTTTCTATTTTGGTTAGAGTCTTCCTCTAACGCTCTCCGTCACTCATCACATGCATTCTAGATCAAAAACAAAAAAATTACACAAAATATTCTTGTGTGTATTCGCATAATATTGACATGAAAATACACCTAGAGAGAATGAAAAAGAGAGGAAAAAAAAGTGCGTGAAGATACAAAAGAACAAGTTTTGCAAAGAAAATAACAAATTTGTGGAGAAAAGAGAGGAGAAATGAGAGACAAATAAATATAATGATAAATAATATATAATCATAAAAAGTGTAACAAAGAAGTTGGGTAGAGTGAAGAAGAGAATGTGCATATAATGACGTTTCGAGAGAGATTCTTGAATGACGTAAGGAGAAAGAGAAAAAAATGGGGTTGAAAGAAATTTTTTTTGATTGAATAACTCATGATTCCCTAATTGCAATTTCGAATTATGTTTACCATTACTCCATAATTCATAATTTAAAATTTAAAATTTAAAATTTATTTTTTAAAAATAAAAAAGTCACAAGACAAATATATTCTCTCATATGTTTTTAAAATAATAAAATAAAATATAAGTATAAAGATAAAACAAAAATAAAATAAAATGACGGTTCATAAAGAAATTCTCTTTATATTTTTAAATAATAAAATAAAATATAGGTAAAAATAATAAAATAAAATATAGGTATAAAGATAAAATTGAAATAAAATAAAATAAAAAAGAAATCCTATTTATACAAGTATAGATTAATCTCCATTATCTTTTATCTTTATTTTAAAATTAATATTAATCTTATATCTTTATTTCAATTCTTTTTTATACAAAATTCTTCTCAAAGGTAACTAAATAGACATATATATTAAGCATTATAATAGGATTTTTATAAGAGAATTAAGAACTATAATTTAAAATTGCAGATTTATCTTCTATGTGTCAGCTGCATATTTTGGAATTACAAACGCAATTTTTACAATATTTCTTGCATGATTAGGAGGATTTGTTGTATATAGTTTTTTGAATTATTTTAGTGACTTTTATTGGTCTTAATTATTAATTATAGTTAATTTTAAAACTGTATTTTATAAAATATCTCATATATTTGAATAAAACTTATTAAATTTCTTTAGAATAAATAATCCAAAAGTCACCATTGAAATATACTGAATTTAGCAGAGATAAAAGATATAAAAGTGGAAGAAGTAAAAGAGTCCAAATTAAAAATACAAATGTCAAGAAAATCTGGTTTTATAAATTGTGCAGATTTTGTAAATTGTGATTGAAATATAAAACAAAATTTGGAACCCGTTCAGACTGCAAGAAGGAGGTGCAGGTAGGAAGACTGGGGTGCAGAAGTAATTGTCTTCACTTTTTCATCGTCACAAACCAACCGTTGTCGTTTGATCTGATGTCTTAGGTTCCCTTACGTTTTCGCCAGCAAATATCGCAGTCCTTCAAATTCGTCGCGAAATCTGAACCCTTTTACCGTCTCTGCGAAATTGCTCCCAAACATTTGACTCAAGTACTTCTCCAACAATCAATTTATCATTTTCAAATTCAACATTTTTTCACGTAAATTTGATACCTTTTCCTTTTCTTCTTGGGGACATAACAGATTTCGTTTACTGGTCAAAAGGGAAAAGCAAGGAGCCAAAATCCATGGAAACGCAGTATGAGGAACTCGCGACAGAAGACTCTATTCTCGACAGTTCCTCAGAAGATGTTGTGGGTAACTTGAAAAGTTTCATAAAGTTATAATATTTGTTGTGTTTTTTTTTTTTTGGATTCTTAAAAATCAAGTTTATAGTGAGTGTGAAGTGTGATTGCTTTTGATTATTCTAGGAGGAGGAGGAGATAGAGAAGGAGTTAGCTGATGTAACGTTTGAGGAGCTGCAGAAAGCACGATCGAATGGGGCACATGCTTTTTTCCAGAAACCCAAAGAAGACAAAAAGTTAAAAAGGGCTAACAAGAATAGGTATTGTAATTGTAACAGTTTAATAGAGTTTTTCTTTTTAATTTTGATTCTTTTGTCCATGAAACCTCATGCAAATAAATTTTTAATGTTTTACTAGGCCTATGGAGGCCAGTAGCAAGAAGCCAGTTTCTGCTTTTAGAGAGGCCATCCAAGCTCCAAAGAAGGTAGGTTTATTTGTTCCTGGTAAAGAGTGTAACTTTCTATTAATTTTTTTCTTTAAATTTATGTTGCTGCCTTTCATTAATTTGTTGAGTTGTAATTTTAACTCCTCAAATTCTGAGGCCTGGTAGAAGCTTGCATATCCTTTTAATATTTTTGATCTACTAGGCTACTACCCTGCAGTGCCATTTGCAAGATTATGTAGAGTAGGAAGACCAATTGCAGTATTTTACTTGTTTGCTTTATACATGCACACACATTCTCACATATAAGATTTTGGGTGTCATGTGTGTAAACTTTGGATATGAGATGGGTTAAGTGAGTTATTGCAATGCCTCTTGCCACGTTAGTGCTTATTAGAAGTTTTAAAATGTTTATGCTGGTGCTATGATGTTGAATTGTGGAAGTTATGTTAAATTTGAAAACTGATATGATTAATGATCTTTTCATTTTATATATCTGTATATTATTCTGACTTTCTATACTATTAATAATGTCAGGTTGTACGTGATCCACGATTTGAATCTCTTTGTGGTACACTTGACCCTGAAGGGTATGTTCAACTCAGGACATGTGTTCTTTATTCTTCTTTTTCTTTTTCTTTTTAATGTTGTCATCATGTACACTTGTTTAGTTGCAATCATCATTATAAACTTCAAGCAATTTCATCATTTCATGCTACTTTTGGGTTGTGCTAGTTCTGGTTGCCTTTGCTATTTTAGAGCATGTCTAGTCAAGTGTCACTACTTAATATCTTAAGAAGATGCTAGTTCCGATCTTATGGAGGAGTCAACATAGTGAGAACGGTTTAAAGCAGTGAAGAGAAACATGTAAATTTCAAATGAATGACTTTCTTATGTCAGGAAATTTTAAACAGTAGTCAAGTTTTTAATAATCCTTGTTGTAGGTAATAATCTTTTCGTTCTCATAAATAATTATCTTTCTATATTTAAGGAACTTCTGATATCCTTACTTCAAACATATTATGCCTCTACTATGTTGAAGGATCCTTATGTTGTATCTTAGTGCATAACCAAGTAGTTTCAAAGTATTGATAAATGTCAGAACCATGACCTTATCTTAATAATTCTATATTTGATTCAGCACCCGTATTCAAGAACGTTTGTGAGATATGATGTTTGCCTTACTATAGGAATGCGGGGGAGATATATTGAACATCTGTTTGATTGTCTAGTTCTCGAAGTGCTTCTCACAATGTCTGTCCTTTAGGTCTGTAGTTTTTGGTTGGGATTTTTATTTAACTACATAATTGATAGTTTCTAGCCTAGGTCGCAGGCTCATAGCATTTGCTTTCTATGGATTTTATTTCATGATTACGGGTAACAGGACTATATTTATACTATTTATATGAACAATTTAATGCAAAAGGTTTATGTTATTGGTTCATTTTAAACAGTGCTTTCAACTAAATTTGGAAACTTCTCTTGTAATATATGTACTTGGACTTGCAGGTTTAGGAAGAGGTATAATTTCTTATATGAAAACGATCTTCCTGCTGAAAGACAGGTAATCTTCCAGATAATATGTGTAGAAATTTTTGTAGGGCTCATTCTATGAACTCTGATTATATAATCTCGCTATGCCAGGCTCTGAAGAAGGAATTGAAAAAGTATAAAGATCCGAAGCGCATAAGTGAAATAGAAGAACATATATCATGGATTGTACGTAGTTGACTTTTACTAGTTTGTCTTCTACCTCCAAAACTATGACATTTATTGATTTCCTCGTCATATTTACATGTTTTTTTCAGGATAAACAAATGAAATCTGATTCAAGGAAGAATATTGATACGCAAATATTGGCTAGGCATAAAAAGAAAGAGAGAGAAGCAGCAAAGGAGGGGAAACGTCCTTTTTATATAAAAAAATGTAATCCTTCCTGCCATGCTCTCTTTTTCATTCACAAACAGATAACTACATATTAAATGAATTAGTGAAGCATCACTATAGATGCTGACATCCTTTTCCATTCCTTGCAGCTGAAATACGGAAGCAAAGACTGTTTGAGAAATATAATAATCTCAAGGTATACATCTCTTAGAACATCTTTTTGTGTTTACCCTTACCCCCACCCTGTTATACTACTTGTTGATTGTCTTTTCTACTAAATCTATTTATTCATCATTTTAGTCATCTGGCAAACTTGAAGCATTTGTTGAGAAACGGAGGAGAAGGAATGCTGCCAAGGACCACAGATACATGCCGTATCGTAGATCTGGTGATGTGGAATAAATTTTGTACCTTTAAGACTCTTTCTTAAGCTATAAATATAATGGAATGTAGCACCAAAAAGAAAAATAATGTATGTTTTTGGCTGCCAGTTTTGGGGATGAAATATTGACGTTTGTTGATGATATTTGTTGTGTGACTCTTGAAGATTTACTAATTAGGGATTGAATTGCTGGCACTAGGCTACAAGGAAGTCTTTTGATTCTGTGTTATGTACTCATGGAAGGAATGTCTTTTCCGTTATCATTAAGTCTAAGTCGTTTGTTTTAGGAACCGTTTGTTTAAGATTTTGACTCAAAAGAAAATCTGAATATGAAAAAAAGCTTTTGTATTACTCTCAGATGCTACTTTGTTGAGTAGCTTTTGAAAGATATTTCATTAAACGTGCATGCTACCAAATGTGAGAAGAGAGGTGTGTCTTTAACAAAACTCACCGTTGATGACTTGATTAACCAACTGCTTTGCACACTCAATTTGAAGATTCCTATAAACTTTTTAATGTTCTTTTCATGATGTCACCCGAGTGAAGAAAAGTATGACAAAGCTTCTTTGTTCATTTGCATCTTTGGAGAGATTCATGTTCAATCTCTCCAGATTTCAACCTGCAACTCCATAAATTTAAATATTCTAAATTTACCCTTCTGTTTTTGCATTTTGAGTCTCAGTTTAGATTGTGTAATTAAGAGACCTCTCGGATTATACAATCTGGAACATTAAACACATTATTTTAAAGTTCAAAACATATAATCTAAATATAAATTTGTATTTCGGAACATTCAGTGGAAAACACAATACACAAATTTACAGATCGAACAATCCGAAATACAAGTGAATTCAATGCATGAAGCATAATAATATTATAATAATAATATAGTTATTCCAATTTTATAAACAATAGTTATTTTAAATACATTGTTTATTTTGAAACTAACACAGAATCTATAAACAAAATATCTAGTAAGCACTACCGAACATAAATCTAACACACACAAAACAACACTAAAATATGTTTTTGCAAATCAAGGGAGTAAGACACCACTCAGAGTAAGAAAAACAAGGTAATGGTACCTTGAAAACGATCCACGATCCATCATCCCTCCTTTAAAGATTATCTTATTTTTGAGACTCCAAATTTCACTTACTATTGCGATCCAAATTGTCCCCCACACTGCATTAACAGAATTGGATGCGTTACGCAACCTAAATTGTTGAAAATGAAAATGCGAATCCGAGTGGTTCACAGACACCAAACCTAACCAAACATAACATTGACTCCAGACAACCCAAGCTAACCTGCACTTGAAGAACAAATGGCTGCATGACTCCTCTTCCAACTCGCACAAAACCTGTGAGTGATGAAATGAAGGGATCTATATAAAATAAACTTAAAAAAAAACTCTTATTATGAATAAATATTCAAATTGTAAATTAATTTTGGAAGGATAAATGTCTCCGTTAATAATGTATGTATACAAGTGACTGTTTATAGATTTTTTCTCAAAATAAGTCTAACTTTTTAGAAAAATTATAAAATAAGAGTTTTTTTAAAATTATTTATGAATACGAGTTGAGAGTTCTTAATTATTAACATAATTTGTCAATAAATAGATAAAAATAGATTTTTTTTGTTATAATTTTTTTTTATGCACTTGGATTTCTTTTTAAATTTTGTAGTTTTCTTATTGGAAATTGAATGAAAAGAATTTCCTGTTCACTTCATTCTCTCTTTTTTTCATTATCAGATAATGGCATCTCTTTCTCTTCCCTCCACCATTTTTCTTTTTAAAAAATAATCAATAATTATTTAATATTTGAATTCTTTTTAATCAACATTAGTTAATGGAAGGGAAAGGACGAGACTTTTCTTAAATATTGACTATTAAAAGAAACATAATCTACGTTCATTAATAATTTTTGTAAACAAAGTTATCTATAAATATAAAAAAAATCCACTGAAAAAGTCACAGGGTTTTATAAAATAAAATAAACATATTTATATTATTTAAAAAGTAAACAAATTCACTAAAAAAGTAAAAAAAAGTCAAATTTTAAAACACACTCCATAGTCTCCTTTTAAAAAATGAGATTAAAAAACAAAAAGTTATGTAAAATTTGAAAACGCAATTTACCACCTCTAGCCATATTTAAAAGAATTTTGATAGGGTTTTATAAATTGAAATTAAGATATTGAATTTGTTTGTTTTTCCCTTTCCCTCCTTCTTTTCTCTCAACCGAACAGTCGCTCCACCACATGGAGGCAGCCGCAGAACAGCCATTGTTAAGGCCCTCACCACACCCGTACTCTTTCTTCCTTGTCCTTGCCACGTCACCAATCATTGACAGTTAAAATATTAATATTTTATTGTAGATATAAAATATTTCACTTAAATTTAAGTGAAATTTCACTTAAATTTTTCTCAGTCAGATCAAAACACATCTTCATTTCTCACCATGATTGGTTGAAACATGCTCGAACCAACTAGTGATGAAGGGTGACAACGTTATAGAAAGTCTCTTCGTAATAGTTTTTCATAACAATCAGTTTCAATTTCCAACGGTCAATAACGGTCAGTTGTGTCTCTTAGTCCCTATATAATTCCCATGCATTCCACCTATATTATCTATTATTCTTTTTATCTTTGTTTCAATTACCGACAAATCGTGTCAGAAGTTAATATTCTCAGTGGCGGCGCTGCTTTCCAGCGCCGCTACTACACACATTTTCCACCGTGATTAAGTGTTTTGTGTCTTCAATGCATCCATGGATAACAATTGGAATAACTCCTCCGACTTATTTGACAACAGTCCACTTATTAGTAACTATATCGAACCAGACCCCGCACTTGTCTATATATTCAATGACCAACCCAATGTACTGCCGCAGCAACGAAATGCAGAACAAAATGATCCTTTTGTGGTTGAACAGGATCATGTTTCCTTCACTGGTTTAACCATTGAAGATGTATCCACTCATAGCGATAATGATATCACCACAGGAGGAGTTTCTAAATTGGATCAGGGGGGTTGGTCGATGAGAAAGCGTAAATTTTCCTTCATGGATTCAATGATTGAAGATCATCCCATGCATGACAAAGATAATTTTCCCAACGGAGAAAATATGAGTGCACACATAAATCTAAACCAACTTCGAGTTTGGCCTCCCGCACCATTTGATATTGATATTGACACTTCCTTTGACCCGTTTCTTCATAACTTGATCGACCGGGACATCTCAATTTTCGATCTATCCAATGATGAACTCGTTTCACCCTCCTTGCAACAAAATGCATTGCCCCAACACCAACAGCAAGTGCCACAAAATGCACTTTCCAAACAACAAAATGCGCTGCCCCAACTCCTGCATACACTGCCCCAAAGCCAAAATGTTTATCAATTTGGCGTTGAACAGATTCATGTTCCCATCCTGAATCCAACGTTCCAAGAACAATCCTTGCATGTGAATTGTAATTTTACCACAGGAGGAGAAGTTCCCAACATCGACGTGGGTAACCAATCCATGGCTGAACATCCATTGTTAAGGCATGGTATACTGAACGAGGAAGACGTGATCGCAATTGATCATTGGCCCTCGTCATCAAAGTTACTATCTTGCTCTTGCTGTCAAATTCTTAGACAAATAATTCACACAGATGGTAATTATTAAGTTTTGAATACAATATGCACCCAAATATATTTAATTTTTCCGCCATATTTTTTGTCTTGTTTTCATTTTCTTCAAATTCTAAATACTGGCAGGTTTTAAGTTTGAAAAGCTAGAGATTCATGGATCGCTCGGGGTGATTGGCCACGCGATATTCCACATTCAGGATATGACACCAGGGGGTGAACCTCCAAGAGAAATTTATCAAATGATAGAGTAAATTCTAACTTCCAAGTGTGGTGCTGCTATTTATTTAGCATGTGTTGAAGTCATAGTTTTTAGTTCCTATCTGCATTTATTAATTAACCTTCATCTTTTTCTGTATTACCAGTTTGTGCGGCAAAAGCATAGAACAAATAAGGAGTTTCCTGGCAGCGTACTGCAAGGATCAGACAAGATTAGGGCTCGTTACTCTTGATGATCCGTTGTCTTCGTATTATGATACCATCTGCACTGGACTTGATTGGGTTGAACATTATAATGACGGAGACGATGACTTGAGTCCACGTTGGTCTTCTTCTCTTAACTGTCACATTTTCTCTTCGACCAATCATGACAATTTCACCCTTCAATCGTGTTTCCTGAGTTTTGAATTTATTTTTTTTGTAGCTAATAGCACAGAGCCTGAGTCTGATTCTGAGCCCGAACCCGAGCCCGAGCCCGAGCCTGAGCCTGAGACTATTCCTGAGTCTGATCCTGTTCCTGAGCCTCATAATGGAGAGGCTTCAACTACTAAGCCTAAGCCTAAACGTAATATGGCAGTTCAGGTAGTACATTTTGTGTTTCTTAAGATGTTTTGCGTAACGTACTGGTTTTAAATGTTTTATCTCTTTTTTTGCCTTACACAGAGGAAGAGAGTACCAAAGATGACAATGAATGATTTGAGCCCTTTCTTCCATTTAACTATTAGGGATGCAGCGGATAAACTGGATGTAAGCGACTCTGTGGTGAAGAAAATCAGCCGCTTGGGAAACTTGAAAAGGTGGCCCCAAAGAAAGGTTTGCATGCATGCAATCTCTCCTTTAACTTGGTTTTTGTTCTTTGATTTTTGGTGGATTGATCACTATTTGTGTTGAACATCATCGTCATGTGTCTTGATATGCTCAGCTGCAAAGCCTTGCGAAGGATGTGAGAGTTCTGAGAAAAGCACTGAATTCACCCTATGAAGGGACAAGCAAGAGAGTTCGACAAGAAATTCAAAGACTCCAGCGAGAAATGGTTGCAGTTTGTGGTGGAGTTGCCCCAACCGGAATAGAAATGCTCCAATTGGAAGAAGAATAGTGTTATAGGGTTAGGGTTATTCCGTTCTTTAATACTTTTAGATTAGTTCACGGTGGTGATGCATGTGGTGACTCTGAGTGTTTTTGTCGATGTTAAATTGTATTTTATTTATTTCCTTTGTGAAGTTACATTTTGTAATAAGTTATCTTGCATGAAACTATTAATTCTGTCATAACTAATTCCTTTTTAATTTTATTCTTAAGATTAATTCTAATAAAGATATTGATTTTTATTATTATGTAATAGAAAACAGGTGTTTCTAGATGGTAATGGTGATTTCTCTGATGAAAATTTCACTGACAAAAATGCAAGAAAATTATGTGTGATCCAGTATAAAAAACAGAAATAATTAAATGTAGAAAAAAATAACTAATTGAATTTAATAACCCAAAAATGTACTGTTATTATAATGTGTTTTATAATAATAAAAGAAAACAATAATTTAATGTTTTTTTTTAAAAATAATAATGTTTTCATGTGTAGCTTATTAGTTGTTCTATTTATCTATATTGTTTTATTTGTTTTTTCAGTATCTCGAAGTATATATATGTAACTTAACTTTCAATTATTATGAATCTTTAAAATATCAATATATTTTTTTCAAAATATTTTAATAAATATTGAAATAAATAATTAAAATAAAAAAATTAGTTATAGGGTTAATATTTATTAGTTAATGAGTTCATTATAATATAATCATGAAAGTAGAAAAAAAATTACTCATATTTTTTTATATATTGTGAACTCAATTTCCTTACATAAGCTAAAAATAAGTCTAAACGCCATAGATACTTTTAAAATATTTGTTATATGGCTTATTTTATTATATTTTTCTATAACTTTTTATATAAATTAAATAATTTGATAATTTGTGTGCTTATTTTATATATTTTTCTATAATTTTTTTATATAAATTAAATAATTTGATAATTTGTGTCTCCTTTGTTATTTAGCCAGCTAATACTAAACCAAGTAGAGGATGCTCAAGCCCATGAAGCCCAAGCCCAACAAGGGGCCCAAGCCCAACGAATCACTAAGAGCATGGCAAGAGCTTTGGGACAAGAGTATAATAAGAGATGGCTCTTCTTATTTCTTTTATAGAATAGGGGTGCGGATGTAATAAATATGTGTAAGTAGTAAGGGAGGCTAGGGGAGTGTAGATAGGAGTTAGGAGGTGCCAAACTAGGAAGGAAAGTCACACTTCCTTCATGCACTAGTTGGCGCCGAATTTGACTCTCATTTGAGGCACATTTGGCTTTGTATTTCAGCACCTTATAGGCTATAAATAAAGGTGCTGCCCTTGTACAAATCAGATTTGGAATTTAAAGTAGAGAGACTATACTCAAATTTAGAGAGAAATTGTGAGTCTTGAGTCTTTTTCTTCCTTTGCCTTATCTTGTGAGCAATGGTGAGCTTCAAGTGGCGGCACTCCTTCACTTATCTTGGGACAAGGCTCCAAGTGGCGTGAATTGCTTCTCCAAGTCTCAAAATCCAGCAAGCTCCTTTCTATAAGTGTTCTTTTTTCATTTCTGCAATTTTCATTCGGTAGTTTCTTAGTTACTAGTGTTTCCTTTCATGTGTACCGATTACAATTTGTGTTTCTAGCTTTGTTTCCATTTTTCTGTTCGGTGCAGTAGCTTTCCTTTTCATTTCTGTTCGGTTGTTTAATTCTGTTCTTCATTCTTTGTTGTTGATTCCATTTGACAATATATGGACTTCCATATAAGCTTTGGTTTGGTGCAAAGTCTTAGTGAGTTCTTGAATTAGAACATTGATAGTGTCATTTCATGACCAACTCAAGTTGCTCCTAAGAATGTCAAAGAATCATGTATTCTTGTTGTTGCATTCACATATACAATATATATATATATACACGCGCGCATACATATAAGATATATAATATTTTTAAACAAAAATTAGGATTAAAGATAATGTAAGATCGATATAGTGATAAATATTTTAATTACTAATTTTAGTCACTAAATAGTGATTAAAGTTTTAGTTGTCGATTTTTGTTAATTATTAAACTAATCATTAAATTAATTAATGATTACTTCTTTCATTTAACTATTAAAATTTTGAGTAATATTTGTTTATTTTCTTTAAAAAAAATGTTTGGTTGGAATTGTTCTAGTTACTATTATACTAAATGGATGTTTATTCTAGTACGAGTTCTCTAATTTTCGTTCCTCACTTTACATGATGGGTGTTTAAAAATTTTATCCATTCTGAAATTTTGTCAAAACTTTGCCACAAATATTGTTGCACAGCTATCTATGCATGCTAGTCCATTCTTTTTAATTAAAATTTGGTTTATTTTTCAAATATTTTTCTTACCTTACCCTTAATATAAAAGGAAAAAGGATAAATAATTTCTTAAAATACAGAGCTTTTATGTAACTTCAGTGTGTAGAAAGATGAATATGAAATAACATGTTAAAATTTAGAAATTAGTGAATTTGAATAAAGCTATTAAATACATTAAGAAATAGTGGTTTGATCATACCATTTTTTTAAGTATCAATTTATAATCTAAATTGATTTGTGTTGTTAAGAATTTGATAGTTTAAACTTTCTTAATTAATTAAACATCAATTTAGAAACTAGTTTTTAATTTTTTATTAATAATAAAAATTACTTTATATAATTTTTTAGTCTTGATCCGATAATTTTGATCAAATAGTCATCTCCAATATGGTCGACGACCTAAATCATATACAAGTAGATTAAATGATTGGTGGTGTGATTGTGGTAACTTCCAAACTCTTTGACTTCCTTGTTGTCACGTTATTGTTGTTTGTTCATTTTGTCATTTACAAATGACGACATTCGTTGATCCAGTTTACAACTTCCACACGTTTAGGAAGGCATATCAAGTTGAATTTCATCTCGTTCGAAACAAAGAGTCGAGACAACCAGTTACAACTTTGCATAATGAAAATGATCAACCTATTTAGAACAAGCCAAAAAAATATTTTTACTGTCACAATGAAAATCCAACAAAGGAAATTATCCATTTAAACAAGAAAATCATCCTTTGCGATGTTGTTTTCATAAAATAATTAATATCATCTTAATGACTTATATTCAATAATTTAATTTATTCTTTTATACATTTATTTTAAAATAAATAAAAATACATGTATACTATTACTTTTTATCTATTATATAATCTATATACTTTCATTAACATTCATATTATATAATCTAAAATTTTATACATAAACCATATCCCACTTATTTATAATTGCATGAACCCTAAAATGTAATTTATAAACATAATTTAAATACTTTAAAAAAAAAAAAAACATATTTGTTAACTTTAACAATAACACTTTGTCCTGCTTATTAAATTTTATATTTGTAGGATTGATATTGAATAAAAAAATCTATAAGGCTTCGTTTGGATCCGCATGAGTATTGTGCACGACGACGGAAATAAGGAGGTGCTTCATGTTTGCTTCCACTGATGGAGGAGGGAGAAGGGAAGTGGAAAGGGAAGTTGGATGAATTTTTGAGCTTCTCATTGATGAAGAGAAAGCTCAAGGGGAGAAGAGAAAGCCAGCTAGACATCTCTAAATTACATTTTTACCCACAAAAGCTAATTAAAATCATTTAATTTTTTTAAATAAATTGTGTATACCCAAATAAATAATAATAATGTAAAGTATTATTAATACTATTAATATAAATATTAAAATAATAATAAGATTTAAAATTAATTTATAAAATAATAATAATAAATGCAAATCAAATAATTTTAATAAAGAATAATAATAATAATTATTATTATTATTTTTATTTTATTTTATTTATATTAAACATTAATAATTTTATTAATAATAAAAAATATATATATAATTATTTATAAAAAAGAAATTTATATAATAATAAATAATATTAATCATCTAAAATACTTAATTAATTTTTTTTATATATTTCTATATATAACATAACATAATTTAAAAATTCACATATAATATTAAAATTATGTAAATAAATGAACTTAAATAAAAAATAAATTTTAATTAATAAAATGTTAAATAATAAAATTATAATTTAATTTTAAATTATAATTAACTAAAATATGAAATAGGATTAATCATTATTTTATTTTTTTTATATACAAGGGTAAAATTGTAATCTTACAAACTTTACTATTCAAAATGATTTACAATATTCTTACAACTATCACATCACTCACAAATTTCAAAAAACTTTCTTCACATATCTACTCTAACATACCCTAATCCAAACAACCTCAACTTTCTTCACACTTCCACTCCCACTCACCCTCAAATTTCCACTCCCCCACACCCTCTAATTCAAACACACCCTAATTGTGTATAGTGTGATCAATCTCCACTCCTCGTGTAAGTCGTATCTGTGTAGAATCAAATTTTGTATAGTTTGATATATGAAAAGTTTAATAACATAACTAAGGAAAGTTATTTTCAAAATCTGCACATAATAAAATTTCTAAATTATTCAAAATCTTAAATAAACACAAATTCTAACTTATTTTATATCATACTTGAATAAAAATCTCAAATAAATACAATTTTAAATTTTTTAAAAATCCTAAATAAATACAAAATCTTAAATTATTTTATTTCTTATTTAAATACAAAAATTAAATAAATAAATTTGTTAAGTTTATCAAAATCTTAAATAAATATAAATCCATAACTTTTTAACATTCTTAAATAAATATAAAAAATCAATAAAAATCCTAAATTATTCAAAATTATAAACAAATCCATACCCTAAATTATTTAATATCTTTATTAACTAAAACCTAAAATTAATAAAAATTTTACATTTTTCAAAATCCTAAATAAATACAAATCATAAATTATTTTATTTCCTACTTAAATAATAATCTTAAAATAAGTATAAAATCTAAATGATTTATCATTCACTTAAATAAAAATATGAAATAAATTAAATTACTAAATTATTCAAAATCCTAAATAAATAAAAAAATCCAAATTTTTTTAACGTCATTCTTAAAAAAAATAGAAAATCAATAAAATTCTTAAATTATTCTAAATTCTAAATAAATCCATATCCTAAATCATTTAATGTCATATTATTAACTAAAAATGTAAAATTAATAATTTTTCTAAGTTTTTCAAAATTTTAAATAAATACAAATTATAAATTATTTAATTTTCTACTTAAATAATAATCCAAAATAAATACAAAATCTAAATGATTTATGTTCTACTTAAATTAAAATATGAAATAAAATAAATTTCTAAATAAACAAATTTCTAAATTATTCAAACTTTTAAAATAATATAAATTATAAATTATTTAATGTCATACTTAAATAATATATTTAAAATAAATAAATTTTTAAATTATTCAAAATCTTAATAAATACTAATTCTGGATTATTAATGTCTTACTCAAATGAAAATTTAAAATAAATAAAATTTATAAAATATCCAAAATCTTAAATAAAGACAAGTAGTAAGTTATTTAATGTCATACTTAAATAAAAATTTCAAATAAATAAAATTTTAAATTTTTTAAAATTTTAAATAAATATAAAATCTGAAATTATTTTATTTCTTACTTAAATAAAAATTTAAATTAACTAAAATTTCTAAGTTTTTCAAAATCCTAAATTAATAAAACTCAAAAAATTTGTAATGTCATTCTTAAAAAAAATCTAAAATAAAATAAATTGTAAAATTATTCAAATTTTTAAATAAATACATGTCCAAAATTATATCCTAAATTATTTAATATCATTATCCAAGTTTTTCAAATTTTTAAATAAATACAAATTCTAAATTATTTTATTTCCTACTTAAATAATAATAATAATAATAATAATAATATAAAACAAATACAAAATCTAAACGATTTAATGTTCTACTTAAATAAAATATGAAATAAATTAAATTACTAAATTATTCAAAATCCTAAATAAATACAAATTATAAATTATTTAATATCATGCTTAAATAAAAAATTACAATAAATAAAAATCCTAAATTATTGAATGTCATACTTAAATAAAATTTTACAATAAATAAAATTTATAAATTATTTGAAATAATAGAAAATTATAAATCCTAAATTACTGAATTAAACAAAAATTTACATTAAATTAAATTCTTAAATTATTCAACTTTTAAACAAATACAAATCATAAATTATTTAATGTTTTACTTAAATAAAATATCTAAAATAAATAAAATTCTTAAATTAATCAAAACCTTAATAAATACTAATTCTGGATTATTTAATGTCCTACTTAAATGAAAATTTTAAATAAATAAAATTTCTAGAATATCCCATACTTTTCTCAAAACTAATTTTTATAGTTGTCTTCCGCACTTTGTCATAGATTCTTCCCAAACTACCATTCTATGTTTTTGAGATTATACTAACTTTAAATTCTTTGTTACAACTGCATTTGAAAAACACTCTTAAGAACACGCTGCTTATTGTGTAAATACAAGGATAAAAAAATTTGTAGGATTTAAAAGTTAACAAAGTATCATCTATAGTCTTATAACAATTTTAAAATCAAACTTTAATAATAATTATATTAAATAATAAATGGACCAGCTCATGTCATAATAATAATATGCAAGAAAAAATTATGATTAAAAAAGCAACTGTTATACATTACGTCTAACAAATAATGTTTAATTAATTACTTATTTATTTATATACGACTTTTAAAAAGGAAATTTTTTAAAAAAATATTGTTTCTACAATTTTTTTAACAAATAAATTAATTGTTTAAATATGACTAACATCTGACTTATAATTATAATTAACATTATGTTTTAAAATTACGAAATAAAACTCCATAAATAATTAATATAATATATTCCTTTCGTGTGCAATGAATTTTTTTTTTAATAAAAGCATAAAGTTATAAGGCAAATCCTGAATGTTTATTCGAACAAAAAATTTCAAAATTTTTTAGTTAACCCTAAAACCAATGTATACTTAATATATTTCAATGAAACACAAACATAAAGTTTTGTCATGTCTCATTAACACAATTTGTTGAAGTAAAAACTAAAAGCAAAAACTTTTACACGTGGCGCTATAAGGCACACTTCCTAAATGGTTTTTGGAACAAAAAGAACCCAAACTCTTCAGCTAGCCCTAAAACGAACCTATACTTAACACGTCTCACTTCCACAATTTTTTGAAGAAAAAAAATAATATTTCACTAAAAGCATTAACTTTTACACGTGGCACTATAAGAAACTTCATGCGTGTTTCATGGAACAAAAAAGACCCAAATTATTCACTAGACACAAATTAGAATAATTTATTTATATATTAATTTCATCTTTCAGATTGTTAATAGTGAAATATAGGTAGTGTACGGTAACCGCAGTTTTGTGAATTTTTGGTTTATTGTTTTCTATTTCATTTATGTTGTCTTGCTATTTAACTGATTATTAAGCATAATTTGTGTTGTGATTTAAGACTCTTTTATAACCTTAATTTTGATCATAGTGGAGCTTAATTGAGTGACTTGTATCCGTGGTTTTTACTTCTCACATTGAGAAGGTTTCCACGTTAAAATTTCTATGTCTTCCTTAATGTGTTTTTGTTGCTATCATTATTTGTTATTGCTCCTCACAGGTTCTTGCAAGTTGGGTTGCATTTCTTTCCCGTGCAAAACATAGGTTAGAAAAACTAGGAGTGGAGATAGAAGAATTTATGTATGTTAAAGTACCTCAAAGAAGATGATCAAATGGTTTTTTAAGCAGATGTCAACATACCAAATAATGTTTTTACATAATTGTTTATTGTTACTTACTTTCCTAAATTTTGTGTCAATTTCTTGATACTTGAACAATTTATTTATTTACGTGTAATATATTTATCTTTATGCATTGTTTATATTAATTTTAATATGTTTAGTTTTTTTGTTTATTCATACATGTTGATGTAAATTTCTTATATATTAATATTTGCTTTGCAATTTATTTATTTATTTAAATTTACATGTATATATACATATATATATATATATAATTATGTAAATTATATTTTTATACAAAATAGTGAAAGAAAACACGTTAAATAAATCAACAAAACTTCTATAAGTATAATGACATCAAAGAAGACTATAAAATTGTTTTTGAAAGAGAAGTTAACCTACCAAATAATGAAATTCGTCTCTTAGAATAAATCATTTTTTTTTACATAACTGTTTATTGTTACTAATTTTCCTCGAAATTTGTGTATGTGTATTATTTATGTTTATATTAATTTTATTATGTTTAGTTGTTTATTTATTCGTATATGCTTATGTATATTTCTTATATATTAATATTAGCTTTGTAATTTTTTTTATTTATATTTACATTTATAATTATATATATATATAATTTATATAAATTATATTTTTATACAAAAAAAGTGAAAAAAAAGTGTCACATAAATCAACAAAATTTGGAATGGGATTGAAGAATTGTTGTATGTTAAATGACTTCAAAGAAGACGATAAAATTGATTTTGATAGATAGGTTAACATACCAAATAATGAAATTCGAATTATTCGACTTGTAGGATGACTCCTCTTTTTTACATAACTATTTATTGTTACTTACTTTCCTCAAAATTTGTTTCAATTTGTTGATACTTGAACAATTTTATTTATTTATGTGTATTAGTTATGTTTATGTATTGTTTATATTAATTTTAGTATGTTTAGTTTTTTTATATTTATTCGCATTTGTTGATGTTTATTTTTTATATATTAATATGGTTGTGTATTTTTTTTTTATTTTTTTTATTTACATTTAAATATATATATATATATATAATTACATAGATTGTATTTTTATACAAAATAGAGAAAAAAATGTGTCAAATAAATCAACAAAACTTAGAGTGGGATGAAAGAATTTATATAGGTTAAATGACTTAAAAAAAAACAATAAAATTATTTTAGAAGCAGAACTTAACATAATAATATCACAATAAAATTGTTTTAATAATGATTGTATTAAATAAATGCACTAGATAATATTATAATAATAATATGGAAGGAAATTTGATGATTAAAAAAATAATAACATCAATATGTTAAATTAATTACTCATTTATTTATACACGACTTTTAAAAAGGAGAATTCAAACTAAAATATTGTTTCTACAATTTTTTTTAACAACCAAACTAATTGTCTAAATATGATTAACATATGACTTATAATTATAATTAACATTATGCTTTAAAATTATGAAATAAAACTTCATAAATAATTAAAATAATATATTTCTTTCGCGTGCAATTAAACAAGAAAATAATTTTATAAAAGCATTAAACTTTTACACTTGACATTATAAGATATTTTCTGAGTGTTTATTTAAACAAAAACTTTTAAATTTTTTGAAGCTAGTCATAAAAAATATATACTTAATACAATGGAACAGAAAGTTTTGTCAAGTCTCACTCTGCCACAATTTTTTCAAGTTAAAAAAAATTAGTCTACTAAAAGTAAAAAATTTTACACGTGGCGTTACAAGAATCTTCATACGTGTTTTTTAAAACAAAAAAACCCAATTATTCACTGATATAAATTAAAATAACTTATTTATTTATTAATATATTAATAGTGGTTTATAAATAATTAATATTCTACATTTCTTTCCTGTGCGGGTTAATAAAACTAGTAGAGGTTAAAATGAAGAGTTAAAAAAACAAAAATGTTTGTTACACTTCAATAAATATTAATATTTTAATTATTTATAAAAATTTATAATTTTTTTAACTTTGAAACATTTTGTATTTGACTTGTATTTTACAAATTTTAATATTTATTGTGAGTGTAGGGTGGAGTAAGGAGTGTCAAAATATCATAATCCTAAACCCTTAAAAAAATAGAGCAATGATATATGGACAACTTGCTCCACTATACAACTCTTCATTTATGATATAAAAAAGGGTATTTTTATCATTTCATACAAAAGTTGAAATTTTAAGTAAAGAAAGAGAATTGTATACTAGAACAAGGTTGTCATTATATCATTTTTTTAAAAAATAAACCTAAAAAAGTAGGACTTGGTAGTAAAAAACAAGAAAAATGATGGTTTAACACTCATTGCTCTACTTTACATCCCACTAAATATTAATATTTTAATTATTTTTTATTTTTTTAATTTTAAAAATTATTTTAACATCTTATATTTTATTTAATATTACATTAAAGATATTTTCTTATTTTTATTTTTTTTTATTATAAATATTAATATTTTAGTGTACGTGTAAACTGAAAACTGGAGACTGGAGCGGGTGTAAAAATATAATCACCCACAAAAGAACCCTAAACCCCCTAAAGGGAAAAGGATTGTGATGACAGACCTGTGCAATGGACTGCCATTGCCAAAGCCCTGCCTGACTCATGAGAAAGGTTTCATAACAGTTATATTTAAACCTCATTTTTTTTCCAGGTTTCCTTTAATTGGAAATCTGTTGAAAGCTTTTTGGCATTATGAGATGCCACTTTTAAAGACTGTCTATCCCTGTGAGCAATAGTTACGGGGTTCTGGAGTTTTAGGTATATTCCTTTGTGGTGTTGGCACCTGATGTTTTTAGCTATGCTTTGTATCGGTTTTGCCACCATCTGTGTCCTTTGTCTTTGTTTCTTTCTTTGCAGCAGTATGTAACGTAACGTAACGAGTCTGTCCAGTGGTGTTTACCCAAAATTTCACGTATATGAGCCATGTTGTGTGCGTGTTGTTTGGGTCTAAGTTTTAGTGAAAGGGTATCTTGAAGTTCCAGTTACTTTGGCAGTTGAGCAGATATAGAAAGAAGAAAGCAGTGTGTGTGGTTTCTGGTATTGATTTGGTGGAAGAGTAATACAAAGAAAAGAAACCCCACTTTGTGTGTTCAGATACATTGCACTTGGGAACGTTCGCATTCATTGCATCCGAATCTGATTGTTTCCACTTTCAATAAAAGCCTCTCTTTGCCCAACCCAAGCCCCTCATTTCTCTTTCCCTCACTTTCTCTCTCTTTTTTTGCCCTATCTCATAGGGTTTCCATCTTCTCCCTCCTTTTCTCCCTCATGTTGCCTTTTTCTTCTACGCTATCATCGTTCAACCCTTCTTTTGTGTGGAACATACCAGATTTCACCTCCCGGGCTTGTTTGAACTGTGCCCATGTCTCAAGTCTTCAGCTTTTCAGGTAGCTTTTTGTTTGATCGCATGTTTTACCCGATTCAATTCATGGGTCTGGCTGTTGTGTTTGTGATTATTTTTCAGAGGTTGCCTTAAATGTTTCTTTTCTTTTTTGTTGGTCAAAGATTATTATTTGGGTTTTAATGCTTTGTTAGTTTCCATATACAAGGAGGGAGGAGAGAGGAGGGAGCAGATGCTTTTTCTGTTGTTTCAGCGCCGCATTTCCTTCTTCTTCTGTTGTAGGGGAAATAGAGAAGTGACTGTGAGAGTATGGTTTTCTTTTATTTATGTTTTTTTTTCTTAAATTAAGGAAGGGAAGAGTGAAGGACTTAGTTGGTATCTTATAATATTAATTTAAAATATTAAAAAATAATTTTAAAAAATAAAAAATAATTTTACTTTTTAAATAATTCATATGAATGATAAAATAAAATATTTTATTTTTACTAATAAGATGTGATAAAATAAAGAAGGGTTGAATCAGTAGTAAAAAATTAGAATCCTTTTCATATATAAATATAAATTATATAAGTATAAATATACAATATAAAAAAATTAAATAATACATAAATTTATTAAATAATTTTAAAAATATTTAATTATACTATTAATAACAATAAATAATAAAATAAAATTATAATATCAATAACATTTTTAATTTTTTTTATTAAAAATACAAGTAATTATAAATATTATATATTACAAAAATTTAATTAATTCAAATCTACATAATTTATTATTCAAATATTTTTTAATAACAATAATAAATTTATAAACTTATATTTTACATTTTTAAAATAATTTTTAAATTCTCTCTTATCACATCACTAGTAATCTCAATAAACTATATTCACTTCATTATTCATCAATTCAAACATTCTCACTCCTTAATCTTCACAAATTCATTTTTTTTCTCACTCCAAGATCTCCTCCTCAATTCAAACAAAGCATTATAAGTGATGAATCTTTGTCTTTGTTGGTAGATCTGATGAGAGATGGGAAGAGATTCGGAGTTTTTTTATTAGATAGTGAGATAATTTTAGTTTGGATTGGCCAAATGGGTTTTTTTTTAGCAGTTTTTGGTATTCCGTGAAAATAATTGGATCCTTTTTTTAATCATATAGTAGTAAGTTTCAACTTTTGAGCAGTTAATCTTGTGTACAAAGGTGAATTTTGTTGGTAATAGTCTTTGGATCTTGTTCTTGAGATCACTTGGCAGAAGGTTCAACTGTTGAGTGGTTAATCTTATTAGTTCTGCAAATATTTCGGAGTTGACCTGAGGCAGCTGCTGCCTTTAGATGCTTCACGAATATATCTGGTTTCTTTTGTATGTTCAAAACTGTCGCTCATATAACATATGCTTTCTATAGTTTTAATTGTGTGGAAATTTACGTTTCCTTGGAGTGTTTTATGCGTAATTTTGTTGCGATCTTCACCTTGGCTGTAATTTTTTTTTTCTTCAGGAAATGATGATTTTTGTCCTGGGGGTCGTATATATCCTAACCCCAAGGAACCATGTCTCTTTTTGTCTCTTGGCCGTTCAGTTGATTACTTTTCTCTTCAGAAGAGATCTCGCGTCAGTGTTTCATTTGATATCAATCGAGAATGGTTTGATGAGCAGAAGCAGGAGATATCTATTGAATCTTTGCCAGATGAATGCCTCTTTGAGATCCTTAGAAGGTTGCCTGCTGGCCAAGATAGGAGTGTCTGTGCTTCTGTATCCAAGCGCTGGCTTATGCTTTTAAGCAGTATTTGTAAGAATGAAATATGCAGCAATGGAAGTACAGGAGATTATAATGTGGGTGGTGATGATGATCAGGGATTTAGCAACGAAGGATATCTTCTATCCCGAAGCTTGGAGGGAAAGAAGGCAACAGATGTTAGACTTGCTGCCATTGCTGTTGGAACAGCCTCTCGAGGAGGTCTGGGGAAGCTTACTATTCGTGGATGCAATTCAGGTCGTGGGGTGACTAACGTAGGTCTCAAGGCCATTGCTCATGGATGCCCTTCTCTAAAGGTTTTCTCTGTGTTTGATGTTGCTACTATTGATGATGAAGGCCTAATTGAGATTGCTAGCGGGTGTCGTAAGTTAGAGAAGCTTGACCTTTGCAAGTGTCCCAATATTTCTGACAAGACTTTAATTGCAGTCTCGAAGAAGTGTCCAAATCTGGGTGAGTTGTCAATTGAGTCATGTCCCAACATTGGTAACATAGGTCTACAAGCTATTGGGAAGTTGGGTCCCAATCTAAGGTCTATATCGATCAAGGGTTGCTCCGGAGTTGGTGATCAGGGAGTTTGTGGCCTTTTGACTTCAACTTCTTATGTTCTATCAAAGATGAAGCTTGAGTCGTTGATGGTGTCTGATCTCTCTCTAGCAACGATTGGGCATTATGGCTTTCAAGTTACCGATCTTGTCCTAAGTTGCCTCCCAAATGTCAGCGAGAAAGGGTTCTGGGTTATGGGTAATAGCCGTGGACTGCAGAAACTGAATTCAATCACAATCGAAGGCTGCCAAGGATTGACAGACACAGGGATCGAAGCTATTGGAAAGGGTTGTCCAAATGTGAAAAACTTCCAGCTTCGTAAGTGTGCATTTCTGTCAGACAAGGGGTTGGTTTCATTTACCAGGGCTTCTCTATCAATTGAGAGCCTACAATTGCAAGAATGCCACAGAATTACCCAAATTGGGCTTTTTGGCGTCTTTTTTCACTGTGCTGCCAAACTGAAGGTTCTTACTCTGATTAGCTGCTATGGGATCAAAGATCTGAACGCTGATTTGCCAGCAATGTCTCCTTGTGAATCATTTTGGTCTTTAACAATCCGTGACTGCCCTGGATTTGGCGATGCTAATCTTGCTTTACTTGGAAAACTGTGTCCTCAGCTTAGGCATGTTGAATTGAGTGGACTTCAGAGAGTAACAGACGCAGGGTTTCTTCCACTGCTGGAGTGTTCTGAAACTGGTCTGACAACAGTTAATCTAAGGGGATGTATAAATGTGACGGACAAAGTAGTTTTGCCTATTGTGAATTCACATGGATGTACTCGTCAGGTGCTATGCCTTGATGGTTGTACAAGAGTCACCGATGCTAGCACGATGGCAATTGCAGGCAATTGTCCGATGCTGTCTGATCTTGATGTTTCCAAGTGTGCAATCACTGATACCGGTATTGCAGCTCTTGCAGCTTGGAGATACTTTCTTTGGCAGGATGTATATCGGTTTCAGACAAGAGCATGCCTGCATTGAAAAAACTGGGTCAATCCCACTACTCGGTTCTCCTTTTCCAGAGATACAGTTATATTTCAACCTCATTTTTTTTCCAGGTTTCCTTTAATTGGAAATCTGTTGAAAGCTTTTTGGCATTCATTCCATGGATGAGAGCACGTGATGTTTTTAGCCATGCTTTGTATCAGTTTTGCCACCATGTCTGTCCTTTATCTTTGTTTCTTAACTTGATAATAAAGATTTATGTACATAAATATGTTTGAGTATGTCCTTTATCTTTGTTTCTTAGTATCATAATAAAGATTTATATACATAAATATGTTTCAGCAGAAATATATTTTTCATGATTGGTTCAAAATGATTTTTTCCTTATTTTTATAATCATACTAAAATTTATACTACAAGTTTAAGTTTTTAAAAAATTAATGTTTCTCATTTTTTTAAATTGTGTTAGGATTATCAAAAATCCAACAAATGTTTTTTGAATTGAACATTTCACCGATACGTGTTGTACGAGTGTCGCCTGATACATGTGTCCGTACACATAATTTTAGAGGAGTGTCTGAACCTTATAACCCTTTTTTTTTTCTTTATTTCATATGGAAAATTTTATGATAAATTGGTATGTTTAATGCAGATTTATACCTTACCTGTTTCTACAATTATTTAATTTATGATTTGTACCTATAAATGAGATTTCTCTTTATAACAGTTTTTAGTGTACACCAATCAATCGTTGCATCTTTTCGCCAATCAAAACTCTCTATATATATAGGCCATAACACACTGCATACACCATTGCACCACTACACACTGCATACATCATCAACCTTCTTTGAGAAATGACGCAACCTGAAGTATGGGGTTCCATGCTCGTGTTTGGTATCATTGTAGCCATTATGCTGATTGGTCCACTTCTCATGGGTAATCCTTCACCACCAGGAATTCCCTTGCTTATTTGTTTTCCAGTGGTTCTTATAATCATTTTCATCTATATGGTAATCTTCAACAACTGAGTAGTACTACTACATTTGCTTATGTTGTTTCCGTTATGCTTTGGTGAATAATATTATTATTTAGGTCTTGAGTGTGTTATATTAGAATGGTTGCGAAACCAATATATGTTTTATATTTTGTGTGCTCCATTGGGAGATTAATATACATTGAAGGCATTTGTTGTGTAGCACTGATCAGTGCATATATAAATACATATATAGTCACTTTTCTATCTATTTATTTTGTGTTGTAAATAAGTGCTTTCCTTTGTTAATTTACTATAAATCTGTTCTTCATGTCTCTAGTATAGTGTTGAACTAACTGAACCATTTATCTAAATGCGTGAAAAAAAGAGGGTTATGGAAATTGAGAAAATTATGAGTAGGAAAAAACAAGAACGAAAGTTGGTCTTCTGCATTTTAAAGACACCCCAAACCAAAATTTCATATTCCACTTACATTCTTTTATTACACAAAAAATAAATGTTAATTTAAAAATAATGAAAGTAAAACATCTTTTGATTTCATACGTAATTGTTAGTATAATAAATTGAAGAACACATGTAATTATGTAATTAATCAAATATTCAATAATACATATAGTACTCTTTCTGTATGGATCACAATTAGATCGGATGTAAAATTTTAATTTTAAAAATTAGGTTTTATTCTTTATTCTTTTGTATCAACAAAAACTAATTTCAAACTAAAAATTACATCAACTTATCCTCAGTACTGTAAGTAGAGTAAATAATCATCATTTTATCTATCTATATATATATATGTATACTAATGACATTTTTTCCTAAAAACAGATAATTTATAAAATGGAATATTTAAATGAACGAGAACAAAATGGAATATTACTTTTTATTGTGGATACCTTTACTTGAAAATTATCCATATAACTTTTACTATTTACAAAATTCATAAAAGAGAAGTCAAGAAACCATATATTTAAATATATGGTTTATTTGTTTTTAAATAAATTTTGCTAATCAGATAGTGAATTTGTTTTTGCCCACTATTATCTACATATATTAAATTTTATTTGATTAATTTAGGCCCAATTTGAGAAGATTATTATGAATAAGGAAGCTAATTTTTCAATCTAATGATTAAAAAGAACATTTAATAATTAATTTTAACGATTAAAATAAGTAGGTAGTAAATTCTGATTGAAATAGCAATTAATTGATGGGTGTCACAAATTTGAAACTGAAAAAGGAACAAATTAATTTGTTTATAAAAAAGGATATTTAGTTACCAATTTGAAAGAATAAAATAAGTTTATTGTAAATTATGATTGAAATAACTATTGATTAATATTTGTCAAAAAAATTGTGACCAAAACAACAAAAAAATAATAAACTAACAAAATTTAAAATTTAACAGTGGATCACCAATTGTATTTTTTTTATTTCCTCTGTGAAGTTATATTTTTTAATAAGTCATCTTAAGTTATCTTGAATGAAACTATTAATTCTGTCATAACTAATTCCTTTTTTAATTTTATTCTAGTGATTAATTTTAATAAAGATATTGATTTTGTTATTATGTAAGAGAAAACAGGTGTTTATTATTAAATGGTAATGGTCATTTCTCTGATGAAAATTTCACTGGCAAAAATGCAAGAAAATAATGTGACCCAGGTAAAAACAGAAATATATTGAATGTAGAAAATTATTTTTTTAATGTGAATTTTCTATCCCAACAACCTTCTACGTGCATAACCATCTTTTACTCCTATGAAAAATTACAAATAGGCGCACACTTTATCAGCATATAGCATATGATTGATAAATTAATAATTTATTAAACTTATGTAAATGAATTATTTTATACATAATAGATATACTAAAATATTTAACGCAACTGTTTGATTTGAATTTAAATTTGAATTTTCTAATTAATTTAAAACAATTTATATATAATAATATTTATTTGTACTAATTTTTTAGTAACATTATTTTCAAAGATTAAAATTTTTTTTATCATTGTAATGTAATTATAACTGAATTTGGTTTTTATTTTTAATTCAAAACTTTATACCTCCTCTTTAGTTGTAATAAAAGAATTATTAAATTGAATCTTTACAAGTATTTTTTTTATATAATAAATAATTTTTTAGTGTTGAGTATTATAATAATATAACATTTATATCAATAATTTTTTTAATACAAATATTTTAAAAGGTAAAAATATATTTAATTTTATCTTTAAATTTTCAATCAAGTTTATCAATAACTATTTTTTTTATTAAAAAAACTAATTACTAGTTTTAATAGAATTTTCTTTTTAAGTACTTATTTTTATATCAAACCAAACAAAAGTTGAAAACTCATTGCTAAATATTTAAAAGATAAATACTATTGCAAATATTAACTAACATCCCTGTATCAAGCGATAATAAAAAGATAAATTTGAAATAAAATCTTTATACATTATTAATATTATATTGCGAATTTTGTGTATCATTGGCCAAAAAAGCTGACCCAATATGCAAACGCAAGAAGCAGTTGGAGAAGGAAGCTTTTGGCATTGTAAACAACTCTCATTCTCAAGCAAACTATTCCCATAGTCACGAGGTGGTTGTTGAGAATTTTCTTTTCCCAAACAAAGACAAGGGAACAACTAATTTGGATATTTTTAAAAAATATAGGATCAAATTAATTTATTTAAAAATCAGGGTACTAAATTGAATATTGACTCTAAATGTAGGAACGATATTACTAAATGATTTATAATTTGGTATTTAATTAGTTACCAAGGTTTTAACTGCAATGATATTATTAAATAGTTTATAATTTGATATCTAATTAGCTACCAAAGTTTTAACTACCAATTATTTAGATTCTAAATTTGATAGCAAAAACATTAGTAACTAATTAGATACTGATTTAGAAACCATTTAATAATAATAGAAACTGGTTTAGAAACAAAAAGTTTTTTTAGTGTCTAAAATAGTCTCTAATTTAGTATAGCAATCAATTATTGTTGGTCTCTAAAATTGGTTTCTATTTCATGATTTTCTTGTAATGACCTATGTATCCACATTTTTTATTTTTATCATTACAACACATGTGACACTATTAATCAATAAACAAAAAATTCATCATCAATTTAATCAACATTAATCATGAAAAATATTATATACAAAAGACAAGAATATAATAAAATATGTTTCTCTTTTCTTTGCCTTGGATCCGCACAGAGACTTAGTCAAATTGTTCTTATCCTTTACCACCACCGTCAACTACTTCCTCTCCATATCCTCCGTCGCCCTTATTCTTAATCTTCCAAATCAAATCCCAAAACGAACCTTTTTTTTTCTATTCACAAACAAAACTACAAATCTTTCCCCCACACTCTCCTGGGGATATAGAAGCGCATGAAACTTTTTTTTGAGATGCAACACGCACTGAATCCAGATTACACACCGCTCTTAACAATGTTCCTTCGCATTGGAACCTTAAGTTTGGGGTAAGCACGACAATGGTAGGAACACGCACGGAAAATAGTGTCTTGGGGTTCAGTGTTTTCCTCTTTCTACGTTCTTCCTCTTTCTATATTCTTCTAACTGAGTTTCTCCCTGTTTGAAGATTGGAAGTAACTTTTTCGTAAAACATGAGGAAATAATAATATATTTTAGTTAATGTTCTGTACGATTTTATTTAAATCCGAAAACTTCTTACGATCAAGGACTTTCATCACTTACTCTTTGTGTTTCACAAATTGAAATGCACATAAAAAGAATTATCAATTGTTGTGATGGTGTCACCCACAACTCCTTTTGTTAAGTCTTCCCCTCCATCTAGTCACAAACTTCAATTACAATTTCATAAGACAGAGCTTAAATTAGGGTTCCACAAAGATTAATCAAAACATAGAAAGAGAAAGAGAAGTGAGAATGAAAATATGTTTTACATGAAAAAGTAAAGGAAAGAAAATGGGAAGTATGATACAGAAAAAAGTGGAAAGTAGAGTGGGTATATGGGTTCATGCGTAATAAAGATATTCAAATTCAATAGAATTAAAGACTGCTTCTTAAATCAATTTGAAAATTATTCTTACATACATTTTTCATAAAATATTTCACAGGGCCTTGGTGTATTCTGGGAGATTTTAATGTTGTGTTCTCGGCGGATGACTGTAAAGGGGGAGTGGCTCCTAATCAGGTTTCTTGTAATGAATTCCTGGATTGGATTAATACTAATGATCTTTCTTGTATGCCTTTTACTGGATCTTGTTATACTTGGTGTAACGGAAGGAGAGGGTTGCATAGAATTCACAGAAGACTGGATAGGGCTTTATGTAATGGAGTGTGTCTGGATGAATGGGATTCTTGTACTTATCAAGTTCTTGTTAAAAATTGTTCTGATCATTCCCCTATTCTTGCTAGTCTTGTTAGTAATTCTTTGCGGAAGGTTAGCAATTTTCGTTTCTTTTCTATGTGGCTTCAGGACACTTCGTGTATGAAGCTTATTCATGATTCTTGGGCTAATAAGGTTGTTGGTTGTCCTATGTTTATCTTGCAACATAAGTTAAAAAGGTTGAAACTTGAGCTCCGGGACTGGAATAAAAATTCTTTTGGTAATGTTCACAATGCAGTTCTTCTTAAGCAGGGTATCCTCCTTGGTATTCAAAAAAACTTAGAGACTGCTAGTTTGTCTGATAGTGATGGGCTTCTTTGTCAAGAAAAGATTGCTAAGGAGGAGCTTGATCATGCTCTTCACTGTCAATATTTGTTTTGGAAAGAAAGGGCTAAGATGTTATGGTTCAAGGATGGAGATCGAAATACAGCTTTTTTCTATGCTGTGGTCAAAAGGAGAAATAATTCTAGTGGGATTCATCGTCTACGGATTGATAATGAGGTTACGGAGGATCCTAAAATCATTGAGGATCATATTTTGGACTTTTATAAAAATCTTTATGGTGAGTCTATTTCTAATGTTCTGAATGCTGATAATATGGAAGATTTTATTGGTACTTATATTCCTCCGATGGTTTCCTCTGAGGAAAATATGATGTTGATTAAATGTCCTCATTTTTCTGAAATCAAGAATGCGGTTTTTCATCTTAACGGTAATAGTGCTCCTGGTCCTGATGGTTTTGGTGGTGTTTTCTATCATTCTTGCTGGGAAATTATTGGGACAGATGTTTCTAATGCTGTTCAACAATTTTTTAAACAAAATTGGGTTCTCCCTGGAATGAACAGTAATGTGGTATCTCTTATTCCTAAGATTCAGGGTGCTGATTCCATTAAAGATTACAGGCCAATTGCTGTTGCTAATTTCAAATTTAAAATTATTTCCAAGATACTGGCGGATAGGCTTGCTCTTGTGGCTGCTAGAATCATTTCTCCTAATCAATATGGGTTTGTGCAGGGTAGACAGATTCAGGATTGCATTGGTATTGCTTCTGAGGCTATTAATATGCTTTCTAAAAAGGTTAGAGGAGGTAATGTGGCTTACAAAGTTGATATTCATAAAGCTTTTGACACTCTGAGTTGGAAGTTCTTATTATTAGTTTTGAAACGCTTTGGTTTTCACCCCTCGTTTGTCAGTTGGATTAGTACAATTCTCCGTTCAGCTATGCTTTCTATCAGAATAAGTGGTAGTTTGGTGGGTTTTTTTCCCTGCAGTCGAGGTGTAAGACAAGGTGATCCATTGTCTCCTTTACTTTTTTGTCTTGCAGAGGACGTTCTTAGTAGAGGTATTTCTAAGCTTGTGAATGATAAGAAGATTTTAAATATGGCTAGTCCGAAAGGTTATCTCACTCCCTCTCATATTTTGTATGCTGATGACATTTTTATTTTCTGTAGGGGGGATATTAAGTCTCTTTGAAATTTGAGTACTTTTCTTAAAACATATGGTGATTTTTCTGGTCAATATATTAATAACTCTAAAAGTAGTTTCTTCACCATGGATAATTCTCCAAGATTTGTCACCAAAATTCAAAATATTCTTTCTTGTAGTCATGGTTGTTTGCCTTTCAATTATTTAGGAGTGCCTATCTTTGTTGGTGCTCCAAAGTGTCGATTTCTTCAACCTTTGGCTGATAAAGTCAAATTGAAGCTAGCATCTTGGAAAGGTAAATCTCTTAGCATGATGGGTCGGATCCAGCTGGTCAATACAGTGATTACTGGATTTCTAGCTTATAGTTTTAATATGTATAAATGGCCAGTTTCTCTTATTAAGCAAGTTGAGCAGTGGTGCCGGAATTTTATTTGGACTGGTGATATTATGAAAAAAGGTATCGCTACTGTTAATTGGGCGAAAATTTGTTCACCTCTTGAGGATGGAGGCTTGAATATTATTAATCTTCATCATGAAAATAATTCATATCTTCTTAAGCTTGCTTGGAACTTCGCTTATAGCAACAAACCTTGGTCTTTACTCTTGAAAGCCAGAGTTCTTAAATCAAAATACGAGTTTAGAATGGTTTATAGATCCTCCTCTCTTTGGCTTGGAATTAAACAATTTTATTCTATCATACTTGATTATACTTCTTGGACTGTTGGTACAGGTTCTTTTATTAATTTCTGGAATGATAAATGGTGTTCTACTACTTCTTTAACAAATATTGCAGGGTTATCTGATGGGGCTAACATTCCGGATACAGTCTCTCAATTTTGGTCAGGTTATGATTGGAATATTCCCTTATCTTTACAGCAGATGCCGCATTTTTTTAATCATATCATGGTTAGAGAGGAACAAGATATTCCTAATTGGATTCTAGATGAGTCTGGTCGTTTCACTCTTAAATCGGCTATGACTTTTTTCTTGGAACCAGGAGTTCCAGGTGGTTGGGGTAAGTTCATTTGGTCTTCATCTATTCCGCCTTCCAAAACTTTAGTACTCTGAAAAAATTTTCATGGGAGACTTCCTACAGATCTGCATATTCAGAATAAGGGTTTGCATATATGTTCTATGTGTACGCTTTGTGAAAAGCATGAAGAATCTATTCAACATCTATTTTTTGAATGTTCTAATGCATTACATATTTGGAGTTTGGTTCGACAAATTTTTCTTACTTCTCATTTCTCTAATAAGGATGATCTTCTTTCTTTTATTAAGAGTGATGGTAGTCCTTTGGTTAAATTGATTAAACTTGCTGTGACAACCTTTTCTATATGGATGATATGGCGTATGAGGAATTATGCTAGATTTCAGGATAAGATTGAGGTTTCTAAGGCTATTTCGGTAATTAAAGATTTAACTCGTCTAGTGGGAAATTCGTCTAAAGCTTCAATGAAGAATGATATGTTGGATTTCAACGTGATTAAGTTTTTTGGTATTAAGACTCGTAGTGGGAAAGTTCTTCATCCTCTTCCAGTTAGATGGGAATTTCCTTCACCAGGCTGGGTTAAAATTAACACTGATGGGGCTGCTAGGGGTATCCTGGTCTTGCTACTTGTGGAGGTATTTTTCGTGGGAGTATGGGAGAATTTATTGGTGCTTTTTCAGGGTTTCTTGAAGTTCAAACTGCTTTGGTTGCTGAGTTTTATGGAGTTATACATGCTATGGAGGATGCTCAAAAGATGGGACTTACTAATGTTTGGCTTGAATGTGATTCTGTCTTGGTTTGTGCTGCGTTTACTGCTAGGACTACTGTTCCGTGGATGCTTCGTAATCGATGAAATACTTGTCTTAATTTCTGTAGGACAATCAGGTTTAGGGTTACTCATATTTTTCGTGAGGGAAATGCATGTGCTGATAAGTTGGCTAATTTAGGGTTCATTCAAGACAATCATTTCATTGGTATAATAGACTTCCATCTAGTCTGTTCTTAGAATTCTTTATGAATAGGTATAGTCTACCTATGTATCGTTTTTGTTAACATGTGGGTTTTGGTCTAGTCCCCCCATATTTTTGTATTTTCTTTCTTTTTCCTTTTATTAATAATACTTTTTTCATGTGATGGCAGATGATTGTTGTTACTTGAGATGTCAGCCTAGCTGAGATGTCAAGTTGCATAGTGATGCCTAACATGAAAATTTTCATTAAAAAAAAAAAAAAAAACCCTTTAATATTATGTTTTTTTTATATAATTTTGGAGTAGATATATTATTTTTTACACATTATAATCAATCAATTAATTAGCGCAATATATAGGTAGGTGAGAGGACTTAGAATGCTTGGATAAAAAAAAGACTAATTCAAGAAACCAAAGAAAGAAAAAAAAAACATGAGTTGATCCATATTTTCCAAACACCTAAGAGTGTGATTATGGCTCAGGCATTTGGAAAAGCCATAGCAAAACCTTGTTCTACTTCCTCTTCTTCTTCATCCACCATTCCAATCCCAAATCTCTTTCTCATAACCTCCATAACCTCAATCCTTCAAACCCTAAATCCCCAAATTCCAGATTTCTCACCTCTCACAAAATTCTCTCCTCACCTCACCCCAGACATTGTCGTTCAGGTGATCAGGAACCAAAAGAACCCACACCACGCCCTTCACTTCTTCAACTGGGCCTCCAATCCCATCCCCAACCCTAAAAACTACTCCCACACCCCCTTCTGCTACGCCGCCATCACCGATCTCTTGCTCTCCCACTCCCTCTTCTCCACCGCCTACTCCCTCCTGCGCCACTCCAACAAACTCTCCGACTTCCTCATCTGCAGATTCATCAACGCTCTCGGCCACTGCGGCGATATCAGGGGCGCCATTCACTGGTTCCACAAAGCCAAAAACTTGGGAACAGGACGCCGCGTCTTCTCGTGCAATGCCATCTTGGGCGTGCTCGTCAGGGCCAACCGTATTAATTTTGCCAAGGCCATCTACGATCAGGTCCTCGCAGAAGCTGTGGTGGAACCTGATGTTTACACTCACACCACTATGATTCGTGGGTTTTGCAAAGTGGGGATGGTCGCGAGTGCGCGCAAGGTGTTCGACGAAATGCGCTGCGAACCCAACATGGTTACTTACAACACGTTGATTCACGGGTTTTGTAAGAGGGGTGACATGGAGGGTGCCAGGTGGGTTTTTGACAGAATGGTGGAGAGTAAGAGTTGTGAGCCGGATGTGGTGAGTTTCACCACTTTGATTTATGGGTATTCGAAGAGAGGTGAGTTCAAAAAGGCGGTGGAGTGTCTGAAGGAGATGATGGAACGAGGGTGTTCTCCGAATGTTGTGACCTACAATGCGTTGGTTGAAGGTCTTTGTTTGAGCGGAGAAGTGGATGAGGCAAAGAAGATGATGAGTAGGATGCGGTTGAATGGTTTGAAGGACAATGTCGCCACAAACACTAGCTTGTTGAAGGGGTTGTGTATCGTGGGAAAGTCTGATGAAGCTTTTAAGCATTTGAGGGAAATGGTTAGTCGGGGGATGAAGCCGGATGTGAAAGCATATGGGGTTGTTGTGAATGAGTATTGCAAGATTGGAAAGCCAAGAGAAGCAGTCTCACTTCTGAGAGAAATGGTGACGAGGGGTGTTAAGCCAAGTGTGTCAAGCTTCAATGCTGTGTTTAGAGTTCTTGTGGATGAGGGGAAGATTGATGAAGGGGTTCTTCTTTTGAAGCAGATGAGTCAGATGCGATGCTCCCCCAACTTCTTGTCATATTGCATATTGATATGTGGCCTCTGTAAAGTGAAGGGTAGGATGCAGGCAGTTGAAGAGCTTGTTTCGGACATGCTTCAGAATGGACATAACCTGGATGCCACTATGTATAGCTGCTTACTTGAGGGATATTGTGAAGACGGGGACGAAGAAATGGCACTAAAGACATTTTATGACCTTATGAACAAGAATTTTGTAATCAAACAAGACATTTTCTGCACTTTTGTGAAGGTGTTGTGTGCAAAGGGCAAATTGAAAGAGGGGGAGACAGTGTTTGAGGGGATGCTTGTTCAGGGGATTCCAGTTAAGTGGGAAAGCTGAGGCTAATGCAACAGGGGAACATTAACGTAATTTTCAGACAATGGAATTCTTGCAGAGCTACAGTGGAGGAGGGTGTTAGCTTAATCCAGCTCTTGAAGTTCAATGTTCATTCTTTATGGTGTTTGGGTTTATTTTAATAACTCGTTTACGGTCAAATCTGTGATGGTTGGTGGCATGGTTAGTCACTGGGTTTGGATAAAAAGAAAAATTGAATCACTGATTGAGTGATTCAACCAGATAGGTCAATAATCAAAATATTTAAGACCACTTGACAGTATAATAGATTGTTCAAAAATTATTGTTTGATAACTAAGTTTTTCAAACTAACACGTAATAATTTCATTTTAATAATAAAATATTATATTTAAGTAAGATAACAAACATATAAATAAAAATATTATTTAAAATTTAAATTAGTAGCATGGTGATGGAATGAAATAAATTGCTTGTTAAAATATTAAATTCTAGATTTCTTTTAAGTAACACATGTCTTATATTTACTTCCATATTATAAATTATTATACAACTTTAAAAAGATACTCAGTTTCAATTTTCTCACATATACAATCTCAATATTTAATCATCTTATTTTCTTTTGACAGAACTTTCAGGAAATAATAATGAAAGATTTCATACATCTCAAAATAACCATGGTTAATCAAATACATCTTTTGAGAATCCACCTTAGAAATTTGGTGAAGAATAGAGTAAATTTGTCCAATTATAACTTATTTTATAGTAAGTCTCTCGTTTACCTTTTATTTTAAGTTGGTTTTGGAAAAAAATTATAATTCTTAAAGTTAGGGTGTTTGCATGTGACTCTATATATTTAAATTGTTGATTATAAATTTTTATTTACATATTTATATTTATGTTTTGACAGTACTAAGATAAATGATATAGATACGAAGATAATTTGGTCATGTTTGAAATTGAGTGATAAATACACGTGGTCTGTTTTTTCTGTTTTTTTTATTTTTATTTTGCTTTTGTTTTCTCTTCGTTTTTTTCTCATTTTCGTTTATACGTTTTCGTTAATGTCATAGAATCCCATAAACCAAAGCAATTATATATTGAAATAACGTTTTGGATACCATGTCATTATTTTAACGAGAAAAACCAAAATCGTAATTAGAAGCATAATTTCTTCATTTTAAAGTCGTATTTTCATATATAACTAACATTAAAAAATTTACCTATTTTAGTGATTTAAAAAAAAAAATTACACCAAAAATAAATCGTTCTCAAACTGGCATGTTATTAAATATAACGAGTTAGATTGTAATTATTATTGTTATATATAGTCTTGATCGTTTATTTATTAAGCGTTTTTGTGTCTCCAATGCATCGTGCATAAATGCATATCCATGGATAACAATGGGAATAACTCCCCCGAGTCATTTGACAGTCCACTTATTGGTAACTATATCGAACCAGACCCCACACTGGTTTATAGATTCAATGATCCCCAACAACGAAATGTTCTTGTTGTTGTTGAACAAGGTAATGATCTTACCATAGGAGGAGGGGTTCCTAACTTGGAAAATGGGGATTGGTCGACGAGGAAGCGTAAAGTTCCCTTTGTGGATCCAATGATTGAAGATCATCCCATGCAGGGCAATAATAATTTTCTTAATGGAGTGAATATGAGTGCATGCATAAATCTAAACAAACTTCGATTTTGGCCTCATGCACTAAAGCCAATGTTCTTCAGTTGTTGTCAAGTTCTTACACAATTGATTTAAACCAATGATAATTAAGTATTGAATCATGTCACATTTCAGGTTTAAGTTTTTGCCACCATACTTTTTTCCCTTATTCATTTTCTTCAAATTTAAAATATATCGCAGGTTCTAATTGTGTGAGGTTTGAGATTCATGGCGAGATCGGGGTGATTAGCCATGCAATAGTCCACTGTCAGAATTTCACATCGGATGCCTTTCATGTGAAGCCTATCGCAAAATTGAGTACGTTCTAAAACTTCCAACCAAGTGTAGTTTTTTGCATGGATTAAACTTCCAACCAAGTGTAGTTTTTTTGCATGGATTAAACTTCCAACAAAGTTTAATTTCATTGTTATTTTATGTTTTAGTGTATGCTTCTTAATCTTCTACTGTTGTTTGCATTTATTAATCATCATTTCGTTTTGGGTGTGGGAGATTACATATCAGTTTTTGCCACAGTAGCACAACAGAAATTAAGAGTAACCTGGTAGAATACTGTGCACAGAAGAATAAATTAGGGTACATTGCTCTGGAAGATCCGTTGTTTGCTTATTATGAAACCCTATTCACTGTCATGGAAATGGTTGGTGTTTTCATTGACGAAGACGAGAACACAATTCCATGTTGGTCTTCATCCTTTGGTTCTCACTTTTTCTCTTGAACCAGTTATGTCATTCTTCAAAAGCTGAGTTTGAATCGTTACGTTTGTACAGAAAATGACGGGGAGGAAGTGCCCGAGCCCGAGCCCGAGCCCGATGAAAAGCCCGAATCCGAACCTGAGAATAAAAGGGCTTTAGATTTTAAACCCAATCGCCAATTTCAGGTTATACATTTTTTGTTTTTCTATAAAAGCGTTGCACTTTGATGCTTGTAATAAAGGGGGTAGGTGTTTCAATATATTTGAATAAGTGATTTTATGTTTGGGGCACAGATACAGAGAATGAAAACAATGACATTGAATGATTTGAGGGTTGTGTTCCATTTAACCATTAAGGATGCAGCAGCAGAAATAAGCATATCAATCTCTGGTATAAAGACAATTTGCCGCAGAGAAAGAATATGTTACTGGCTCCAAAGAAAGGTAGAGTGCATCCACTTTCATTGTATGTGAATTATTATATTCTCTGGTTGATCATCACGTGTCTTGGAACATATATAGGTGACAAGCTTGGCAAAGAGGGTGCAAGTTCTGAAGAAAATATTGGATTCACCCTATCCAGTGGTGGAGTTATCTCAACCGGAATACAATTGTTCCAATTCCAAGAATAGTTACAGTCTTCCTCGTATTTTTCTCAGTTCAACTTTATTTTAATTTTTAGGTCATTGTAATTCTTTTTACTACGAAATCTTTTGAATTCACTTCAAATAAAAGCTGAATCTTTTGAACATGAATATATAGTGATTGAAATTTTGTTTCTCCTTTTCCATTAATGGAAAACACAGAATAGGATCAAATTTGAACCAAATGGTGTTCACAGGTAGAATTTAGTGTTCTATAAAGAAGATTAAATTTTTAACCTGTGAGTGATGAATGGATCTATATAAAATAAAATTTTAAAAAACTCTAATTATGAATAAATATTCAAATTGTAAATTAATTATGGAAGGATAAATGTGTGGGTTAATAATGATATATGTATACAAGTGATTGCGTATAGATTTTCCCCCTAAATAAGTCTATTTTTTTAGAAAAATTAGAAAATAAGATTTTTTAAAAAAATTATTTCTGAATACGAGTTGAGTTCTTACTGATTAACATAATTTGTTAATAAATAAGATAAAAATATATTTTTTGATTTCTTTTTAAATTCTTAGTTAATAATTTCTTGTTCACTTTCTTTTGTTTTTTTTTTTCACCCATACTTCCTTCACTAGGTTGTATTTTAATATTACACGTATAAATATATTTATACTTATATATAAAGGGATTCTCCATTATTACTGTTTTTTTTTTACATATTTTTTTTTTTATTCTACTCTTATTTAATATATCTCATTTTATTATTACAATGAAGTATTTTGTTATTTCATATAAATTACTTAAAAAATACAAATATTTTTTTAATTTTTTAAATTAATATTAATGTTTCTCTTAGTTCCTTATTTTAAGGCAACAAAGAGAACACTCTCACACATTTCCACGCCAAATTTCACATATAAATTAAGCTTCACTTTTAATCACTTTCTGTACTCCATTTTTTGTTTTTCAATTTCAATATTTAAATTTTTTTCTATATGTTTGTTAGTAAAAATTGAATAAAAAAGAAAAATATGAATTTAAAATTGAATAAAAAAAAAAAATATGGATACATAAATGTTAATATGTGTTACTCAACCTTAGTTAATGGAAGGGAGAGGACGAGACTTTTCTTAAATATTGACTATTAAAAGAAACATAATCTACCTTCATTAATAATCTTTGTAATAAAAGTTATCGATAATTACAAAAAAAACAATCCACTGAAAAAGTCATAGGGTTTTATAAAATAAAATAAACATATTTATATTATTTAAAAAGTAAAAAAAATCATTGAAAAAGTAAAAATAAGTCAAATTTTAAAACACACTCCACATTGATTCAATTTCTCATATAGCACTATTTTAACTTTTATTTTCCCCTCTAGCACCCTTTTGTTTTATTTCCCTATCTAGCACTCCACCATTTCAAAAGTAAAAAAAAATGATAATTTTAATTTTAAATGCATTAAAAAAATATTTTTAATATTTAAATTAGTAAGAAATATAATTAATGAATAAAAACAAAAACAAAAATAAATAAAGAATGGCAGAAAAAATAATAATAACTAAAAACATAAAAGATATAAAATAAAGGCAAAACAAAATAAGATAAAGATAAAAGAACCTCAAATGAAGTCCTAAGTCAAGTCGAATAAGGACTGAAATGTACATAAGAGAACAACATGATCGAATAAAAAAATATTCATATTGTCAAACACACAAAAAGAACGTGTCCCAACATAGATCGTCCACTTCAAAAGTAAAAAAAAAATGATAATTTTAATTTTAAATGCATTAAAAAATATTTTTAATATTTAAAATAGTAAGAAATATAATTAATGAATAAAAACAAAAATAAATAAAGAATGGCAGAAAAAATAATAATAATTAAAAACATAAAAGATATAAAATAAAGGCAAAACAAAATAAGATAAAGATAAAAGAACCTCAAATTGAGTCCTAAGTCAAGTCGAATAAGGACTGAAATATACATAAGAGAACAACATCATCTCGAACAAAAAAATATTCATATTGTTAAACACACAAAAAGAACGTGTCCCAACATTACTAGATCGTCCACTTCTCCTCATTAATTATGTTTTATTTCGCACAAACTATTTAATATACCATTGAAAAAAATATTAAATGAATTATCTTCTTTCATTTATTTTCCTTTTTATGATCAACATATATTTATTTAGTATTGTCTTATATCTCTTATATTTATCTTATTTTGATTTTGATTTTATTTTTTTATATCTTTTATCTTTATCTTATTTTGTTTTGCCTTTATTTTATATCTTTTATGTTTTTAGTTATTATTTCTTTTTCTACCATTCTTTATTTAATTATGTTTTTTTTTTATTGTTGCTGTTTTTATTTTTTATACTTATTTATTTTTGTATTTTTTTCTTCTCATTTTTAAGCATGTAGCATTTGCATTAGTTTTGTTTTTAGTATTTTGCATTTACGGTAGACATTTCAATATTATTTGTGTCCACTACTAAATAATATTAATTGACTTTAGCTTTTTTTATAATTATGTCCTGTATTTTTTACTTGAAATTAACATGATTACATCATCAATAATAATAAAAATAAATATTAATTTATGTTTATAGATTCAACTTTTATGTTGCTATAGGAATTAATTTTTTATTTTTTCATTCTTTAAATAATTTTAAACTAGATATTTTTATTTTGTAAAAAATTATTTCTTTATTTATTAATTATATTTCTAACTATTTTATTATTATTATTTTTTTAAACTTTTGAAATGGTGCTAGAGAAATAAAAATAAAAGGGAATTAGATAGAAAAATTAAAATAAAAAGATGATAAATGAGAAAATAAAAATTTAAATAGTGATATATAAGGAATTTTAAAAATGAGATTAAAAAACAAAAAAGTTATGTAAAATTTGAAAACGCAATTTACCACCTCTAGCCATATTTAAAAGAATTTTGATAGGGTTTTATAAATTGAAATTAAGATATTGAATTTGTTTGATTTTCCCTTTCCCTCCTTCTTTTCTCTCAACCGAACAGTCGCTCCAGCACATGGAGGCAGCCGGAGGAGCTCCCTTGAACCCTTCCGTCCAAGAAGTCTTCCTGGATTTCAAGGGCCGCAGAACAGCCATTGTTAAGGCCCTCACCACCGGTACTCTTCAATGTCATTCTTAATTCTTAAAATCACGTTTTTCTTCCTCGCCTTAACGTTTTTTCTTTGCGCAGATTTTAAAGACTTCTTTCAGCAATGTGATCCAGGTTTTTATTTCTGTGTCTCTCTACGTTTCTTGCGTCCTCTGTTTCTTTCCTATTGTATTCAAATCAGTTTATTTTTACGTTTTCGTGTTTACTAGAATCTTTTTCGGCTCTTTTTTCTTTTTCTTTTCGACTTACATTAGTATGCCTTGTGATTCCAACGCGGTGTGTAATGAAAAGCCAAATGTTAGTGCTTCTGGATTGTATCTGATATGGTGTGCGATCATTGTTTCTCCGTCCCTAATTAATTCTCTTTTATATCAAACTTAGTGGACACGAACCTGATGATAAATAGTTCAATGCATGGCGTTGAAATTGAAAAGTTTTCTTTTTTCTGCTTGCTTTGTTCACATTCTTACCATAAAGTGGTACTGCCGCATCAGAATTGGGATGGGAATATTATTTCTTCAGATGGTTGTAGATTTCAATTAAATTTGCCTATTTTTAGTAGTTGGTCCTAAAGTTTTTTACTTGGTCATTTATCCTAACTTTCTTTTTGTTGTACACTTTTAATTTTCAATAGCTCTATTTGATTTGTATTAACTTTATGATACAGAGAAGGAATATCTTTGTCTTTATACACTTTTAATTTTCAATAGCTGTATTTGATTTGTATAATCTTTGTGACACAGAGAAGGAAGATCTTTGTCTTTATGGATTTCCTGATGAAGTCTGGCAAGTCGATCTGCCAGCTGAGGAGGTGCCTGCAGAAATTCCAGAGCCAGTATTAGGTATTAACTTTGCCAGAGACGGGATGGAAAAAAAGGACTGGCTATCCTTTGTTGCTGCCCACAGTGATTCATGGTTAATATCTGTGGCCATGTTTTTTGGTGCAAGATTTGGGTTTAATAAGGCTGATAGGTAACTGTTTTACTGCACTAACCAGTTATTTTTCTTAAAAGAGGGATGAGTTTTTATTTTCGGTAACACATCTTTATCTCTAGGGTCAACTGTTAGGATGCTTACGCATTGTTTTTAATACTATTGTCTAAATTTTTTCCTTAGATAGGTTGAATGTATCTTGTTACGGGCAAAGGTATTCTGTTGATTTAATTGCGCCTGAAATAAATAATGAAACATTTGGTTACAAGATGCTAAAAATGGGGATTTTACCTTATTCATAACAATACTGGACTTGGATTTCATTTCTGTATTTGTTAGAGTTGAAAAGCAAAACTGTAATTGATACAATAAATGTTAAATTCAGGTACAGAAGTCAAGCTTTAGGTGGAGAGCTGATTTTTCCTTATTAACTTTAATAATGGAGTGTTTCAGTACTTCCTCTTATTTATTTAGTTAATGATATTTTGATGAATGTTTTCAAATTTGTATCTTTCATTAATATCTATTTCTCATTCTTCATGTGCAGGAGTCATCTTTTTAATATGATAAATGATCTTCCAACAGTATTTGACGTTGTTGTTGGGAAGGTCAAGAAACAAGGAAAGAAAAAGTCATCAGCTTCTAATCATGACAACAACAAATCTAAATCAAACACCAAGGTATACAAGCTGAGAAAACAAACTAACCGTTAGTAGTTGTTTGCTGATGGCATAGCTTTAGTTTTACAATGAAAGCTTATTACTTTTGGCTTTCCAGATGCTAACTTTTGAACTGAAAGTAAATTAATATATATTTTGGCACAGAAATTCAATTCTACAGTGGAAAGTTGAATGTACCGTAGCTAATTATTATGGTTTGATATTTGCAGAGAGGTTTTGAATCTCAAGGAAATTATTCAAAAGCAATGGAAGTAAAGGACGAGGATGATTTGGAAGAGGAGGACGAAGAACATGGAGAGACACTTTGTGGAGCATGTGGAGAGAGCGATGCGGCTGATGCTGGTGGATTCTGGATTTGCTGTGACGTTTGCGAAAGGTGGTTTCATGGGAAATGTGTGAAGATTACCCGTGCTAAGGCTGAGTATATCAAGCATTACAAATGTCCATCTTGCAGCAACAAGAAGCTCGTCAATTGTAGCTTCTAGTTAATCTAATTTCAGATTTTGTATTAGTTATCTTAGGTAGTAATTTGGACATTTGGGAATCTTAGTTTTATTAGCCCGGGTCCGAGTCTGAGAATAAAACGGCTCCTACTTTTAAAACCCAATCGCAGGATCAGGTTATACATTTTTTTGTATTTTTTAAGTGTTGCATTTGCATGCGTATAATAGGGGGTATAATAGGGGTACGTGTTGTCTTCCATTTAAGTATTAAGGTTGCAGCTGCATATGAGTAGTCTCTGGCATAAAGGCAAATTACCGCAGGGAAATTATATTTTACTGGCCCCAACTAAAGATTCAGTTCACGCAATCTGTTGTCCTCCTTTGCTGTGAATCATACATTCTATGTTCAACAATTATAGGTGGCAAGCGTTGGGTGCAAGTACTGAAGGAAAATACTGCTAAGGCAACTCAACAATTAACAATTGGGTCTTGTGGTGGAGTTGCCCCAACCAGAATACAAGTGGTCCAATTCACTGAATACTGCCATGTGAGGTTATCGATTGTAATTTTTCCTTTTTGCTACAATATATATGTGTGTCACATTACGAGTATTTTATAAAAAAGAAAAAATACAAAAATAAAATATTATAATATTACATTTATTATAATATTAACAAATTAAATAGATTACACAATCTATTATACCACTGCAATAAATAAAAGTAAAAATTAGATGAAATGATACTAATTCACGTAAGATTTAAATTATTATAGAAACAAAGTAAAAAACCAAAACAAAAATATAGTCCAATATATGTTCCATTTTTACTTTAAAGTTCATTATATTATTTAATTAACAAATTAAAAATAAACAACTTATTTATTATTTTAATTTAATAACTATTACATAAAGATTTTGGAAACAAAATTCAATAAGTAGCAATAAATAAAGGGCAATCTAATTGACAAAGTAGGTCAATCAATAAACAATAAGAATTGAATAACATAATTGGATTATTTATTTAGTTGACATAAATTGAGAGTTAAACAATATTGGATTATAATGTTATGTCAACATATTTCAATCACCGCTTTAGATAACTTAAATGTAAAACTGATAGAAGAAAATATATGAAAGATAAAAGACTAATTTTGTACTTGTCATACTTGGTAAGACATTATATTTATTACAATTTTACCACAAAAGCAAAAGTATGATGACACATTTTTTTAAAAAAAAGTAAGAAACAATAAACAATTATATAAAAAAATGATTTATTCTAAAAGGTGAATAACTCGAATTATATAATTTTGTGTGTTAACCTCTCTTTCAAAAACAATTTTATCACTAGGGGTGAAGATTGATCACACTATACAAAATGTGTATATACACAATTATAGATTTGTTTCATCTCAGTATCAATCCTACAAATATAAAATTTAATAAGCAGCGACTACAAAATGTTCTTCAAATGCAGCCTACACATAAAAAAGTAGTTTTAGTTAGAATAATCTAAACCATATGAAATCTAAACAACATGAACAAACATATGAAATACAGTGCAAAATACATGTGACAAAACTATTATCAATCTGAATATCATATTATTCGCATAATCTAAAGTGCATAATTCAATAGAAGCAAAACAATTAGGAAGAAAAAAATATATGAAATGCAGTACAGATATAAAAACTAAAGAGGATGAAAATCCAACTGAAATGAAGTGCAGAATCAATATAAACAAAACAATGAGAAAGAAAAAACATTAAATGCCAATAACAGTTTACTAAGAACGGTTAATGCTGACAGTTCATAATATTTTACTAATTCTGACCACCCTTGATTAATGTAAGAACACAATGATCAAGTTCAACCGCAAACTCGAAACCCTAAACCCTAAACTCAGTAGTAAAACCACAATCAAAAAAAAAAATCTTTTAAAAATCATAAAAGTAATGTTACTATTAAAAAAGAAATACAGCATACATTACCACATAGGTTCATAGAGTTGAACATGCACTTGGTTGGTAGAACTACTATCTCAAAATCTGAATATTGCCATGTGAGGTTATCAATCGTAATTTCCTTTTTGCTACCATAAATATATATATATATATATATAAAGAATACATATCAATATCAAACATAATAAAGAATTAGTAGTATAATATAATCAAATATAATAAAGAGAGAAACGATATGACATGACATACTATGTTGTGACAAAAAAAATTGTTGGACGCGTCATTATATGAAGCAAATGGTGGCTGAAATGGTAGAAACCAAGTGCCCAATACTTTTTTTCAGGTCTAAATATTTGTAGCCAGTGAGTTTGTCATTTAAGTTATACGAATTAATAAAAAAAAATTAAATGCTATGAGATGCTCAATGAACTTTTTTAGTCTTCTCGAAATTTGAATGAAAGATAAATAAGTTCAGATTTCACTAAATCTCTAGATGAAACTCATTTTTTCGTCGATAAGGTAATTGCACACACTGTTTCAAATTTAATGATTTAATATAATGGTATTTTATTTCTTTCTTTTGGAGTATATAAACACGACGTTTTTTCTTATATATTTTGTGGTTAAGCTAGGTTTGACTTCCTTAATCTTTAAAAAAATTAATTTAATCGTTTTTATTTTGAAAACGAATTGAAATATTCCTTTATGCCATGTCTATTAAATTTATTATTAAAAAATAAATTGACATTTTTTACCACCAATTTGATAGAAGGTGGAGAAGGAAGAAAAACGAAGAGTAAAAAATGAAGTGCAATGGAAGTGGTGTGGAAGGGAATGATGGGGTGGCGTGAATAAAGAGAAAAACTGTTTTATAAAGTTAATAAAGTTAATTTTAAAATTAATAACTTTTTATAAAAATATTATCTTTTACAGTGGCCATAATTTAGATATCTTTTTGCATTTTTTTTTATTTAACAAGTAATTTTGATAATATTTTTAAGTAGTTATCCATTATAAAAAAATCCGTCTGAATTATGACTGTCATATGGTTTTGTTAAACGGGATTAACATATTTTACTATTTAAAAAATTAAAATTAGCAGAATTTTAGACACAGTTTACCACCATCTATATTTTTTTTTGTTGATATTTTAAATAAATTATCCATAAATATAAAAACCGCATATGTGTGGACAATTATAGGGGTTTATAAAATAAATTTGAATAATTCTATTATTTTAAAAATTGAAATTTACATCGAATTTTAAAATCCAATCTTTACCTTACATCTATACTTTAAAAAAATATATAACTAAAAAAAATCTTTTCTAAATCTGCTAAAGAAACTTCTATAGAAAGTGATGACACCAACTTCATTTTATACTAATAACAAAATATTAATATTTATAATAAAAAAATTAAAAATATAAATAAAATTTCCTTAATAAAAATATAAACAAAAAGTAAAATATTAAAATAATTTTTAAAAATAAAAAATTATAAATAATTAAAATATTAATATGTATTTGTAGATAGAGCATGAGTGTCAAAAAAAATATTTTTGTTTATAAAATGAGATTAACCTGTCCTATTACTTTTTAAAGATTTAGAAGTTGGGTCAAATTTTAAAACACGGTTTACCATCCATAAATAAATAAATAAAAAACAATATTTTCGATAATCTTTTAAAAAAAAAACATAAATACAAAGATCTCATAGGATTTCAAAAAAATGGGAATAAGTCAGATCAAATTTCAAAACATAATTTACCTCTATTTTTTTTAAAAATGATTCCGGTAAATTAAAAAAGAACAAAATCCCACCAAAGTTTTGAGGACTGTATGGTTTTATAAATGGGATTATCGTATTTTATTTTTATTTTTATTTTTAAAAGTTAGGTCAAATTGTAAAACTCAGTTACTATGCAGAATTTATTTATTTTTGTGAATTTTTTAAAAATTGATACCAAAATAAAAAATAATAGCGCTAAAGTGATTGTGTTGGTAGGGTTTTATAAATTGGGATTAACCTATTGAATTTGTTTGAAAAGAGAGAGAGAGAAGAAGAAGGGGTGGTGAAAGAGTTTGGCATCTTTGTTTGTTTCCCTTTCCCTCCATCTTTTCCTTTAACTGAACACACTCTCTCTAGCACATGGACGCAGCCGGAGGAGCTCCCTACAATCCCCGTTCCGTCAACGAGGTCTTCCGAGATTTCAAGGGCCGCAGAGCCGCCATTGTTAAGGCCCTCACCACCGGTACCCTTCAATTTCTTTCTTAATTCTTTTTTTCAATTTCAATTACGCCTTTCTTCCTCGCCGTAACGTTTTCTTTCTTACGCAGATGTTGAATTGTTCTATCAGCAGTGTGATCCAGGTATTTTTGTTTCTGCGTCTCTCTACTTGTTTTTTTACCTTATCTCTATTGAATCCATGCCTCTTCTCGTTTCTTTCCACTTGTAAATTGATTTTTTGTTCCGCTTTCGTATTTGATTTTACCTGACTAATTCTCTACCTCTTGTCAAATGCCCTACTTAGCTACCGAATATTTCTGTCTTTTTTTTCCTTTTTGAAATTTCATTATTAATCTTTGTGATTCTAACGCCGAGTACCTCTGGATATATCAAACTATTTCGACACGAACCTGATGATAAATAGTTCAATAAATCTCGTTGAAATTGAATTTTTTTTTTTCCTGCTTGCTTTGTGCTCATTACCACAACGTGATACTGCCGCTGCTGAATTGGGAAGGGGAATATTTCTTAATGTGTTTGTAGATTTCAATTAAATCTGCTTCTTTTTTTATACTTGGGCCAAATTTTTGCTTGGTTGACCACTTCACTTTCCAACTGAAATCGGATCAAACTGATACGTGATACCGGGCCTCACTTTACTGTTTGTTCTTAATTTATCATTCATGTATGCTGTGTTACCGGGATCTAAATTTTAGTTTCATTCTAGTTTCTTTCAAGTCCATCTGTCCTAGCTTTCTTTCTGGTGTACAAGGGTTGGTGCGATTTATTTGTACACTTCTGAATTTGTGATACAGATAAGGAAAATCTTTGTCTTTATGGATTTCCTAACGAGCACTGGGAAGTCAATCTACCTGCTGAGGAGGTTCCTCCAGAGCTTCCAGAACCAGCATTAGGTATTAACTTTGCCAGAGACGGGATGGAAGAAAAGGACTGGCTATCCTTGGTTGCTGTGCACAGTGATTCATGGTTAATTTCTGTGGCCATGTATTTTGGTGCAAGATTTGGATTTGATAGGGCTGATAGGTAACTGTTCTCTTTCCATTTTTAATTTGCACGTTTCATGTACTTTTACTCTACAAACTAGTTTTTTTTTCCTTAAGTGGGTATGTTTGATCTTCAATAACACACCTTTAGGGTCAACTTTTAGAATGCCTGGACACTGTTTTCCATTTTATGTTCTTAATTTTTACCCTTGATGGTTTGAGTTTTTAATGTATCTTGTTTTGGACAAAGTTATTCTGCTGATTTAGTTGCGCTTGAAATAAATAAATGAAGCATTAGGTTATAAGAAACAAGATGTTAAAATCGGGATTTTTCCTTAAATTGAGAAGGGAATTAAATTGCAAATAGTAGATTGAATAGCAGGTTTATAAAATTCATAACACATATATAATCCATAAAGAAACATATAACATACTGGATCTGGATTTCATATCAACTAACCCAAACTGTAATTTATACAATAAATGTTAAATGCAGGTACAGAAGTTCAAGCTTTTGTTGAAAGGCTGATTTTTCCTTGTTAACTTTGATGATACAGTGTTTCAGTTTGCACCTTCTAAATAATTAGATTCTTTACCCTTTTGTTTTTGTAGTTAATTTCATATTTTGATATATGTTTTCAATTTTATTTTTCTTCCATTAATATCTATATCTCATTCTTCATGTGCAGGAAGAGTCTTTTCAGTATGATAAATGATCTTCCAACAATATTTGAGGTTGTTTCAGGGAAGTCCAAGAAACAAGGAAAGGAAAAGTCATCAGTTTCTAGTCATGACAATAACAAATCTAAACCAAACTCCAAGGTATACAAACCATTAATAGTTTTTTGCTGATGGCATAGCTTTAGATTTACACCGAAGCTAATTACTTTTTTTCTTTAATTTGATACAAGATTTGGGTTAGTTTAACCTCTTTGAACTCCTGCTGGTGAACAAACAAACAAATGCTTCTGTTTTAAGAGAATTTCCTTTTTCAAAAGAAGGGTATGAAGGCTGTAGTGTTTTCTAGATGCTAACATTTGAACTGAAACTAAATGAATATAGTGCAAAGTTTAATGTATTACCAATGGTAGTTAGAGATCTAAATAAAATAAGTAGTATATGTTTATATCCAACAGCAATAATGCATTGGAGGAGGTGAAAAGGTTATATAATCCTTCTTTTTAGACCTTAAAGTCTTGTAATGAGATACAAGCGCCAAATTTGTTTTCCCCCTTTAGATAATGTCTATTGGTTTAAAAATTGCAGAGAGGTTCTGAATCACAAGAAAAGTATTCAAAATCAATGGAATCAAAGGATGAGGGTGCTTTGGAAAAGTACGATGAAGAGCATGGAGAGACACTCTGTGGGGCATGTGGAGAGAACTATGCTATTGATGCTGATGAGTTCTGGATTTGCTGTGACATTTGTGAGAGGTGGTTTCATGGAAAATGTGTGAGGATTACCCCTGCGAAGGCTGAGGGTATCAAGCATTACAAATGTCCATCTTGCAGCAACAAGAAAGCTCGTCAATAGTAGTTTCTAGTTTATTTATTTCAGATTTATGTCGGGTACTTTTATTGAATCCAAAATTTGGATATTTATGACTGCTTATTTGTTTACGCCTTCGTCAACTGCAGATTCCTTCTTAGATTTATATTAGGTACATGAGGTACTATTTATTCTATCCAAAAGTTAAGGTTTATTTCAGATTTATATTAGGTAATTTGGATATGCATGTTAAATATGTTAAATATTAGCATATATTTCCTTAGTCTTAGTGATGTCTGAAACATCTCGTTTAAGAAAGACTTCTACCTACCCGCAATAATTACCCGCAACAATAGTAAGATACACTCAAATCCGATAGCTTGCTTTTCATGATACCTCATAATATCTATTCAATATTTTTTCATAAGAGTATGAATTCGTAAAGTCCTAGAAATATTGAATAATTTTCAGGATGTACTCAAATTTTCATATTCTCTTATACACTAATAATTCTTTATATTATTATGTGATATTTTGCGTGTGAATCTCCTTCTTTCCTTGTCTTTGGTAAACTTTAGTACATCCAGGAGTAGGAACTCGGTTTGCAACACAAACCCTCCTTTTCCACCTCAGGATTTCAATGCTCCAACCTCGGGATTTCAATGCTCCATTCTGGTAAGAAGAAAACTCATTAAAAGAAAAACTATGTTATCTTCTGTTAATTTTATATTTTGCCTATAATATCATTGTTATAAGTTCTTCCATTCGAATAGATCGGAACATAAGCGGAAAACATAATACTTGTTTGAGCTCTTCCATTATTTACATTTTAAATAATAGTTTATGGAAAAAAAAAGGTTAGTCCGTAATAAGGATGTGGAAAAAATCCAAATTACAAAATTCAATCCATAATTATCCAAATTCATATTATCCATTTAAATGGATTTATCTCAAATCCATATTTTTGGATTTTAAATCCAATCCATTTAATTGGATATGGATTAGATATAAATTGAATACATTTTTGGATTATTCAAATTGCATTTTGGGTTGGATTTTGACTTGGCTCGATCCAGGTTGAGCCAAGACAATTCGGGCCTAGATTGAGCAAAGTTAGTCCAAGTCCACGTTGAGTTAAGTCATCCAGGCCCAAGTTGAATCGAGTCGATATGGGCCAAAGTCGAGCCAAGTCATTTCGGGTCAAAGTCGAGCCGAGTCAACCCTGGACCAAGTCGAGTTGAGTGGTTGATATTGAGTCAACCCGAGTCGGCTGGGGCTGATATTGAGCCGAGTTGGCCCGTGCCAATGTCTAGTCGAACCGATCCAGGCCCATATCGAGTTGAGTCTTTCGGGTCCGATATTGAGTCGAGCGGGCTCAGGCCGATATTCAGACGACAGAGCCAGGGCTAATGTCGACCCGAGCGTGCCCAGGCCGATGTCGAGCTGAGCGGGCCAAGACCGATACTAAGTCGAGCGGGCCCTGGCTAATGTCGAGTCGAGCAGGCCCGAGCAAATGTCAAGCTAAGCGGGCCCAGGTCGATGTCTAGCTGAGCGGGCCCGAGCCCATGTCGAGCTGAGTAGGCCCATGCCAAATTCAAGTCGAGCAAGGTTGGGTCGATGTCGAGTCGTTTAGGCCCAGGCCAATGTTGAGTTGCCCAGGACAATATCAAGTCGAGCGGGCCCAGACCGATGTCGCGGGCTCAAGTCGTTGTTGAGTCGAGCGAGCCCGGACCAATGTCGAGTCAAGCGGGCCCGAGCCGATTTCGAATCATTCGGGTCTGGGTCGATGTCAAGTCGAGCGGGCCCGAGCTTATGTAGAGTCATTTGGGTCCGAGCTGATGTAGAGTTGTCCGGGCCCATGTCGAATCGAGCGAGTTAGGGTCGATGTCGAATTGAGTGGGCCCGGGCCGATGACAGGTCGTCCAGGCCCAGGCCGATATCGAGTTGTTCGAGCCCGGACTGATGTCAAGTCGTCTGGGCCCGGGCCAATGTCGAGTCGAGCGAGTCTGGGCCGATGTCGAGCCGAGCGGGCCCGTACCGATTTCGAATCATTCAGGCCCAAGTCGATGTTGAGTCGAGCGGGCCAGGATCAATGTTGAGTCGAGTGGGCCCATACTGATGTTGAGTCATTCGGGCTCGAGCCGATGTCGAGTGGGCCCATGTCGATGTCGAGTTGTTCGGTTCTTGGTCGATGTCGAGTCCTCTGGGCCCAGGCCGATGTCGAGTCGTCCGGGCCCGAACCGATGTCGAGTCGTCCAGGACCGGGTCGATGTTGAGACGTTCGGCCCGACTCGATGTTGAGCCGTCTGGGTTTGGGTCGTTCTTGAGCTGAGTTGGTCCGCATCCAAGTTGAGTCAGCTTAGGCCCAGTTCGAGTCAGGTTAGTTTGTGTCCATATCAAAATGAATTTAATGTAATTGACAAAGTAGATTTAATCTAATTAACAAAGTAAATTTAATCTAGATTTATTCCAAAGTGGATATGGATTTTAAATTCAATCCATTTATTTGGATTTGGATTGGATTTCGAAAAATCCAATCCATTCATTTTTCTAATTTTTTTTATCCATTTAGACAAACATACTTACTTTGTAACGTTTTTTTTTCTTAATCTTCTTTGTGATTTCCTTTTTAATTATTTGAATGCACTTTTTTTTAATTTTATTTTTAACAAAGTATTTTCCCTTTAAAAAATGATAATCTTTTAAAAATTAATACATATTTAAAACCATAATTACTTTAAAAATATCCCTAAACTTATACTTGCCCAAAAATATACATATGTAAGCAACAAAAAAATCTTCGAAAAACTCTTCAAACAAAAAAAGGGACTTCAATTATTATTTTTTTTTTAATTTTATACCAATGAATCATAAATAACCCATATAAAAAATTATAATGTTACATTTAATTCAAAAGTTAATAAATTTATGAATTTTTATCTTTATATCTTATTTAACTTTCTTACGTCTGGTAAGACCCAACTTATACTTTAATTTCTTTAAGTTGAAAATTAGTTAATAAGCCTTACATGAACTTATGAGTTTATTTTACTAAATATTATATAGATTTTTATAATTATGCTTTGTATTAATATAAATAGGCTCTTGTTTATGAGCTTGTTTTTCTAAATATTATATTAATTTTTATAATTATGCTTTGTATAATATATACTGGGCTCTTGTTAGAGGGAGCATCAAATTCAGATCTCTTGATCGTATTTTTCTTATCTTGTATTTTCTTGTGGCGAGCTTATAATTTATTCTGAATTATTTAATTTTGAATGAAAAAAATGTTTTTAATCAATTCATCCAAAAAGTTATGATATTGCCGTATCTTTTTTTAGCTCAATAATTTTTTTTGAGTTTTTTTTTATTCCACAGTTTAATTATACCTAATGATAGATTCGATATATTGCATTAAAAATTAGGTTGACTTAAATATATTTCATTCAAATCTAAATCCATATTTTTTGGATTTTAAATCCAATCTATTTAATTGGATATAGATTGAATACAATTTTGGATTATCCAAATTGCATTTTGGGTTAAATTTTGACTTAGCCTGATCCAGGTTGAGCCAAGACAATTCGGGTCCAGGTTGAGTAAAGTCAGCCCAAGTCCACCGAGCTGAGTCATCCAAGTCCAAGTCGAATCGAGTCGGTATGGGCAAAAGTCGAGCCAAGTCATTTCGGGCCAAAGTCGAGCCGAGTCAACCCTGGACCAAGTCGAGTTGAGTGGCCGATATTGAGCCGAGTTGGCCCATGCCAATGTCTAGTCGAGTCGGTCCAGGCCCATGTCGAGCTGAGTCTTTCGAGTCCGATATTGAGTTGAACGGGCCCATGCCAATATTCAGACGACAGAGCCAGGGCTAATGTCGACCCGAGCGTGCCCAGATGTCAAGTTGAGCAGGTCCAGGTCGATGTCGAGCCAAGCGAGCCAAGGCCGATACTAAGTCGAGCGGGCTCGGGCTAATGTCGAGTCGGGAGCAAATGTCAAGTCGAGCGGGCATGAGCCCATGTCGTGTTGAGTGGGCCCAGGCCCATGTCGAGTCGTCTAGGCCCAGGCCCATGTCGAGTCGTCTAGGCCCAGGTCGATGTTGAGTCGCACGGGCCCATGTCAAGTCGAGCAGGCTCAGATCGATGTTGAGCCCAACGGGCTTGGACCGATGTCGAGCCCAACAGGCTTGAACCGATGTCAAGTCGAGTGAGCCCGAATCAATGTCGAGCCTAACGAGCCCAGACCGATGTCGAATCGAGCGGGCCTGAGCCGATTTTGAATCATTCAGGGTCGGGTCGATGTCGAGTGGAGCGGGGACGGCCTGATGTCGAGTCGTTCGGGTCCTGGTTGATGTCGAGTCGATCGGGTCGGGCCGATGTAGAGTTGTCTGGGTCGAGGTCGATGTCGAGTCGAGCGAGCTAGGGCCGATGTCTAGTCAAGCGGGCCCGGGCCGATGACGAGTCGTCTAGGCCCAAGCCGTTGTCAAGTCGAATGAGCTTGGGTCGATGTCGAGCCGAGCGGGCCCGTGTCGATTTTGAATCATTCGGGCCCGAGTCGATGTTGAGTCGAGCGGGTCGAGATCGATGTTGAGTAGAGTTGGCTCGGGCAGATGTTGATTCGTTCGGGTCGAGGCCGATGTCGAGTCGTCCGGGTCAAGGCTGATGTCGAGGATTTCAGGCCCGTGTCGATGTTGAGTCGTCCGGGCCTGGGCCGATGTTGAGTCATCCAGGCCCGAATCGATGTCGAGTCGTTCGGGCCCAAACCGATTTCGAGTCGTCCGGGCTCAGGTTGATGTCGAGACGTACGAGCCCGACTCGATGTTGAGTCGTCTGGGTTTGGACCGTTGTTGAGCCGAATTGGTCCGTGTCCAGGTTGAGTCAGCTTAGGCCCAGTTTGAACCAGGTTAGTCTGTGTCCATATCAAAATGAATTTAATGTAATTGACAAAGTAGATTTAATCTAATTAACAAAATGAATTTAATCTAGATTTATTCCACTTTAAATAAATTTTAAAAAAATCCAAATATATTTGATCTAGTTAAAGTGGATAATCCATTTATTTGGATTTGGATAAAAATCCATGAAAACCATTGTAACTTCATTTTTCTTAATTTTTTTTATCCATTTAGACAAGCATACTTACTTTTTAATGTTTTTTTTTTCTTAATCTTCTTTGTGATTTCCTTTTTAATTATTTGAATGCACTTTTTTTTTAATTGTATTTTTAATAAAGTGTTTGCCCTTTAAAAAATGATAATCTTTTAAAAATTAATACATATTTAAAACCATAGTTACTTTAAAAATATCCCTAAACTTATTTGATTAGACGTATTTAAGATCGATAATTTTATTTAAATAAGTTGATGTAATGAGTATTAATAAATTTAATTTTTATTCATTTTCATAAATTTAAAATTATTTTTAAATATGTATTTAATATATTTTTAATTATTTTAATTGATTTAAAGTGAAAAATTATCTTTGTTAAATAAATAAATATAAATAATGGCTGCCTACGAGATTTACAAGAGTTAGATAGGTTCCATCTAGTATGGTCTTATAATTTTTTATGAATAAGTATAATTTTTTTATGTATCGTATGTATCTTTTTGTTAGCATACGAGTTTTGTTTTAATCTCCCATATATTTGTATTTTTTTTTAATAATATTTTTTTTATGTAATGATAAATTATTGTTGTTGTTTGAGGTGTCAGCTTAGCTGAGATGTCAAGTTCATGAAAACTTTTATAAAAAAAATAATTTGGAAATAACTAAGGTTATGATAATATAATATTATATAATATTATATAATTCATATTTAGATTTCCATGTTTGTTTAACATTTTTTTCTAGATTGATTATAATGGTTGGATATCTTAGATGTATTTGTGTTTGTCGAAATTACTTATTTAAAAGTGTTTAAATAAATATTTTTAATATTAACATATCTATTATTTTTTTTATCTCATTCAACTATGATAATATTTATTATTTTGAAAAAAAACTCATTATTAAAATGAATATAGTTTTTCTTCTGCTAAAAAAATGTTTGTGATTATTATTTTTATTATATCTTTAAGTTATTGGTGATTAATGTAAATTTTTAGAAATTTAATATTATGAATTCTTAGAAAAATGGTTATTTCTTTAAAATATATTACTTTTTACCTTGGTCCTGTTAATACTTATTTTGTTTGCATTTATTACAAATATTTTAACTTTTGTTTTTAATCTCTGTAAATATATTCTTTAATTTTAATTACTATATACATGTTTAGTTCATACAAATACAATAATTTTTTAATTCCTATAAATTATTACTTTCTGATTTTAGTTCATGATCATATTATATGTTGATATGATATTTATCAATTTTGTTAATGTTGATATGATATCATTTTCATTACATTTTATAGTAGAAAACAAAAGTAGGAGCAAGAACTAAAAGTTAAAAAATAAAATAAAAATATCCATATTTTACTGATAAAAATGAATTAAGTCTATATTTTTTAATTATAAAATGTATTCTGAATTTCACATACTGGAGTATCTCTCTACATAATAATATTAAATTTATTGTAGCAGATGAGTGAGGTACACAATTCAACTCCACCTTGGTCTTACTTCTGCAAATGGTTTCACTTGTTCAGTATTCAATGTTGGTTCTCATTGAGTAGCCCACAGAATAAATTAAGGTAGCTCTGGGATTGCAATTTTATTTTGTAGATTATTAGATAAATAAATAGAAGAACATCTAAAATAAATAAAAATACATAACAAAAATAAGATTACAATTTCAACATTTATGAAACATATCACTTGGATTTTTGAAAAAATTTCAACTTTATGAAATTTTATACTATTTATAAATAGACATATTAAATTTTAATGTTATGCTAATTGACCCTTAAATTCTATTCTGTTTGTAAATAAACAACTTTAACTTCAATTTCATTCAGATTGATTCTTAATTTTTTATGTTTTTCAAATTAAAACCTTCAATTTGATCCTATAAATTATTTATCTATTTTACTTCTAATATAAGAAAAAAAGGAATGTAGAAGAAAAAAGTAAAAAATAAACAAACCTGTATTTGATTTTTAATTCTAAATTTTATCATGATGTACCATTTGGAAAATTGATTTGTAAGGTTGATAAAAATAATCTTATTAACATTTTGAAATCCAAAATTACAAGAATCATAAGTAAATTTTGAAATTTTCCTCCTCTGGTGAATGAAAAACAAGAAAAATAAAAAAGTACATTCCCTTTCTTGTATTAAAATGTTTCTCGTTATATCCTCTCAATCCAACATAATATAAAAAATAAAAAAAAACTTTCTTTCTCTTACCATCTTCTTCTTATTTAATAATGACTTAAAAATTTATGGTTAAATATTAATATGTAAGGATATAACAATAAAAGTTGATGATGAATATAATGGTATAGTGAATATAATTAAGATGATCTTAACAGTGAGAACACTAGCAACGACTATAACAATGATAGAATAAAAATAAAAATAACATATAATGAGGATTGACAAATGTAATAATATAGTTATTGTAATAAATATATAAGATAATGAGAATATAAGATAACTCACTTATCCTATCTATCATATGTATTCAACCTAGGATTGTGATTAAAAATACACTACACTAACAATATATGGTAGATAATAAGATAAAAAAAAATCATATATTTGTATTTATTTAACATGTTTATTCAATACCGAAGCAAATGAATTATACCAAAACCACTTTATCTAAGTTTAATTTTTAGCCTTTAAAGCATTTTGTGATTTATTATACTCGAAGGAAGAAAAAGTGAGAAATGTGGTCAAAATTTGAAGTTGGGATATTTAGCCATGTTTGTCTGGGAGCGAGGTCTTATTCTTGTGAGTCCACCTTGTGCCAAAAAAGGTTATCCATTATCCTATTTGTCACTTCCTCTGCGGTTAATTTTCTGTCCGTTTCCATGGTAAAGATTTTGTCCTGGCTCAGCATCTTGAAGGGATTATTGACCCACAGATTTGTGTCCTGAATGCTGCATAGAAATGCTAATGCCAATTCATTCTACTGGTTCAGCTTTTACTCATGTCAGTCCACAGAATAAAATAACTAGCTACCATCCTTTTTCTTATGGGACATACCACTTCCAAATATGGTTTCTCTTCAGCCCCTTGTTTCAACAAACCACAACTTTCCTCTGCTTCCCCTGCTTCCTACACTCATTCCCTTTATTTCTCATGCATTTAATGTTATTACTTTTATCTACACACCAATTCATTCTTTTATTTCAACTCAATTTTCCTTAAATCTCTCTCATATTTTATACTAGAATCCAAATTCTAAACCATGCCTCACTTTGACCAAGTCGACGTACCTATCCTCCTTCCTTATTTTCGAACAAAATCTACACCTATTGTTGCCATTGTATAATAATAGGATTATCGATTGGGAAGCCACTTTTAGAATGCAAATCAAATTAGTGTGATAACAAATGCCTTTCTTTTTCTTCTGTAGGGCAGAATTAGAAATTATATATTTTAACTTATATTTTAGAATAAACTATCACATCACCCAAAAGTTAGCCATTCAAATCTCAGCCTCACTACTGGTAATGATAATGATCCTACCTTACATTTTAGCTTATTTACTCTCATAGAATAATGAATTTTGGGTAGTGTAAATATAAAGCAAAGCAGACAATAAAATAAAACTAAAATACATAACTTAGAAGGACAATTTCACTGGATCCATGACTCTAGTCTCTCTACCACGTCTCCTGCAATCTGCAAAGGCCAGAGCCCCATTCACCGCATCCTCAAGGGTGTAAACTAAAGAACAATACTTCTAAAATCCAAAAGACAAGTCTTCAAAATAAGTGAAAATCATAGGTATTGTATTTGGTAAAAGATCCAAAGAAATTTAAAGAAAAAAGGTTCCATATACAGATAAGGTCCACTAATACAAACTAGAAAGAAAATTGGGAGCAAGGAAACAAGTGATCCTAATTCTTAATCCCTAACAATCTTTTAGTTGGTTGGTCTGTCATGCATTCCAATTCTATGGACTCTTGGTAGACATTCTTTTCAAAAACTCGTAAGTAGTAATCATAGTTGTAGCAGATAATGACATGGAAGCCCATCTTGGTCCCAATCCTCTGTAACATGCAGGCAATCCACCTTCCTTCACCAAATTCCTCACCGTCTGAACAAAAGTTAGAGGCCTTCTTCTCCCATGCTCTTCACTGTCCAACACCTGCAACCTTGTCTTAATGGTATCAAGAGGCATTGTCACAATTGCAGATACCCCACTAGCCATAACCGCACTTAACCCTTGAACCGCCACTACTGTCTTTGAATTAGGCCTGAAACCACTCAAATTATCACTGCTTTCAGTTTTACCCTTACTCATGTAGGAACCAAAAGCACCCCAAATGAGTCTGTGAACCATGGAATAAGAAGTCCACCAAACCGCATTGGAAGGAGCATATGTCAATATCGAAATCCCAAACCCTCTGTAGAACCCTCTTGCTCCATCAGCACACAGAATCTTCCTAAAGGCATCAAACCCGTTTCTGTAACTCTCGTAATTATGATTAGCCAGAATGTTTTTACTCCCTGCGCTCCCCTGAACCATGAGCCGTTGACTGACGACATCCACGGGAGTCCACACCAGCTGCGCCGCCATGGCGGAAGTGACACCCGCGGCGGCATTAGCCACCGCCACAGCCGTCGTCTCGGAGAACCCCAATTCGAGAAAGGCAGTCCCGACGTTACTTTTTGTGACTTCAAGCGAGGCCATGTAGAGCGCCCGCGCGGGGACGGTGCCCATGAGGGAAGTGCCGAAGCCTTTGTAGAAGCCTCTGAGACCCTCGTAGCGCATAATGGCGCAGGACATGTTGAGGCAGGAGAAGCGCGCGGAGGAGACCTGCTGGCGCGTCTTCAACACGACCATGGGGTAGAGCGTGAAGGAAACGCCGGAGAATAAGGCGGCGCCGAGGTAGAAAAACTTGGACTTATCCAACATGTGCCAGTCAATCTCCGCCGGGATGTGGATTTCAGAACCCGGATCGTCCTCCGCCGTGCCCAAACTCATCTTCGCCACTTCGGAGAATTTAAGGGTAGGGTTTGCTTTCCTTTTCCTTTAGTAAAAGACAAGGTCGGGGGTGTCAAGGTTACTGGTACTAAAAAGGACGAAGTGTTTGATTTTACTTTTTTGTTCTTGCAGAGGGAGATTTGAGAGCGAGGGTGAAACATTTATTGGGAAAAAAAAGAGGGTTGATGAGAGGAAACAATAGGTGTCATCATGGTGATGGTTTTTCAGCAATTCATGTCTTAATTAAGCAGCTTTGGGGTATGGTGTGGTGCAGAGGAAGATGGGAGGAAAAACCTAACGGCGGCGGAAAGACTAAGGAAGAGAAGAACATTGAGAGAGCGTGGCAGCAGAACTCATTTACAGGGGAAGGTTTGTGTTATGAATATTATAGAGAGGGTTTTTACATCGACAGGTGTCTGTTCATGTATCGCTCACTTCTCGGTTTTCTATTTTTCCTGTTCAAATGAAATGCTTTTATGTATTTTCTCTAATGAAAAACATTATAAAAAAATGTTAGAGAAGATGAAGATGAAGGTGCTGAGTGATTGGCTGCTGGTGAGGTGCTACTGGAGTGATTCTTAATGGGGGACCATGGCATGGCCAAGCGGCACCACCATCATTGCTGCATACTCTTCTTCACTTTCTCTTTTTTATATTCACATTTTTTTTTACATTAATGTACAATTTTACTCAATAAATATTTCTCATATTATTAACAAATGTTTCTTATTGAAACTGTTATATTAGTTTTAATCTAACCATAAGTAATAATAATAGAATAAGTAATTTTTCATGGTAACTGAAAAACTCACGCTATTCTTCTGTGGAGAGCATGAAAATTACAAGAACAGTGATGAAAAGAGCAAAAAAATATGAAATGTTGCAGATTTTTTATAGCATAACTAACAGGAAAAAAAGTGAGTAAATTCTGTTATACATTTTTTTCCTCTTCCATACTCTGTACGAATTACAGTTGATTGGTCACGTAGGATGGATCAGTACTTTAAAACAGCTTTTATATAGAATAGAATAGAACAATCATTTTATTATGATTTAATCAAAAAAAAATGTGTAGTGAATAAATGATTTTTCAATTTTATTATTTATCCTATCATAGATTTCTTCTCATCTCACTTTTATACTAGTGTTATTGTCACGCTTTCTTTTATTATTTTGTAATAATACAATGTGTACTATTTTTGTTATCGTTACTTTCGTTATTATTATATTTATTATTGTTAGCATTGTTGTTATTTATTTTGCAGAGGAGCTTATAAGTATAATGATACAATTAAATTATTTAAATATCATTTTATTCATATATATTAAAATTATATATCAATTTATTATATTTATTATTAGAATTAATGTCATCTGTATAATTTATATTTTGAAAGTATATATTTCATTTTAAATCCTTATTTAATTTTTATAAAGCAGCTCAAAATCATTACATAGTAAATAATCCGTCAAAATGTGAGCATACATTTTATCCCTCACTAAATAATAAAACTTTCATTCAAACAACATTCCTATGGACAGCATTTTATTTTTAATATTTATAAGAAGTGCAAGTTTGAATTTACAATCCGACAACAATGCTGATAAAAAAAAAAAAAAAAACAATCCGACAACAACAATACATATTATTAAATGTAAATGAGAATATGAATACATATTAATTTTGATTTGATTATTTATGTTTGTTTGTAAATTTTTTTCCTTTTATATACATATCATACTAGTGAAAATACAAGCGCGATTGCGATTGTATATCCACATTTTTCTCTTTTATTCAATTTTCACAATAATAGAATATACAAATAAATAATTTTGGATGAGTCGAAATTGAAAAACAAAAAATGGAGTGTAAAGAGAGAATGAAAATGGAGATTATTTTATTTTATATGTGAGATTTGGTGTGAAAATGTATAACAGTATGCTCTTTCTTTCTTCCTGTTGCCTTAAAATAAAATAAATAACTAAAGAAAAAGTGTAAAAGTCATATAAAAATTGTACATTAATATTAATTTAAATATATATATATATATATTTAAATAATTCATATGAAATGACAAAATACTCTATTGTATAAATAAAATGAGATATATTAAATAAGGGTAGAATCGGAAAAAAATAATGTATAAAAAAAACGGTTATAATGAAAAATAGTCTATATAAGTATAGATATACTGTTGTTAATTATTAAAAAGATAATAAAATTAAACAAATTGGAAAAAAATATTGTAATGATGAAAAACTTTAAAAGTGATAATATAGAAAAAAAATACTATTATTATTATAATAGAAATTTTTATTTGCATTTGACTGACTATATAATTAATTCTAACAATGATATGATTTATGTATATTTTATTTTTTGAAATTTATAACTTACTACTTTTTACACGATCATTATATATAATTTGATTGCGATTTTAAATATAAAGTAATTTATTTTTAGTATATATATTGAGTAAAAGGTTAATAAACAAATATGATTTATAATTTAAATCAAATTCCTTTAGTATATGACAATTACCATGATCCATTTTTGTCTCTTTTATTTTAATCATGCACTTTGCATCTAAAATAAGATAACTAAAACTGAAATGAGAAGATATATAAAAGTAAAGTACATCCTAACAAGCAAACAAATAGAAATAAAACAACATAGTTGTTAAATGTAAAATTACATAATACTTAACATAAAAACTTTTAAATAAATAAAAAAAAACAACAAAAATATTTCTATAATCTATATTAATATACGAAAAATTAATATTTATGGATAAAAAACATTCTAAATTTTTTTTTCTCCAATTTTGTTGTGCAACAACCTTTTATATCTAATAAAACATTGTTAATAATGAATGTGTCTAAGTATGATTTTTCTTGCATAAAAAAATCTTTATTTTCTAAAAATTTTATTTTTCTTAAAAACACTTTCAATAAGAATTATTAATACAAAATATAAAATTAAAATAATTATATTTCTTTTATCAATTTAAAAATAAATTGTTGGCGACACATATCTACTAAAAATATAAAATCAAATTATAATATATAAATAAGAGTAACATCATTTACAAAACAATCTTACAGAGATAAATTAGATTTCAATTTATTTTATACTAATATAAGATTAATAGAATTTATGTAATCACTCACTATTTATTAAAATAATTGTAAATATTCAATTTTACACATAAGATTAAAGAATATAATAAGAAAAATAAAACTCATCTTACACACCAATATATATTGTGAGAATGAGTTTTTTATTATAAATTATAAGTTTTAATCAAATCATTCATATATATATATATATATATATATTAATATAATACTTTTAGAAATAAATAATTATAATAAACAATATTGATTCAACCAAATCTAAGATGGGAACACATTAAAAGTTTTATCATTATTAGGCTAGATGGTGACTTTATGATTGTCTTGCCAGAAAACCAGCATAGTCAGAGCATCACACAGAAGACTCATGAAGACTATCCAACCATGGTCAGTGAGAGTGGAAATAGACTTTATTTTTATTGTAATTGAAAACTGCAAATTGAAATGTTTTAGTTTATAATTTGATTTGATTAATATAACTTTAATAAAATTATTCTATTTAAATAAAAATTTATTTTTCTTTCTAGTTACAAAGTAATTTATAGTTGTCAATATATAACTATCTGTGATTGTATTATCTTGTTACACACATGTATTGTTGATAAACATGTTATATTATCCTTTATTTTTATTTATATGTATTATGATTTAAAGTCTTAGACCTTTTAAGTTAATCATAGTCATAAAACGCAAATGTTTAATTACAGTGTAGGACATAAAATGTGCCAAATACAATACTATGTCAATACTCAAACTGTCAAGAGATAAACTAATGTAGTCAAACTGTCAACTAAAATCAAAACAAAATATGTGAAATTTTAAAAGTTGGACGTCAGAAGTATGAAATAGAAAAAATTGCGAAAAATGTTTATCAAAGTTGATGAATGATGTAATGTGTGTGAATTTTTTTTTTTAATATTTTAAAATATTAGAATGTAAATTTATAAATTTATCCTAATATTTAAAAAGAAAATATATTTTTTATAAATTTTAATAATTAAAATTTTGTAATTTATTTCTATATATTATAAATAATTTATTATTATTATTATTATTAATTATTAGTATTTATTTTGATTAATAATATTATTAAATATTTTTATTGTTTAAATTTATTTAATATTTAAAAAAAATTTATTATAGATACATATAAAATTATTTTTTAAAAATAAAAATTTATTGTTAATATTATTATATAAATATATTAGTTTATTATTATTATATTATATTAAATAAAATTTTTCATAATTCATTGTTTTTCTTAAAGGGTATCATTTTCTTCTCCCAAATGTCGTCTTTCATTCTTCACATTGAAATAAACATAACTTTTTTTTGCAAATCTAAAATCTTTCATGGACATATTTCTCATAAGAACTTCCTTAATCTAACATAGCTTAGTATGAGTATTATTTATGTTCTATATGTTATTTTATAGTACTGTATTTAGTGAAAGTAGGTTCTATGGGCTATTTACTTTAAATTATCGTTTTATTTTAAGCTTGTATTCGTGTGCAATACTTTTAAATTGCATTTGAAATTATCTTAAAAAAAATTTAGCTAAATTGGAAAAAGACATGACCAATACCATATTACATGTAATTTTAATATATTTTATCCATATTTAATATATGTCATCAATTATATGTGATATTGGTGATCATTGTTGCACGTTTTAAAATGTTATGTGAACTTCAAGGGTCCATTTTATCACTCTATCAGATTAACTAAATTAATTTGATTCAGGGAAGTCTGAAATTAAATAACATACAATTATATAGTAAAGGATTTTGTGATGTAGATATTGATTTGACTTGACGCATTAGAGAATTAAAATCGTAATAGGTTGATCTTAATATACCAAATTAAAAGATAGTTTTATCATATTTTGATTTGAAAAGAGAATTAATATCCTATCAAGAATAAAACAATTTTGTTAAAGAATATCATCAAACCAATGCTTCAATATCATTATAGATTTAATTATATTTTTGTTTTTATTCTATGTAACTATTATTCTTCTTTCTCTTCTTTGGTAATCTTGTGTAACATGTTTTAGTGCTTATTGGGTATTTTTACAAAGTTAAATTAAAATATTAAAATAGTCAATATATTGAAATGCATCACATTGCATAAGAATCTCTGAAAAAAACTTTGGTCATTAATTAGATCTTCATTTAGAAATCATTTAAACTAATCTAGAAATCAATTTTTTTTAATCTCTAAAATAGTCTCTAATTTAATTACTATAACAACTAATTATTTTTTATTTTTTAAAATTAATTTTTATTTCATAATTTTTTTTAATAAAGAAACGACTCATAACTAATTCTAATATATTTTTTCAATAAAATGTGAGACAAGTTTTTTAAAGTTTTTTCATGCTAAATTCTAGAGTAAAGTTTCTCAAAGTATTTTCTTCACTAGCATAAATCTTAAAATCGATTCTAAAAATAATACACATGAAATATCTAAATTTCTTCTACTTTCACTAACATAAACAAGTTATATACTATTATGAATAGCACTTTGTTATATATAGTTTATCGTGTTTTTAATTTAATAAGTTTCTTAAAGCTATTATTTAAATGATACACTATGAATAATATTGAAGTTACTTTTTTACTTTGAAAACATTAAAATGTCCTCCTTCATAACGATGTAAAAATAAAGCTATCTAAGGAATGAGTTAAGTGCTATAGCCCAACTAAAACAGGCTAAAGATAATATTATGTTTTTTTTATCAGTTACACGATAATATTGTATTATATTAAATAATTTAGTTTATGGATAGTGCGGACTAACTTATTAAATATGCAATAAAATATCATTATAAAAGTGTATACTAATAATACATATTTTTTGTGAAATATTTTCGTGCTTAATTGATCCATTTAAAAAATAGTAAGATTAATAATGATAATGGAGAGGTCAATCGTCTTATCTTCTGTGTAGTACCTCTTTATGATTTCGTAGATAAGCTTGTATTAATAACTTTTATGAATTCTAAATTTTTAAATATATGTTGAAAATCATTGAAAAAAAATGTAATTTTACTGAAAAATGTAACATTCCTGTTAAATTTAATATAGGTATAATTATATATTTTATGACATTATTGCAAAGTGTTGACCGATAAAATGTTTTATTGTGGTCGTCTTTAAAATTTGAATTGATCCATATCAAAAGAAAAATAAATAAATAATAAACTTATTGACGTAATATTATATCGTTTATTTAAATTTATAATAAAAAAATTAAAAATATAGCTTATTTAAAAACTTGTTTTCTTATTTAATTTTGGAGAGGAAAAGGGAAGGTGTTACGGGGTATGTGTCTGTGAAGTGGGATGTGAAAGAATGAGGCACGTGGAAGGGAATCATCCTTCTCGACAACCACGTATCATGCATTCAAGCAAAATCCACCCATCTCTATATGCATATCTAAACGGAAAATAACCCAAATTTTCTCTGCACTTCAATATTTTCTTCCTCCACTTCCATATTAATTATTCTTAAAAATTCATTTTATTTTTTTTTAAATTTTTAAATAACATTATTATTTTCATTTTTTTTAAATAATAGTCTTTAAAAAAAGTAATTCCATACGTATATGAGAATGATGATAAGAAAATTTCTTAATTTTTTTTAAACGTATAAATATTTGTGTTTAGTTTGTTGTGGATTCTTTGGTGTTATGTAAGCGGGAAAAGGTTTAGTGTAGGGTTGGATGTGAGGAAAATGGAGAATGGGCCAGAGCAAGTCCAAAAAATAATTATTTTTGGATTTTTTTAAAGAAATGAAAGAGTGTTGTGGAGCCTACTAGAAGCATGGGAACTAAGTGGCGAACCTCCTCGAACTTCCTACTACTATTCTGTGTTTCTTTCTGGAACCTCCCATTCTAACCCTGTCATCCTTATAAATACCCAAAATGCACCCGCCACTCAGCACAGAATCAAAGCAACAGATAACATTGTTTCTGCAAGAGAAGAAGAAAAGGAAATGGATATCAGGTTGATGGATTTGGACTCTCCATTGTTCTCCACTCTGCACCGAATCATGGATCTCACGGAGGACGCAGAGAAGAACTTGAGTGCTCCGACGCGGACGTACGTGCGGGACGCAAAGGCAATGGCTGCCACACCTGCGGATGTGAAGGAATATCCGAACTCTTACGTATTCGTGGTCGACATGCCTGGCTTGAAATCCGGGGACATTAAGGTGCAGGTGGAGGAGGACAACGTCCTTCTCATAAGCGGCGAGAGGAAGAGGGAGGAGGAGAAAGAAGGGGCCAGGTATCTGAGGATGGAGAGAAGGGTTGGCAAGTTCATGCGCAAGTTCACACTCCCAGACAATGCCAACACCGATACAGTATCAGCCGTCTGCCAGGACGGTGTCCTCACCGTCACCGTCAACAAGTTGCCTCCTCCTGAGCCCAAGAAGCCCAAGACTATTGAGGTCAAGATTGGCTAAATTTCTTGATTTTCAAAAATCGGCTCCAACCTGTTTGCACTTGTATCCCTGTTTTCATGTTCTGTATGAGGTTATACGGTTTTGTCTTTTCCCTGCTGTGACTGTCTTTCATGTTCTTGTTTTTGGTTATGAGTGTGATCTGAACCAGAGATATAATAATGCATGTCTTTTAATGAATTTTAAATTTTCTAATTCTTCCGCTGCTATTTTTTTAAATGCTTCAGTATTTCGATGAGTAGAAGGCCACCCTGAAGTGAGAATAGTTAAACATGTCGACATTCTATAACTGGCTTTCCACCCTAGAAAGAATGTTGAAAAATTAATCCCCAGTTAAAAAATTCAATGAATACTAGAATAATTACAATTGGAAGTTGATTGATAGTGATTACATAAGACAAAGGAATAGATTCATGCATCTTCACCTGTATTGCCAGATTGATAGACATGTCAAATAACATTAACATGCTTACAACAATACTTTTATTTCTTGTGAATTATTCTTTTTATAACTACATAATATAATTGTATTCATAACTGCATTAACTAAAGCAGAATTAAGGGATTAATTATACATTAAATCTAACAAGCTAACCCACGCCTTTGGTTGAGTAGGTTAAATTGACACAAATGACTTTGTTACCCCTAATAAATAGGAGTATAAGTATTAATATACCTTTCTCGTGTTATTTTTACCATAATCTTTGTTGATAATTGACCGGAATACAGCGGTTAATAACACGGAACGCTGCTCTTTTTAAGAACAGATCAGATAGTACTCGATCAATATTGGCCACGAAAGAAAATGGTCGAATGCCGTCAGAATAATTTTAGAATATAACGTTTTATATAAAAAAAAAATTAAACCATTTTATACGGATTTCAATGGAGTACTCTAATATTATCTTGTTCACTTCCTTGTACCTCCAATTTCGGATGCTACATCAATTGATCATACAACCACATTTTGAATGGGTTAGTGCTAATAAACGGTATGCGTTTCTTCTTTCTTTGCTCGTCTTTAATTCCGGGAGTGCTGTGCAAAATTGTAGTTTTATTCTTATTTGAACTCTCCGAAGAGATCGCATCTTTCCTAGCAAACAAAGCAATGAAGAAACCCTCACCATGCTTAGCAGGATCTGTCCGAATCAGGCATTCAGCTGAAAGGCAAAAGGAAAGAGTTAGAAATCACAGTGCAAAACAATGATAGACCAGGAACTGTTGCTGCTGTCTAAAATTAGTACTTACAGCCTTCAAACACTGGAAGACCACGGCATTGCCACTCGGGGAAGGGCTTGGCCAAGTGAAATCCATGTGATTCGGCAATGGGAAGAACAGATTTGATGACATCTTCGTTCTCAATTTGGTTTATTGAACATGTGCTGTAGACAATTCTTTCAAGAGCTGGAACTGCCAAATAAAAATAATTCTAATTTTTGGAACATTTCTTAATTTCGGAAAAATTCAAAAATTTTAAAATCCTAAGTTCATATTTGACATTTGTATATTAAGGAATGATATCTTCATTCTGAATTTGGTTGATAGACAATTCTTTAAGGACCTTGAATTAGAGACGACTTCCCCAAAATAAAAATTCATACTTATTCCTGTATATGAAATTTGTGTCTTAATGTCTATATAGAATAGCAAGTATATCATATTCATCCAAACATTTATTAAATATTTCTTTTTGCAAAAAAAAACTTGATATTATTAAAATTGAATTTATTTTTTCTTTTCAATGTCAAATAGTCATGAAAAAAATTATAATTACATAAATTTTAAAATAGACTATGAGTGTTATAATAATTTAAAATCGGATACATATTACTCGGTTGTATACTTATATGCCCCAACAAAGAATTTGGCGACTGTTATTAAGTTTCTAAAAAAATATAGAAACAGGAAGATTGATAAAATGATGTGACAAGGAAGAAACGAACTAACTTACAAAGTAAAGCATGCTGAAGAGCCTTTCTCTGGAAACTTGCAAGCTTATTCAATCTTTCCATATCAGTATCCTGACCTATGTTTACAGTTAAAAAGTAAATCGTCATACCAAAAAAATAAAGAAAATTTTCACACTTAATCTGGCATTAAAATTTTAAAAATTGTTCAATACTTTACGGGACATTAATTGATAGTGTATTATGGCCAAGCTTGACTTTTATGACATTTTTACATGCGAACCGTTTTTTTTATCAATACCACCAGTAAATAATTTTACAAGCATTACTCATGCGTTGAGTTTGACATCTAGGTAGATACAATCTACATTGTAGAATAAATTAACCTGCTGTTCTAGATGGTAGCAGATGGTCTAGTCTTGAGGCAGCAGTACCAGAACCAGAGCAGGAAGGATCCAAGAGAATAGCATTCACCTGTCATGATAGATGTAATGATAATCAGATCAGACACACAAACACACAGATGAACTAAATAAAACTGCAATCAGTAAGACAAAGTAACAAACAACCTCTAGACAAATTGTATTTTCCTTACACGATTAATAAAAACCTCATGCTATTACAGGACTTTGAAAAATAATAGGTTCTTACAACATAAGGATTAGCCATTTAGTAAAAAGAGTAAACTCCTCCAATAAGAAAAAATATAGCTTGTGCTCTAACAACAGTAGATTAAGATTAGCAATTCAGTGAAGCTTAACTCCTCTAATAGGAGAAAATATGAATGAAAGACAAAATCTCTCTTTCACTCTGGTGTACATTTTTCCAGAACCAAGTTCCCAGAAGCATTCATCACATTACAAAACTTCATCATACAGAGGCCCAACAAAGAAAGCCAGAACTCTCGACCCTCAAAACCAATACATATCGGTAACTCCTTATTGCAATGCACAAAACATAAAAAAAAAAAAACATTTCATAAATAGTAATTATTGAAGTTTAGAAGAAAACTGCAGATGTATTGATTATAAGGTCCACTTTGATAATACAAGATCAGTCAAACTATTAGTAGCCATCCCAATATACCCAATGAAACAAAAATATTTAACTATAGAGGAGGAAATATACATATACTTCACCTTAGAATATGAAGGATCCTTGGGATTTATGTTCAAGAAATCCTCATTCAGGACTTGTATGTCTGAGCTTGGGGTTAAGTTTGACAGTTAGAACCACCAACCGAAAATTAACTAAAAAAGAATAATCTCAGAATTTAATGCTTGCCAGCTGTGGAGACAGTAAATGCAGAAAAGAGACCTGGATTCTAGACAACTAGAATAGCCTGTCGTTTTAAATAACATCCGAGACACTTACTGTCGAGACACTTCAGTAAGCATCTAGATATAACAGCAAAGGATACTAGAAGCACCAGATAGCTTTATAGTGTCTTTCAAACGCTTAACCCTTTCTTTTTTCAGCTCACATGCTATAATCTTTCCCCTACTCATCATAAGGGCAGCAAGGTGAATAGTTTTGTTTCCCGGTGCTGCACATGCATCAATAACCTTCAAATACATTTGAGGTGTGCAATTAGGAAGGATTGGAATAACTAACAAAGTATCTAATGGATTCAACATTACTTTTTTTTATGTAACTGATTTTTATAGTTATAATGTAATTTACAAATTGAACATTCATAACATGACAGTTAAAAAGAGCAGGCAGCAAGCACATGGCACGTACATACAGAGTGGTTGCTCACTTCTATTCTAGTAATTAATTCACATATTGTAACCCTGGCCATTTCTTTGCTATCCTTCGAAGTTAAAATTCCTAAGGACTTATACAAGTAAAATTAGAAAAAAACATTTCATGTTAATATATTAAGCAAAAGAAGAATTTTAAAAATAGAAGCCAAAACAAATATTTTGCAGACACAATTTAACAGCTTAAATACAATATACTGCAGTATTCCTGAATCACCAATAGGATGACCAACTATCTAACAAGGAATTTGGCCCGTACAAAGAGAATAATCTGTTAAACGGTAAAGGAAACATACACGAATAATCTGTTAAACAATAAAGGAAACATACACCTCTAATTTCAGAGCAATAGCTCACTCCTACTTGAAAATCGTCTCATCAAGTTACATTGCATGAGATATTATGGGCTACACTTACTCATGAAACTAATTGACTAGAGATTCCCACATGTTATGACCGCGTCAGTTTTACTTTTTCTTTGTACTTTTTGCCTGACCTGTTATTTAATTACTAAATTGGCTATGAAAAATATTGAAAGACAGACAGAAACATGAAAAAGGATACTTAATTAACAATTTACTGCCAAGAGGAAAAATAAGTGAAAGAGTTGCAAGCCCAATGTAGAAAGATCCAAACCTAGAAAGGGGGTAGGGATAGAAATTATATGGAAATAAGTGATGTTTACAAGGGAAAAGAAGAAGAAGAAAGCATCTATGATTGAATCAAATTTTCATATCTTCAATGTTTATGCATTGCAGCAATAACTCACCTCCCATCCTGGTTGAGGTCTAAGAGCTGGTGCTGCCATGGAACTTGCCTTACCCTTTACATAAGTTTGTCTCCATGTTAGCAAAAAGATTATAAAAGAAAGAAAAACAAGCAAACAGAATTGTCATGCCAATATGTTTCTTAAATAGCAAAAGATATTAACTTTTTCATCCAATGAGACCTATATACAGATAATGATATAGATAACTTCTTTACAAGATAAAATAAAAAGAAAGAGTAATTTCTTACTTGCATAAAGATACTGCCATTTTTTACAAGAGGATGATCGTGTAAATCAGTGCCTGGTGGGAGTATCAGTAATTCAGGCAGTAGATTATCCTTTTGAACCTATTTAATACAACAAATGAATAATCTTTATGAACCAAAAATGTGGATTAAATCAATGAAGTACACCTGATGATTCTTTTATGAATTCAGTTAGATACATTCCTAAAAATAAAAAGAAATGTATTTCAGTAAACATTTCGACTAGAATATAAAATATTGATCATCAGAACAGAAATATTTTGACCAAATTACCGAGTAATTTTTCTGAAGTTCGAACAAGGCAGAATCAACGTCCAGTTTAAGCGTATTCACGCGAACATACCGAGGTACCGAAACATCTGCATAAGAGCATCCATTGAAAATGTAACAATTTCAAAACCATAATTTATAAAGCATCAACTTCGAAATCAAAACATTGCGGAATCAACTGTTACGAGCACCAGTTCCACAAACTATAACATCTAATAAAATGCATAAAAAACGGAAGATGTCAAAAGTGACCTGGAACTTCATGCAGAGCAATCAACTGTTTAACAGTCTTCACATTTCTCTGCGACAAAAGTTGTTTAAGAGCTGAACGCAGGGCCCCTTCGTGGCGCATAAGGTACTTCTCTGCATCACCAACTAGTGGAACCGCCTACAAATTTCAAGATTGACCATAACCACTTGAGTAACTAGTTCGATTTGCAGAAGTCATAGAAGTACAAGTCCTTACACGCAATCACAGAAAAACACCTCACCTGGCCGAAAAGGATATCATAGACAATGATATAAACCAGTTCTTGTTGCCTCTGCAAAAATCAACAATACACCACACATAGTGTTAAGAAATAAGTAAAAACGAAGAAGAAACAAAGTTAGCGCGGTGAAGTTATTACGATTTATGACCTTCCACTTGGTGTTGAGAATGGAAGCAGCTTCCAAGACATCCTTGATGATGGGAAGATCTGCGGACGAAACACCGAACACGTGAATGAAATGATACATTTCAGAGAGAGATAGGTAGTTATTTAGTTAGTTACGTTTTAGGGTTTCACAAAGGAGAGCGAAGGTGGCTTTCTTGTTCCTAACAGAAGGTTGATAGATGAGGGATTTGATGGAGGCAGAAGCGCGGCGCTTAGCGTCTCCTTCCAGAACCACTCTCAGAATCTTCGCTGCCTCTCTGCGTGCGAAATACGCTGACCTGTCCGCACCCCTGAGCTTTCCCCCATTTTCTTCAACACTTTTCTTCGCCTTCTTCATTCCCAGGGGTTTAGGGGTTTTGGCAAGCTCCGGAGGAAAAGAATTGCGGCGTTTTGTTTTGGGTCTCTGCATTGCACTGAATTTACACGGCGAACCACAACCTTTTGTCACTCGTTTGTTTTGCTTGAAACGACGACTCTATTAGTGTCGTCTTTACTGTCTGTTAAGAGAAATTCTTCTTGAACCTGATAAACTGTGATCTGCACTCGATCTTTTCAACCAAAATGAAAATCTGAAATTCAAAAAGTAAATTTGAAAAAATAAATTCGAAATACATTGTGTTTCAAAAATAAAATTCTGAAATAGATTTTGAAAATTAAAATATCATTTCAGAAAATAAATTTTAAAATAAAATAAAAAATACTTTTAAGAAAAGAAATTTCAAAAACATAAATTTGGAAACATATTTTGGAAATAAAAATCTAAAATTCAGAAGTTCCAGATAATGGATTCTATTTTTATTTATATCTCAGGGTACTTTTTTTCATTTTATACAATAAATTGGTACACATTTGATGAGGTGCAAGAAGTTCGAGAAGTAATTGCCCTCTTGAGTAATGCCAAAAACCTCCTATACCTCCATTTTTTCTCTTCACACCTTTATATTTTTATAATTTTAACAATATCTTTCCTAATATATTTAAATTTTTTATTTTTTTTAAGTTGTGGTGGTTGCTTGTATTGAACGTGGATGGTTGAAGTAAGTTTTTTGTGGTGTTTTTATTGATAATAATTATGTTTTTGTTCGCTTATTTTTTTTAAAAACCACAAAACCTTAAAAAAATAGTGACATACAAAAATGTATATAAAAGTCAACAAAATTATCTCAATATTGGGAAACATCGAGTACAATTACTCTCTCAAATGTTACAAGTGTTTGGAGATTGAAAAGAGATATGAAATGTGGAAGTGCAATTGAGATTATTTTAAAATATGAGTTTATATTTTATTTAGAGTTATTTAAAAAATTTAAAAAAATTAAAATTGATTTTTTTACAATTATTATGGAGATAGAGGGAGAAAGTATGGAGGTGGTGGGATATTTGGATTTCTTCTTTGACTGATTCTCCCTGCACCGCACCATTTTTTACATGCACCTAACAGCATTATGTGAAAAGTCTTCTCTATCCTTAATGAGCAACATTTGTCTTTTGGATATTAATATTCATAAGCTTAATCAAACCATTTTGGATATAGAAATTTGTAACTCATCACTAACTTTTGGATATGAAAGTCCATAACTCAAAAAACACTTACGAATATGGATATCCAAAACTCATAACTCACTTTTAGATATGTCCATTCGGAAGCTTATATGGGAAATAAAAATTACTATATATCCAGAATTCGTGACAATGACTTCCAAATTCTTACATCCGTAGCCATACATGTAGACTTTTGGATATCGGGATCCAGTGACATCTTAGCTAAAAAAAATCAAAGAACGAACATGGTAGTTAGTTTCTTACCTCAAAATAATATGCATCGCAAGTAAGAGTGAAAGTTTTTCTCCACCACCATAGCAACCCTCTATACACCACCATCAGCACACCAAGCATTCGTCTACAGTTTTTTTTCAAAACAAACATCACAGGGGCAATGTTGGATTTAAAAGTTTATTTTGGGTACGTATAGAAAATCATATGGTGCAAGGAGAAACTGTCTTATTCTTTTGAGTTTCGGGCTTTGGATTCTTTCGTAGGGTGTTTCTTCATGTATCCCTATATTTTGCTTTTTGCGTACCTATATTCTTCGAAATACTCAAATTACCTTTGACAGTAGATTGGTGTCCCATAAACAAAAGATGTTTCTAGAATAAAAAATCTAAAAGAAAAAAAAAAACTATTCTGAAACACATTTTTTATCTTCTGTAAAGATAAATACGAAATTTATAAAGTGTGTTTCAGAAAATATGTTCATGAAACATTTCGAAAAGAGTGATTTAGAAGTTATTTTTAAAAGGGGTAGACAGTTAATTACGAAAATAATGGGTGCAGGGAGAAGTTTGTTAAGGTGCAGGAAGAAACACCCTCTTTTATAAAGTTTGTGTCTTTTCGCACCTCTATTTTCTCAAGCATATCTCTCTATTTAATTATAGGGTTAAATTATGCTTTTATTTATTAATCAAATTTAGAGTGGATCTGGTTTTTATTTTATTAATTTAAATATATTTGAAGTTTTTATTTTTTTTAAATATATTTTAATCTTCAAGCATTGAAGATATGTAAAAAAAAATAACTTTAAAGGATATATAATTGTTTTTCAAATTTCAGGAACCAAATTTAGATTCATTCTAAATTTTCCAGAATAAAAAAATTGTTAACTCTTGACTTTATTAATATCTATTCTAGCAATAAGTTTATTCATGTGTTTTATATTTCATTATTTTGGAATTTAAATTTCAAAACAACGGCAAAAATATTTTTCAAATTTAAATTTTAAGATTATTTTTCATATTTCTGCAATTTAAAATCTGAAAGACTTTTTTTTATGCATCTTACTAACGAGTTTCTGGAATATTATTTGAAACACGGGAATTAAGTTTTCGATATAACATTATCGTCGGAACTTCCTATGATTGTAAACTTTAACTGTATAAAAAACAGCAAATATAAATTCTATACATTGCACAACATAAAATACTAGTTTTTAGCTAGTAAAAAATGCTACATAATTATCAATTTTTAAAATTGATTTATCAATTTTTAACCAGTTTTGCCTTTTTAAACTGAGCATACTGAAATGTACTGAAATTTTTGTATAAAAGATTGCCTTAGACAATACTAATTATATAGTTAAGATAAAAATACGAGTGGAAACACATTCGTGTATATTTTTGGATATTCACTTCTTTTATGATAAAAAAATTACTGTTGTGATAATATTAAAATGAAAAATAATACTGAAATTTATATTAGTTATAGAAAATGTGTATAAATAGTTTTTTTTTATTGATTTTTATAATTTTGTGGTAGGTATTTTGTTCATAGATAGTAAAATTAATAATGTAAGATAAATTCTATTTAAACAGGCAAAACAGATAAAGAGTATATATAGAAAAACACTAATTTTCTTAAAAATATTTTCAAAACATCAACCATTATGTTCAGGTCTTATTATTATTATTGAATCTCCAAAAAAATAATTGTACTCCTATATGTCGAATATAGTTTTACGTGGAGAAGTTAAAGAGAATTTATATTTTTTTTAACGTATTAAAATGTTATATCTTTTAAGAATAAAATTATTTTAAATATAATAATTAATCATAACATTAATTACGCACAATATATAAACAATTTTAGTGAAATAAATATGGTTAGAACTAGGTTATAATGAAAAACTAGATTGTGATTAATTTTTATTTCATGATTTTCTTGTACCGATCATAGCAATTGGAAGGGCAAAGGAACAAATTTAGATATTATGTCGATATTAATATTTTTTCTAAAATAATATTTAATATAGTGGATATAATAATTAATTATAGTTGTTATCTAGTTCTTTTAGTGTTGTATTTTAATTACTTATAATGAAAAGAAGAGCTATCCTTAAAATTCATATTTTAATTACTTATATACCATAATCATGTTTATATTTTAGAATTAGTGATACTTTATCTTCCTTGGTTATCTTTAATGTCTATAGAAAGTCTTCCTGAGTCATCCCAGACATGCCCCACTCTCGGTTTATGTTCTCCTTCCATATTTAACTGACTCTAATGGATACCTACCGATTTGTTTCTAGATACATGTTAACATATTATTTTTCCATCAAACTATTTCTATGATGATCATGTTTAAGAGGAGAGATATTTATGTGCTGTGATACATACATATATATATATATTATCCGTTGAAGCTTCCTAATGTAGTTCGTAGGAAGGTCACAATGAAGCTGCTTCATAGAGAAAAGGCTATGGAGTTTATATTATGTGCACCATAGTTCATTGGTTTAGTATCAATGGTGCCAAAAATGAGTGATAATAATCCAAAACCACCGGATTCACCTGAGAGTGATTTCAGCAAGCAATGGCCTTCGGAGCTCTATGAGTACCTGAATTTAGATGATGATCAATTGGCATGTGATGAGCTCGATTCGTTTGTTTCAGGGCATGTTCTCAGCCCTAACACTGATCAAGCCAATGAAGTCGGTGACCTTGTAGGAAGTAGCAGCCACCATGAAGAGTTTTCTACCAGTAAACAAAGTTCCTGAAATGAAGTTTATTTTGCTCTCTTCATAGCAAAGGAATTGATATGATCAGCAACTTCTCATAAATTATGCTTTCTTTAGACCTTCTGTTTTTCTCAACTTGTATGTGTTTGGTTGTGTCAGACGTAGATGAGAAGAAAGAAGTGAGAGATAGAGTTGCGTTCAAAACAAAGTCAGAGATAGAAATAATGGATGACGGGTTCAAGTGGAGGAAGTACGGAAAGAAGAAGGTGAAAAACAGCCCCAATCCAAGGTATGATTCATATGAGTCTTTCATGTATATTGAACAACTTTGTTAATTATATAATAAATTTTGTTTTGCAGGAACTACTACAAGTGTTCAGTAGACGGTTGTTCAGTAAAAAAGACAGTTGAAAGGGAGAAGGATGATCCGAGGTACGTAATAACAACCTACGTAGGCACCCATACTCATCCGAGTAACAGTTAAGTCGAAAATTATGAAGTTTTGAGGTTTCGATTGCTGCTGCATGTGCTCTCATGTGGAAGATATCAGAGTTAGTATTGAACTTTAAGGGCTAAGAAGATGAAATAGCACGACAGTTAAATTGGAAGATGGTGATTTGGTGAAGATGAATAAAGGTTGATACAACTGTGAGCAATGAGATTTTCCCAAGCCTTTGGGCATTGCGACCCTATGGTTCGTGATGTGTCCCTGTACCCCTATGTTTTATATGTGCTGCAATTATTAATTATTCTGTTCTTTATTTACACTAGTAGTAGCTATATTTTGCAATGGATTTTGCTTCTGAATCACAAGCAGCACTTCTTTAACCGTCTAATCACCTAATCTCCTAAAATCCCCCCTTTTTTTTTCTAAAAGTTATCTATGTTTAAATATAATTTTTCATGATTTTTAAAACATATAAGTATATTAAATTTAAATTAATCTCAATTTTGAATATTTTGTTTGAATAAGATAATTTAAATTTAGTAAAAAAAATTGTTTGAATAATTATCACAACAAATTATTTAAATATCAGTAGTCAATATTAATTGATGTTAGTTTTTTTTTTATCAAAGTTAGTCTAGATTTTTTCAACTAATATCTGTTAAAAAAGTATTCATATTAACTGAAATTGTTTTAAATTGAAGTTGACTACAATTATTTTAGCTAATATTAATCCATGTTATTTTTACAAAATGTTGATGACTGAGAATTTATTATTGACTTTTTTTAATTAATGTTGGCCGGACATCATTATCAATGATAAAAGAAATCACTGAAAACATCCATGTCATACCTCAATTGAAAAAAAAATTACACTTGCACAAAAATAATCTCTACGACATTGATTGAAAAACTTCAAATAAATCAAAGAAGAAACTATAGTGGGTTAAACATTCTAACAATTTAAATTACAAAATAATCTTTATTATAATGTCTAGCCTTAATCAAGTCGACGACACTACAATCACAGTCCAGTTAAAAGAAAATATTCTCTCTTTAAAAAATGTAAATTTAAAATATATTTTCTCTTTAAAAAATGTAAATTTAAAATACAAAAAAATTCAAATTCTCAATTTTTAAGTAAAATTTATTACTACCAAGAAAAATAGTTTTAGTTGATATAATTAGAAATTCAATTATTCAGGTCTCATTTTAAAAGAATCATCATCTTTATAAAAATTTATTTTTTTCCCTTTTTCTTATGCTTTTTCTCTAGGATTATAACCTCCTCGTTCATCGAGTCTCTCATTGAATTCCTGGCAATGAACTCTACAACATTGTCTGATCAAAATTTTAGATAGAGTAAGTTCATTATTGACTCCTTTTCCTTTGAGTTGGTTTTGATTTGTTTAGGTTTGCCTTTAGTTTAATCTTGCATGTGATGTTTTTATCTTCATAAGTAGTATATGTTAGCTTAGGGTCCTAGTGGTATAGTTAGATTTGTGATCAAGACTCTTTGGTGCATGTTAAGTGACCTTTAAACTTTTGATAGATTTGGAGCTCTTAATGAGTATCTGCTCAAGTTCGGGTAAGGGGGGCTAGTTTAAATTTTCAATAGAACTCTAAGCTAGAAGATCTGAATGTGGGGGTGATATGGTCACTAGTTCAAAATTTTGTTTGCAGGATTGATTGTTTATGAGTGATGTAAAATATTGTTTGAATTAAAATGTGAATATGTTGATTTTGATATGGATGAATTACGGTAAAATATTTGTTTGAATTTGAAAAATTGGTTGATTTGTATAGTTAATATAGAGTAAGTTAATTTTGAAGTGAAATGAGTTATTGAAATTGTTTTTAATTGACTATGAATGATGAAATTAGGCCTAATTATGCAGATTTCTCTGCATATCTCGCTCAAGTGAGCTAATTCTCGTTCAAGCGAGAATAAAATAGAAAGATGGGGTGCTCTCATGTCCATTTTTGCTCAAGCGAGGCCTATGATGAAATTCTTGTTGGGTATGAAACCATAACCAATTGGGTTGGGATGACTAGACACCATGTTTAGTGAGTGGGCTTAATCATTGTACACAGTTGAAACGCAGGTGAACATTGTTCTGTGGCTTCAAGTGGAAGATTGTTGGGTATGAAGTCATGATCAATTGGGTTGGGCTGACTAGACACCATGTTTAGTGAGTGAGTTTAATCATTGTGTCCCCTTTATAATTTTTATTTAAAGAAATCATTGTACTTGTAATTGGTGTGCAACAGGACTTAAATGAAAACCTAATAGTTGTCCGTGTGGATGTAGGTTGCAGTTGGCGACCGAACCACGTTAAATTCTGTGTTGTTTATTTTCTGCAGTTGATTCGTGATTATGTGTATTGCTTCCGCGTGCGTTTTTTCCCATCAATTTTGCGTGCTCAAGCAAGGGAATTTTTGCTTGGGCGAAACCCAATCTCGCTCAAGCGAGCAAATTCTCGCTCAAGCTAGATCCTTTTTAAAAAAACTTAAAATTTTTATTTTGGATTTTGAAAACCTAGTTTATATTGCTTATTGCTTTTCATTGAAAAATCTAAATTTTATTTAGAAATAAAATTAAAGGAACTTAGTTATGTGTTTAAATGAATTTTTAGATATATTTGGATTGTTTTTGAAAATATAAATTATGATGTGATTGATTGGTGTATTGATGTGCTACATGAGGTATGGAATGATATGAAAGTGTGATTAAAACATAGTATTTTCAGGAAAGGAAATATCGTGTTAAGATTGTTATCAGGGTGTATTGATATGTCATGTCCCGATCCAATGAGACGATCCTGACTTTACTAATATAACGAAATCACATAAATGAAGTTATTCAGTTGGTGAGAGTCGATGGAGGTTCATATGACTTTGTTTGAGGTTTGAAATATAATATGTTCTTTCGAGTCATATGTATTTACTTTATGATGCGAGATGATGAGATATTGAGATGTTTATGTGCATGATTGTGCAGTATGACAGGTGCAAGTCTCAGAATTCTAATTTCAATACACGAGTCTTCTGGAAGTATAATCAAGTGTCAATGTGTTGTGAGTCCGTAGGAGTATGACATGTGAAAGATGAATTTTAATAGACACTTGATGGTTTGAGAAAATGTATGAGACTTGATGAATCATGTTTATTAATTTGAAATTGAAATTATATAAAAAAATATATATAGCTAGCTTACTCTTTGCTTTGTTTTGTGGTTGTTTTTTTAATCTGAGATAATCGTTTATTTACACGGGAACATATGATGTTACGGATGATAGAACTCTTTAGTGAAAAGTTGGAGGATGAAAATGTTTATTTTATTTTTGAATATTTTGTTTTAAACCTTTGTATATATGAAAGGGGATATATAGGAAATTGATTTTGAGACCATAATTTTATTATGTTTGTTTTTTATTGGAGAAATTGATTATAATACATAAGTGATTTCCAAACTAAAACAATTTTAAATAACTTTTATATTCGTTGAATAGTTTTCTAAAGTATTATCATGATGTCGAAATTTATATAACATAACAAACTAAACTAAAAAGTATTAAGAGTGAGGTTACATCGTAAAATACACAAAATAAATAAATAAAGACATAATTTATCTCTTAAATTAGTCTTCTCAGTTTTTTAGTTAAATAATTTTCGAAATTCTTTATTTGCATAGTTCAGAAATTATATAACATAATAAATTAATCACAATCTAGTTTTTCATTATATTTAAAACCATAATATCATTTTATAAGAGAACTTCAATCCTAAATAAATAAGTACCACTATACTTATTTCAGTTCCCTATTATGTAACTATAATAATAAATGAAAATTAATGTTTATAACTGACTTTTTGTATTATTGTTTTATAACTTTAATGCAAATTTTAATAACCGTTATAATAATAATTTTTACTTATTTTATATTATCATTGAGAAATGGGCAGAAATTGGAAAATGACAAAAAGGAAAGAAAGAAAGAAGAGTAGAGGAAAATGGAAAGTCACATAATAAGTGGAAGAAGATAAGACACAGTAGGAGAATTGTGGAACTGTAGGCGTTCTTGCTTCTGCACTAAAGGTTCCCTTGCGCGCGTGGGCTTCCATGGAAGGGATGATGCAGCTTGCATATGGCGCTACGGTGAAGCTCATGCTGTCTGCACTCGAGCGTAACCTGCTCCCTGACGCCGTCACCAGGAGACTCACGCGCGTCCTTTTGGCTACTCGCCTTCGCTCTTCTTCCAACACATCCTCAGATCTTCAGCTTTCACACCTCCTACATTTCGCACATTGTATTATTTCTTACCTTCTCAGTTTCTCTCGTTGCGATTATAACTACTTTCTCCATAATCATTCACTAGAACTCTCTAGGAATCAAAAAAGGAAGAATAACGAAACATTATCTTGCAACGTGTTAATGTAATTATCTGCTTTTATAGTTCTTTTGATTTTGTCCAGTGAGTGAACAGTTTGACCATGAATTTCATGTCTCGTGCTCTTTCAGCTTTACAAGAGATGCCGATAGCAATCAACACTGAGAAGGCGAAATCTCAACATTATGAATTACCAACAGCTTTCTTCAAGCTCGTCCTTGGAAGCAATCTCAAATACAGGTACTTCTAAGATGAATTTGTTGTCGTTTGGTAATTTTACCTTAAAAGTTCCTTTGATTTTTATGCTATTAGCAGATATTGTTCCTGTTTCTTTGATTTCTGTTTTCGATTTTTTTTTTTTTTTTTAAGTTGATGTCTCAGTCTCTCCACATATAGCACTGTTGAGGTAGGATCTCAAAATAGAAGCAGACGATGAGAAAATATCTTTTAACTGAAAGTCATTTTCTGTTGCAAAATGAATATACGAGGGATTTAAGTTGTTGACAAAATAAATTACTGACAAGTATGTGTGCATGAAAGAAAAATGGTAAAATACGCTCACAACCTTATGGCTAATATAACATTCCCAAATGCATGAACTGATGCAGCTGTTGCTATTTCTCTTCTGCCTCAATGACGCTGGAAGATGCTGAAGAAGCAATGTTGAAACTGTACTGCGAGAGATCAAACCTCAAAGATGGTCACACAGTACTTGATGTGGGATGTGGTTGGGGATCGCTGGCTTTATACATTGCCAAGAACTACACTAACTGCAGAGTTACAGGAATCTGCAATTCAACAACTCAAAAGGCTTATATTGAGGAGAAGTGCCGGTATGCTGCTTGATATCCCATTGTTTGCTTTAAAGCCTTATGCATTGCCATATGGCTCACAAAAATCTTATTAAACAGATGAGATAGGTGGAACCGATATTGAGCTTGCTAATTAAATAAATATTGCATGATGGTCAAAATCACACTCTTCTTCTCTCTTGTCAGAGATCTTCAGCTGCAAAATATGAATATTATAGTTGCTGATATTAGCACGTTTGAAATGGAGGCTTCTTATGACAGAATATTTTCCATAGAAATGTTTGAGGTTAGAATTTGTGAATAAATAATTAGGGTCAAACACACGTTTTTTCTTGTATTTTAGAGTCAGCTTTGACCTTGATGCAGCATATGAAGAACTACAAAGAGCTTCTCAAGAAGATATCCAAATGGATGAAAGAGGATAGCCTTTTATTTGTGCATTACTTCTGCCACAAAGCATTTGCCTACCACTTTGAGGTGAACCCAATACAACACCATTAAACAACTTGGCCATTATGATCTGTTGGTTGTTATATTAGTCAATGCATTAACAAAACTAGTGACTTTTCAACATTTCATAGATATAATTCATTTACCTACTACTGGCGACTTCTTCATGCAGGACAAAAATGAAGATGACTGGATTACAAGATACTTCTTTTCTGGAGGAACTATGCCGTCAGCAAATCTACTTCTTTATTTTCAAGTAAGTTTTCTATGCTTCTTGTGCCAGCTTTGTTATTAACTGATGGTATTTCTGAATCCCATCAAATGTTGCCTTGTGTTATATGAAGGAAAAAAAAAATCTCTTTAAATGAAAAGATGGAAAAAGAAAGAAGTACCCGCTATACTTTTGTTTAACACTTTTATATCAGGTCCAGAATTTGCTCACCTGTAACTGTCTTCTTTGGTGATGTATGTAGGATGATGTTACGGTCATCAACCATTGGCTAGTAAATGGAAAACACTACTCACAAACCAGGTTAGATCAACTTGACTGTTCAATGATTTTAAGCAATCCTGTCATATTCCACAGATAGTTGATCTGTTTACAAAGCAAGTTCGAACTGTATCACTTCTGAAAAAAAAATGAATATTTGTTGCAGTGAAGAATGGCTCAAAAGAATGGACCAGAGAATGACTTACATCAAGCCAATTATGCAATCGACCTATGGCAATGATTCAGCTACCAAGTGGACTGCCTATTGGAGAACATTCTTCATATCTGTAGCGGAACTTTTCGGATACAATAACGGTGAAGAATGGATGGTTGCACACTTTCTTTTCAAAAAGAAATAAAATAAGCCAAAACCTAATATTTTAATTTGACTGTTTAAGAATGGCTTCCAAACCTATTTAACTATTTGTCCTAAGTAGTCAGGACAAAGGAACTTGCCAATGGAAGTTGCAATTTCAATAATGTTGTGTACTTAATTAACTCTAAACATAATTAATCTTATAAAATTTATTTAATATGATAAAATGTCACATGGTGATATTTTTATTCAATGTACTCTTCCATATTAAAACTATCGACTCGTGCATCAAATTATATTTATAAATAATTTAATATTGTATAAAATTATATTTATAAATAATTTAATATTGTATGAAATTATATTTATAAATAATTTAATATTGTATGAAATTATATTTATAAGTAATTCGATATTGAGTTTCTATTTTTTTTATTCTCTGAAGTACATTTTAAGATAATATTTTTTAAATTATTTTAGTTATATATTATATAACTTATCATTTTATTCAATGTAAAATTTTATATTTACATTTTTCTCAAACGATACTTTTCTCTAAGCTTAGCAACACCATCGATATTTAATATTCTAAAGCAATAGTTTTTGTCAACATGATTCTGGTATAGTTCTTAACTTACATTAATGGAATACTCACTTGACATGCACATTTTGAAAACATATTTAGATTTAGAACAAAGAAAATTTTCAATACAAATAATCTTTCTTACATGATCTATTTTCAATTTTATTATACTCATATTAACATATTATCAAGTTAAACCATGAACTTTGATGCGATATATTTAAAATACAACGAAGATAAAATACAATGGAATTTCTTCATTAGTACATAATGCATAAGTAAATTTGATCACATTTGATCAAAATCTTAACACATTAAATTTGCAAGTTTTTCTTTATTTTTATGTAAATATGAGATTTATATTCATGTTTGTAATCCAACAATCACCTTTAATGATGACAAAAAAAATGTGTATGCAGATATATGCGATATTACATTTATAATTGATACTAAACATATGCTTATATAGTTTACTTTTAATGGATAAATATTGGTACGGTGTGTATTTTACTCATTTTTTAAGAGGACAAAATAATGTCCATCCTATGAAGTTGTCTTCCTTGCTATTTCATATGTTTTGATCTCCTCAAGCAAAATCCTTTTCATATCCATCAATATTCAATCATAGACAATGTTTTCATTACTTTTAATGTATGTAACTCCATAATTTTTTTAATTTCAAAAATACCTTTTGATAAAAAGTGTTAGGATTTGTTTTCTCCAGTTTCAATTTGTATAATATAAATGAATTCTACAATTTTCAGAATACAATATTTTTATTTTTTAAATTGTATAGTTAAAAAAATATTTTTGAATCTAGAAAATAATTTTTAAATTTTACAATTAAAAATATAATTTTATATTATAAATTTTAAAATTTTAAAAATATTTTCAAATCTAGAAAATATCTTTCAAATTAGGCTTTTTCATAAAAAGTATGGAGAAAAAATGTCCAGAGATGCCAAAAGAAAACATCTACTTCAAAACATGTGTATTATCAATAGTTCACATCAATAAAATCCATAGTTTAAATCAAAAAAAGTTTTAATACAAAGAATCTTCAATCACACAGACTCAGTTTTTAAATTCAAAATATCCATATACCTAGGTTCATTTTTTATTGTTATATAATCACATGAACAAATAATCACTTTAAATTAATTATTTCAATACCACTTATTGAGAAATTGAGGAGATACAACATTAAAAAGATCGTCATCAGTAAAGTACAACAGTGTATGGAACTTCATATTCACAATTGTTCTTTTACCGTCTATTTCTAAACATATTTCATATTATAGGATGTGTCACGATTAGGCCAAGTGTAATTTCATGTTTCTTTTTGTCTAGAGAGTTCAATTTACATATAGTGACCAAAAATACTTATTTTACCATTGGCTACTGTGCCAACTTCGAACTATTAGTATTATTTTCACAAGTCATGACCATAGTTACAACCCCCTTCTTGGGCATAAAAGATTAAAATGAGCAGCCAAATACATGAAGTTCAAGCATTGTCAGATATAAGAGGGTAAAAACTCAAATGTACAAGCCACGGCCTTAATCCGGTGATTGGAGAGGCTTACTGATGATAGGGGATAATGAAAATTCTATCAACATATTTTAGATTAAAATTGTCCTGTTGCCAGACTTCTTGCTCCCATATCCTATATTCAACAGCCAGGCAGATCTAACCTATAATTCGGAGTATAAAAGTGAATGTCTCTATCTGATAGAGTTCATCTGAGCACCATCAAGATATATTATCACCCAAGAAATTAATGTCCAGCCGTGAGTATCATGCTGTTAAGCTGTTGCCATGTTCAGACGGTAGACGAAATGGGAAGTGCGCAAACTGTATTTTTAGGGTTGGCGAGTCAGGCAATTTATCATCAAACTTGTACCCTGCATCAAGTTTTACCATTGAGTATACAACCCACACACATACATATGTTGTTTAAGGACCTTTTAATTTAAATTTCAAATTGACAATTTCCAACCAAAGGCTAAGTTTACATGGAGTAGTACACCTTCTTACAAACATTGTACATTTAGATTTATATTTAATATATGAATACATGGAATATGAGAAATTTACTTATAATATTCAACTTTTTTTAGAGGGGTGTGTGTTTCTAATAAGAATAAATTATATAAAAAAAATAGCTTTTGTTGACATCCAAAGCAGAGAAGCTGTTTCTGGTGAAAACACAATTCACATACAATAGACTTAGTTACAACATAAATTGTTACATATCTAAACTGTCAAGTCATTATGATATTTAAGATTATTCTTTATTCGTTACAAGTCTGGTTGAGTAAGTGCTTAGTAAGTTATAATTGGGTTAGTACTGATACTTTAATTAGGATATTGGCATAAATAAATGTTAGTGCTCTCTATTTTGATCCACAACCCACCGTAGAATCAGAGATTCCATATTATTCAATAGCCTACTTTCATATTTCACTTTTTCGATAACATCCTCAGGACTGTGCATAGATATAAAACATAATTATATGCAATCCAGAAAAAAAATTACCTTGCAGGGCTTCCAGGGCAGTGAGAGCACATTTGGAGTCAAGAAACTCCACAAAACACAAAGTCACAGCCTTGTCACCGCTCTGCAGCATCCCGATCATTTAAAAACGATTCATTATTCATAATAAATGAAGCACAACGAAATAGCGTAGGTTAACACTCTACAGTTAATATATCTACCTACCAAAGCTAATGTATTACTAACAAGGTAGTCAAACTCAAGATTGTATTATTCAGACTGGAAAGGAGACACTGAATTGTAAATCGGGGAATCGTAACGTGATGCATAAGATTCTACAATATAAAAATCATATGCATATGACATAGCATATATAAGAAAGGGGAAATTCCATATAGCACAGCTGATACTTAAGTAAGCTTAAATTTATAATGTTAGATTAATAACCATAAAAAAGTCAACAACTAAACTCCATACAGAACTCATAATTCCAAGTCAAAAATGAAAAACAAAGCAAGTTAAAATACTGCAGTGGTGCCTGGTGACTACTACTCCTAGTCAAAACACAAAACATGAACACCTAGACTAGACCTCTAATAGATCATCCAAATTAAAATCATAATCACTCAAGAGATCCTCATTTCCACCATCTAGTAAGATGAACCAGTGAAATCAGAAAGAGAACCCGTGAACCACAGCTAAAGAGGCAGAGGAACCAAACAGAGAGTCAGTCCAATTCTAAAACATGGTGGAGAAGAGCTCTGGTCAAAATGGTCCTTGCAAAAGTTTTAGGGTTTGGGTTAGAGAGGAGGCAGAGTTTGTGCGAGAGGTTGATGAAGTGATGCCACTGAAGGTATTGGTGCTACAGAAAAGTTGGTTTTGGGGCTTGGATATTGAGCTTAGGTTTTCAGAAGGCCAAAACTAAAAAAACAGAGAGAGAAACTGGACCAAACTCTGAAAGTTGGCACACAAAAACTTGATCCACACAAACTCATGAAACAGGCCAATTCCACCGTTTTACAATTCCACACTATGAGTCTACCGATTTTGCTCTGCAAAGATTTTAAGTATGGACAAACTCGTCAAGGCATAGCAGAAGTGTAGAATCGTGCAATTCTATAAATTTTGACTACCATGATTATTAACTAGAGGAATATTGCAACAAGTATAATAATCATGACCTTATATGCATTTGTTCTCTTTCCTGGACAAGACAATTAAAGTAGATTGTATATTATTGAAATATTCTAAAATAAACAACATGAAATTCTTAATTAACACACTTACACGTCTAGGCTCCTTGTGAACAACTCTGATATCCTTATAGCCAATAAAGGGGCGGAAAAGATCTATGGGCATGGGTCAAGGCTTCATATAAACATTACAACAAAATACAACGTATATTGGAAATGTATCTTGGAGGAAGAGAGAAAGAAGGGCAATATTTTCATTTTTAAATTAAGAGTTATCTAGTGTTTACAAAACCAATAGAATTTTCACCTCCCTTCTTTTTCTCTTCAAAATTTCACTCCCAAGCATACCCTTAAAGTTATTTTGGACACCAAGTGATTTAATCTCCATATGCTATTAAACTTACAAGGCAAATTACAATCTCGTATAGTAAATCCAGTACAGTTAATTTCAAAATACTTTGTTCCTATTCGTTATTGCTATGCCAGGAACAAAAGGCAATATGCAAATGCACACAGGCAGACATATATAAGCCACAAAGGATACGCCCAACTTCCCTTCTGGTGCAGTTATTTGGAAGTCCACCAACAAACAGAATGTTGGAGTCTGCTGCGGGCAGGCCATCGTAACTGCTTTTAGATGACGCTCTTTTACTGTTTACATCAGAAACACCATGACTAATACCTAGTGGTGCCATATCTCGTTTTTTAGTCAGCTCAGGATCTGCGAGAGGTGAATAACCCTTAACAGGCTCAGAATGAACCCTAGATCCCAAAGTATCATCAGCACTATAAAACAAGCCTATCTGCGGAAACAATCAAAATTAAAAATGAAAATCCATCCCACATGGTCACATAACAACTCAAAGTAGTATTATAAAGCTTTTACGTCTCTCTGCAGGTAATCTGATCCAATACCCCGCAATTCAGTGGAATTTGAAGGCTCCGTTGGAATATAACCAGCGAAGCTGGTCCTCCCAATGCTTGCTGACAGAACCAAAACAATGGTCAAAACATAATCATTATTTTCCGTAATAAGAGGTTAAAGTATTTATTTCATAGGTATAGTTTTCTCATTTTAAGTTCTAGTTCCTGTGTAAAAATTGTAAGACCTTTAGTCCTTACACAGTTTCTGCCATATTTTAACACCACAAAAAAAAAAGCTTTTACAGCGGATTTATAAGTTGATCTGACTATACCATCTAAGAAACAAAATTTTGCTTCTAGGTTTAAGTTCATTCATTTTATGGTTATCCAAACATGCACTCTAGACCATCAAAAAGTTTTCTCTCTTCAGTTTTACAGCAGTTTTAAACCATCAAAATATTCTAGTGTTTTGAATGGGGATCAAAATAACTTTTATATCATGGACTAAAACCCAGAGTTTTCTTGTATCAAAACTAACACTTAAAATGGAGACAATTGTAAGGAGTAAGGCAATGGTTTAACCTTTGAAGAAACAGAGTCTAATTACTGGTGCGCCCGTTTTCTATAATAACTCATTTAGGGTTTAGTGTTGAAGAATAAAAGTAATTGTTGAAACTTTAAGAAACTAACAGAACAGCTACTATGAATCCAGTGGTTAAAACATGTGAAACTGGTTTGGTTTTGTAGTTCTATACGTGTTTGTGCGACGAAAAAGGAATTAAAAATTAGAAATGGACAAGATTATTTGGGATTTTGTAAAAGCAGGGAATATCAGTGAGTACCTCCGTCCGCGGCTGCCGGAGCACCATACGAGTAGTAGGGATCCGCCATGAACACTCGCTCCTCTCTCTTTGGCCACAGTCGAAAGAAAGAAAGAAATGTGAATAAAGTAAAGGGAACAGACACTCCCTTGCGAGTGTTAACAGTTATCTAATTTTCTTCTTTATTATCTATAAACAAATTATTATAATTATTTTTTATTACGTATAAAAATTAGTAGGATGGAATATTATACATTTCTGGTTGGTACTAAATGCAAAAGTAATAGATAAGTAGTTCAAATTAACAAATTGGAACATTATCTGAATTTATTTAAAACAAATAAAAAAAGTTTTAAAATAGTAGTTTAGGTTTTAAATAAAAAAAATGAATAATTTTGATTGAGAATTAAAATTCAAATTTGCTCGAAAATAAACCTAACACTCCAAATAATTATAAACTTTTTATATATACAATAATATATTATTACGTGAAAAATAGTTCATTATTGAAACAATATCGAAAAAAGAACTATATATAAACTCTATATTTGTAGACATAAATATAATTATTACTTACTTTATAATATGGTCTATTCATATAATTCATAAGTTATAAATCAAATCATAATTCAGTAACAGTATACAGAGTGCAGATAATTCAAACTTTTCATGAATAGGAATTTTTCAATAACCACATATTAATAATTTCAATTCATATGTTAAAAGTGTATTAATACATTAAAATATAGATTTAGTTCATATGTTCAAAGTATATTTAAGAAGTAATGTGGAGACCTCTTAGAAACTACAAATTTACATTTTAAAATATTTTTTTATTAAAAAGTAAATTTTAAATTTAACTCAATATTATAAAATTGTGTTGAGATGATGAAAATCTGTATATGAAACTATATATTATAGATAATTCGATAACAAATATATAAGTAAATATACTAAATTCTCATTATTATAAATTACTTTAAAATCATATTAATAGGTAAAATTTAAATTTTATTTTATTTTATAAAACTTTTCTATTATGAAATATTGTTATTTCTAATATAAGATATGTAACAATTTTTTTTTTTTCAATGACTTGATGAAAAATTGTCTCTTTTTTTTTTTAATAATGTAAGGATTTAGAAAATTCCTTTAGAGTAGAAGTAATATATTTTAAATGACTCCTGAATAATTTTAAATAAAAGGGCATATAAATAGAAATTTAATAGAATTTTGTTTTATATGGCTAACTTAACCTGTTATTTGGTTGTGTTGTTTCTCTAATTGTGATGATCGTGTATTTACACGGGAAGATTGCAGGTAATAGAGCTCCTTAGTGAGCAGCAGAAGGATTAGATAGATTTAAATTGAATTTTATTTTTAAACTTTTTGGATGTATATATTAAATCCCTATGAAGAGAGATATATTTTTAAGATACAAATATGAGAAAACTACATATGTTCATATGAGAAAACAAAAGTTCTCTCGTATTTTTATTACTAAAAAATAATTATATGTAATAAATTAAAACAATTTCAAAATTCATCCGGAACCTATTTCTACCTATTCAAAAATTCTCAACATGTTTAAAATGTGGAGTTATAAACATCTATTATCTTGATTTCATGTTCTTAGCATTTCAATTCAAAATGACCATTCAAAGTTTAATACACCATTCAATAATATTAAAGTATCAATCCATACATAATAACTAAATAAAATTAAAATTAAATATAACTATTTTTTTATCAAAGTTTAATTGTGATTTTTCTATTCCAACTATGATTCTCATAAAATCTCCGTAATTTATGACAACTCTAATATCTTAAAGTCTTAGTATAACACAAGTAAATAAAACCAAATTTTGGTCAATAGTCAAATTAGAGAAATCATTCTTATCAATTAACTTGACAACTAACTATATAATAGTAGAAAACAGTATTAAAATAATTAAAAACAAAAAAAATATTATTTTAAAGTGACATTTATTATAACGAAAATTGAGTAATCTACACAAAGGCTTGTTTGCTTTAAAGGATGTACTCTTCACGATGATGAAAGTGCAATGATATTCTTTGTTTTGATCTGCTGATGTACGCGGAAGAGGAAGAGAGGATCACTGTGAATATTACTTTCCTTACTTATTCTCATATTGCAAAGAACCTTGAAGAAAGCCACGTAAGCAAGTGTATTTTTTCCATTTTAGCCTTTTTTTTTGTCTTTGCGTAAAAGTAGAAGATTACTTAATATATAACATAATATAATATAAATAAAATAATATTAAAATTATCTAAATATAAATATTAATTATTACAATAAATTTAACCAACACAAATATTTAATGATATTATTAATAAAATATAATTTTAAAATAATGATAATAAATATAAATTAAATAAAATTATTAAATAATAGTATTATTAATAATAATTTTTTTTTATATCAAATATTTAATAATAATTATTTATTATTAATAATAAATAAAATTATAATATAATAAAATTAGATATAGTTATTTATATAAATAAATAAATTATTTTTTTAAAATATAAAAAAAGTTGTAATTTTAAGTTTTCATTAATTAAAAAATTAAAATTTCAATCATACTCATCATGTCACTTACAAATTTATTATTTTTATGAAAAAAAATTATGTGTTAATGATAAAAAATTCGTGTTTTTGTTTAAATAATTATTCAATGGTATTGGAAATAATTACAAAATTTTAATTAACTCAAATTTATGCAAAAATACTTCATATTTTATTATTAAAATATTTTTAAATATAAGGATAAATTTGTAAACTTACATTTTACACATTTAAAAAAAATCAAAATTTCCTCACAACCATTCTATCACTCACAAATTCCAATAAACTTTTCTCACACATCCACTCTAACATACATAAATCCAAACAACTTCATTTTGTTCACACTTTTTTCTCACATCCACTCCCTCAAATCCTCACACATTCACTCCTTAATCCAAACACAACCTTAAGTTATAATTTTAAAAGAATTGAAAGATGAAATGAGAAACTAGAAAAGAAGGACGGAGGAGAAAAATAGTTTTTTATAAAAAAAATTATGTTAAACAGAGAAAAAGAGTTTAAGTATGGGTAAGAATGAAAAAATAAATCTGCCAAGAGTTTTATAATAAATATATTATAAAGATTTTAAAAAAGAGAAAAAATTAATTTTTTAGATTAATATTATAAAAAATGCAAACCAAATAATAAAAACACAAGTTTACTATACTATTTTTTATTTTCTTATGACATTAGTAACTATATTATAAAAAATAAATAATTTTCTTGTACATTTTACTTTGGGATATATGCTTATCATCGTTACCGGAAAAAAAAAAACCAACAATAAAACAAAATGTGCAAGTGACTATTCAGCTATAGACCTTGCATTTTAGGTTTAAATAATTGGATTCAATTATGTTAATCTGGTTTAACCATTTAAAGTGAAAATGATAAAATTAAGATAGTTAATTTTATAAAAGTTATGTGAAAAAAGTTTCTCAGATATGAAATTCTGTTTTTACTATATAGAATGTATTTTTGTTTTCTAAATAAGATCACTGTTTCAATTATCTTGCTAACATAATTTATTTGTATTTTAAAGAATATCTTATAGATAATTTGAGAAAACAGATTAAAGTAATAAAATATTACTATTAAAGATCAGTTTAGCTCACTGTGCGATACTTCTTATCTTATTTTATAAATTTTCTTAAATAATGTTATAAAAATAATTAAAATTCGAAAATAGCTCGATGAAAGCAATTAATAATTACATAAACAAGTGAGTAAACTTTTAACACAAACAATACGAAGTCAAATATTTTTTTTTTTTACTTTTTTTTCTTTTACATATTTTATTCTAGATTAATAATGTAGAATGGTCCACCCATGTGCTAGATGACTGTGTATATAAATATTAAAAATATTTTTTTAAAATGACTGTGCATATGTTTGTACCACCAATCTTAAAATAATTTACTGTGTTTGTTAATTTAAAATACAAATTATTACTGTTACCTTTTAGGCTCAGAAAAATACTAAAAAAAGTGAAAATAAAGGTAATTTTGGTAAAAAAAATAATAAAAAATAAAAAATATTTTATATAAAAAGCTAACTTTTTTTATTGTTATTATAATTATTACAAAAAACATAAATATTTGTTATAATTATTTTTTAAATAAAAAATATTTACAACATAATTATATATATAACTTAAATAATTATTTTTTATCAAACTAAAAATCTATTTATTAGTTTCTTTTGTGGTTATTATTTTACTCCAATGATTTACTTTTTTTTTCAATACTTTTATATTAATATCTTTTATTATAATTTTTGTATTATGCTTTCGGAATATTATTAAGGATAAAATAAAATAATAATTTGTACCTAATATATAAGAAAATATTATTATTTATATAGATTATAAAAGAATCAAACAAAAAAAAAAGAACATGATTACCTTTTCAGTTTTAATAATAAATAATAAATTTTATTTTATAATAACAATTTTCTTCTTTATCAATATAAGATTAAATTGGGTTTTCATTATTCACTTTCTTTTATGCTTTGTTTACAAAAACATTTATAGACTAACTAATATATTCTCAAATCTTTGAATTTTCTTTGCTATTCTTTCTCAAATAAAATCTCTTATCAATTTCTCTCTCTCACTTTTTTTATAAACATAACAAGTTTTACCATTATCCTTCTTTTTACAGTACCATTGTAGTTGCTATGTTCCTTTATCAGATTTGAATTTGACATTAATAAAGAATATACAATGTCCATTAGTTTATATGTTTTGTACAAGTTTGATCAATTAGTTTGGTTTAAAACACACATTTTTTCAAATACATATAACATTTTATAAAATTTCAAGTTTAACTTATTTATTCGTTTTAAATATGCTTAAAAGAACATAATATATTCAATAATTTATTTAGAAAATAAAATCTTTAAAAAAATATAAATTATTTTGTTATAAATTTACAAGTTTGGAATTTTTAATATCATGTTTTAACAATTTAAAAATTAATAAATATATAAATTTAAAAAATTGAATATAATGATAATAAATAGAATAATTATTTTTATGATTATTTTAATAAATTGATTACTTCAAAAGGTTTGTTTAATGAAGTAAAGTTTAATTTTTAATAAGTAGATTCCTATAAAAAAATTAATTATATCTTTTTATGGAAATTCCTTATCTAACTTGAGTTTGATGTAAAATAGATCATACACTCACATTCAACTAACTTATTATCAAGATTTTATATTGGACATTGTTTTAGTACACAACACATCAGTAATATTTCTCAACCACAGCCTATAATAACAAAAAAAATCTTTAAGGTGCAAACATGTTCAAAGCGTTTTGTTTTTCTTGAATTTTTATTATATCTCAAAACACAATCCTAATTATAATTATTAAAATAACTCGATTATCTATCCCTTATGTTAGATTTTGGTAATAATTTAATAATGCTTTGAAATGCATTTAATATGTTTGCTTCTTTTATAATCAAAGGATTTATAAGGCATATAGGGTGTGTGTCATATTAAGAAATAAATTAATATCTAGTGTTAAAATATTAATTTGATGATGCTTATCAAATTATTTTTACAAGGTTAAAAAGAATTTAAAAGTTGTCTAACTAAACTCCAATAACTATCTATTTGTTTTGGACCTTGCCCTAGTGATGGGTACATAAATAATTTTTTTTCAACAAATATTATATATATATATATAATATGTAAGGATAAATAAATAATTATTTAAAATATAAATAAATTGGTGGATTCATTGGAAGGTGCGAGTGGAGGTGAAACGGGGAAGTTTATTATTATGGAAAAAGAAGAAAAGAAAAACAGATAGAATAAGAGTGTGACAACTCATATCCAGTGATGAAAATGCATGCATAGGGCGAAAGCTCACTGAACACAACCACATCGCACTGCACCTTAACCCATAACACAACACCACCACCCAATAACACTGCATAGAATTTAATTAAAAGAGACGTCTCAAGCAAGGAGAGTGGGTGTCACGACCCAATCAACGCAAGTCACACTGGGCCCCACTCCTTGTTGTTCTCATGTACTAAAATCACCAAATTTCATTTATGATAGTGACAGCGACGCCCTCTCCTACCACATCGCAGAGTGTTCCACACGCTCCTTCTCCAGCGCGTCACGCCCTCCGCGCAACACACTTTTCCATTAATCTATTCCAGGCCTGGTTCCCCTGCGCCGCGACGCACGCTCCTCCGCCTGCGTCATGGAACAGGATTTTGCCACGTAATCTCTACTAGGAGCGCTCTGGTCAGGATGCGAGGGAGGTGCAGGGATTAGGATGGGGAGGTGTGCGGAGGAGCTTATTTCGTGCCTTTTTCTTTAATGCATCTTTGCCATCATCTCCTCGTTGTTGCAATAAATAAGAGCTCCAGGGTGTTTTGTAGAGAGAGGAAGTGCGTGTGTTGAGGGTAGAGAGAGAGAAAAGGTTGAGAAGAATCAGATAGGTTAGATTTATATTATATAGATATAATAAAGAATAGATACACTTGGAGTTGGAGTTACACATTATTCTCTCTCTCTCACTCACACTCAGAGTGCTAGACAACGCTCACAGCGGGGAGAGAGATGGAGGATCTCGAGGAGGAAGAGAAGGTAGCGGAGGAGGTGTTGGGGTCAAGCCTGACCATGGAGAGGGTGGCGGCGGCGAAGAAGTTCATTGAGAATCATTATAGGGCTCAGATGAAGAACATCCAAGAGAGGAAGGAGAGGTACCGAAATTGTTGATTATTCAATTTTCTTATATTTTTTCCAGCTACTTTCGAACGTCCGTGTTTAGGGAACTTAGTCCTTTCGTTGAAATCGAGCCCAATGCTAATTCGGGTTAGATCTTATAATTTAATCGAGCCCAATCGAGCCCAATCCTTTTTCAGCTTCTCATGCCTTCGTAGCTGAGGTAATCTAGGTGTGAATCACTGTATTTGGGCTTCGTTCGCCCATAGTTGATAATTGCTCAATTTAACGGTTCTTGTGTGATTCTGTTTGGTTTGACTAATGATTTTTAAAGTAATCCATAATTGCACACTCCATTTGCTTTGTTTGGAAGTTCTGGTTCTTGAGTTGAAGTTAATGCATAGAGTATTTGATACACAGTAATCAATTCGTCCACATAGTTGGCGTGAGACTCAATGGGTTTTATTTTGTCTTCCACCGTATAGAAGCTTGGGTCTCTTAGTTTAAGTAAATGCCATGGTGTATGATCTAGGCTGTTCTTCATGACCCCAACTTCAATTGCCCAATTCCTGTCTTAATAAGTTGCCGAGAGTACACATGTGACATGGAAGCTTAAATCTTACAGTGAGGAAGGAGAAACCCAAGTACATCTTGGAGGATCACCACACTCCTCAACTTCATATCTGTATTCTTTGGTTTGATATTTATTGTCAAGCTGTGAATCTATAAATTAACTACCTTCTCCTTTTATGGTTAGACAACTAGGACCGAAAATTTTCTCTCTTTTGTTCTTTTTCACCTTTTGCCATCTTGTGGTCACAAATCATAATTTAGCTATATTTGTTAATGTCTGAGTAAGGTTTATACAATCAACCCTGATCTACAAAAATATGGGTCAGACTAGATTGATCGCATTAACTTAAAAGACATAAGAAAGTTGGTACTATACCGATATAGGAGAGGTATTAATATTTTCTGCACAATTCCTAAAGCTAATTTTGGCTTTTCCCTTCATCCTTATTATTTTGTTTACACAGCACATTCCTCTGTAATCTCTAAATCTCATTGGTTTCCTAACTTCATGTCTTGTTCTGCTCTTAGCAATTGAAATCTCTTCCTCAGTTTGTTGTTGAGTTCACTCATTGCTCTGATCTGCCATGTCAGCATATTGGTCAGTGCTAGAATGAACATATCATAATCATACGACCTTTTCATATACCAGTTGGGTTTGGCAGCTTCTCAGCCACATTTTTCTAATGTTCACATTGAATCACTAGATTACACGGACTACTATTTTATTTCTACCAAATGCGTCTTTCCATTTTCATGCGATGTGATAAGCATGGCAAACAGCCACAAAAGCACCTGATGTGGTAATTTGATGGCAGGGACCAACTTAAATGGGAGCTAAAGGACAATATTGATGCAATGAAAAGACATGGCTACTAAATAGGAACAAACATATGTCTCTTCCTCTTAGAATCATAAGCTAGGATAATGATACCTTTAAACTGATTGAGCATTCTGGTCTCTGTTAATAAATGATTTGCCTGCTCTTTTTATGGTTAGACAACTTGAACTGTGCATGTTGTTTATTGTGATTTTTTACTTTTTACCTTCTCTTGGTCATAGATAATAATTTAGCTATATTTGTTAATGTCTTGAGTAAGATTATACAATCAACCCTGATTTACAAATATACGGGCAAGCTTAGATTGACTGCATTATTAAAAGGACTCAAGATAACTAATCTCATAATCATACAACCTTTTCACAGATTTTTTTTTTAATTTATATAAATGGGTGTGTTTTCATTTTCATACCATTTATTAAGCATAGCAAACAGCCACACAAGCACCTCATTTGGTTCGATGCCAAGTGACCAAATTATGGAGCCTGAAAGTAAAGGACAACATTGATGCAATCATAAGGCTTTGTTGGAATAAAAGTGTCTCAAACTACTTTGAATCATAAACGAGGACAATGATATGTTTATACTATAGATTGACTATTTGGGTCTCTGCGAATAATTAAGTTATTTGCTTTGGAATTATCTTCAACACCATGGATGAAATAACTGTGTATTTCTTTCAATTTTTTGCTTTGAAAGGTATGTCACTATAACATGATGCCTGTGTAGCCATTAATGAACGAAATCATAATATTTAATGGCTTGACAATATGAGGTATTCGTCACCTTGTTTGATATGACATCATAATTTGGCCTAATCTGGTCACAGTGAAACAACCTAATGCATGCTCTTCCTTTTTGTGAGTTTCATCTGAAAAAGGAAACAGTTGAAGATGCTAAAGTGTATCTTGGCCTCTGTTCTAGTGGCCATGCTTACTTCTTTTCATAAAACAGTCTCTAGTATGGTGTAAATATCTTGTTCATATTTTGTTTTGGAGTTGCTGACACTGACAATTTTTTTATTCAAGGCGTTGGGTGTTAGAAAGAAAATTAGCATCTTCGGATGTGCCAAATGAGGAGCGGATCAACCTTATCAAAGATTTAGAGAGGAAGGAGACTGAATATATGCGATTGAAAAGGCACAAGATTTGTGTTAATGATTTTGAACTTTTGACCATCATTGGAAGGGGGGCTTTTGGGGAGGTCAGTACTGCCCTGGCATGCATTTTTGTGCATGAAAGGGTTTTAGGTGGATAATATGCAATATATTATTATTGTGTTGTTTGCAAATGGAAACTTTCTTTGTGCTGACTGCTTACTATGTAACGGTTTTATTTTATGCTAACTTGTTCAATTACAGGTCAGACTGTGTCGTGAGAAGAAATCTGGAAATATTTATGCTATGAAAAAGCTGAAGAAATCTGAAATGCTTAGGAGAGGCCAGGTGGGAAATATACAATGTTCTGAGTAGAACAAAACGTAAAAATGACTAATGGATGCATAGTCCGGATGTAAATAACAGACTTGACATGTAATTTAGTGTTCTATATAGTCCTTTAAAGTTCTGTTGTGGCTGAAATGTATTATTCCAATATTAATGGGTTATACTGTCTCCATTTAGGAAGGATCACCCATGTTAGTGGATGACTAAATGTCTTGAAGAATGCTTATTTGCTATTTTATTTACATGAGCTCCATTTATTTTACAGGTGGAACATGTTAGAGCTGAGAGGAACTTGCTGGCTGAAGTTGCCAGTCATTGCATTGTGAAACTTTACTACTCATTTCAGGATGCTGAGTACTTGTATTTGATTATGGAGTATCTACCTGGGGGTGACATTATGACTTTGCTGATGAGGGAAGACACCTTAAGTGAAAATGTTGCTAGATTTTATATTGCACAAAGTGTTCTGGCCATAGAATCTATTCACAAGCACAATTACATTCACAGGTTCAGTTTGGCCCTGCTCTTAAAGATGTTAGCTTAATTTGTTATATCTGGGGTGATGGTTTATAGGGTGCTGAAATGGATTGTTTTTACATGCTAAGCAAATCTATTAATGTTGTCAATCATCATCTATTTTTCAGAGATATTAAACCTGATAACCTACTTCTGGATAAAAATGGTCACATGAAGCTCTCTGATTTTGGTCTCTGTAAGCCTCTCGATTGTATTGCCTTGTCTACACTGCATGAAAATCAGACCATGGATGATGAAACTTTGGCAGAGCCAATGGATGTTGATGGATGTTTGCGAGATGCAGACAATCGGAGCAGCTGGAGAAGTCCACGTGAACAGCTTCAACATTGGCAGATGAACAGGAGGAAGTTGGTATGCTTTAGTTATTTAAACCCAAGAAGATATGTTCATAGAGATGATTCAAGCTTTCTTATATCACGCTCATGTCTGTGTCATTGGTTTCATAGTCTGGGTTTGGATTCTGTGGTCTAAATCAAAACCTGCATTGATATTGGAAGATTCATTTTCTTTAATTGAATGATACAAAAGTAAAGAGAGGTAGGATTTAAACATTTGTGTCTTTTTTTTGGAGGGTGGGGGGATAAAATTATTGAAAGTTCTTTAAGGAAAAAATGTCTTTGTAGGGTCCTAACTCCAAGCTTTTATATTTTGAATTATGAAAATGGGGAGGTTTTAATATTTTTAAGCTTTGGTCCTGTCTCAATTGTAGTATGACTCTGTCCCTATGTGCAGTCTTATTGTATGGTTTGAGGATGGTGTAACTTGGGCTACAATGCAATTATTCTCTTCAATAAGATCTTAGATCTTGATCACGGTTGTTATTGAATCCATTGCACATGAATTATGCTTTTCAATTGCATGATCTACAATTGCTATTGCCCTTATTCAAATTTTTCTGAAACAAGAAAGCCTTTCAGTTTACTCTGTTCCCTTTTTTCTCGTTGCTAGGCATTTTCAACGGTGGGGACACCAGACTACATTGCTCCTGAAGTACTTCTGAAAAAAGGCTATGGGATGGAATGTGACTGGTTAGTTCTTACCTGAAGTATTTCTGTTTTAGACATTGTAAACTTATCAGCGGGGAAGATTGCTGCTCTTTTTTGTTGTATTTAATCTAGGCTGTAATTCTGTCGAGAGTGGAGAAACTCTTTTGGCTGGTCAAAATTTGAAATTTGTACAATTTTTAATTGGCTTGATCATATGGCAGGTGGTCACTGGGAGCAATAATGTATGAAATGCTGGTTGGTTACCCTCCATTTTACTCCGATGACCCAATAACCACATGCAGAAAGGTACCAATCTTAATTGGTTTAAAGATTTCTCATTATAAAATAATAAATGGTTGCATCTCATTTGTAGTTTAATCTGATGGGGACTTGACACTCTGAGCCATTTCCTATTGTTACTGCTTGTATTCTTAACTCAATTATTCTACTGCTTTTCTGTATCCTCTAATGAAATCCTGGAAAAGCCAAGGGAGGCAGGCAGTTTAAGCTTATGTATGAATTGGCACTGTTTCCTGTTGTTAGTACAAGTATTCTTTGAGACTCAAATATTTTATCCCCTCCCTCTTTTCCTCTCGATAAACATGACAACTAATAAAAAACGGGGATAGGTGGCTAAAAGTCTGGTGTGGTGATAGTTGTTTCGTCCCAAGGTCAGGGACGCTGTTCAATCATTTCAGTTAAGCACTTTAGCCAATCCTCATTTGCACAATTTATTAATTTAAACAATATTCAAAATTAGCTAAGATAGGACATCAAGGTATTCTTGGATGGAGATGGGACTGAGAGATTAGTTTATTTATTTTTGAATTAAAAGTTACCTGTTGGAGATGTAATAAAACTATTTACGTGCTTGCACTAATAATAACTCAAAGCTTTTGGGAAATGTGATTTTTAACATGGTAAAAGATCATTTGCACGATCTGGAGTTTGATTTTAAACAAGTTGTTGATCTTAGCCAACTGCATTCTTTTAAATAGTAGTTACGCTCAAGGTAAGTCTGTGTCTCAAGCGCTGTCCGCTCTTCTGTGAGGGAAAATGTAAGAGAAGTAATTAAACCATTTGTGTGTATTTTATGCCTTTTAGTTATTTTACCCTGAGTCGGTGTTCCAAGATTATGTTCTTTTTGGTTGGCACTAAATTCACTAATTTTTTTCAGATTGTTCACTGGAGAAATCATTTAAGATTTCCAGAAGATACCCAGTTAACACTTGAGGCCAAGGATCTAGTTTATAGGTTGCTGTGTGATGTTGATCATAGGTTAGGTACTCGAGGGGCCCAGGAAATAAAGGTAAGGTGTTCATTTTCTTTTAATTATTATAATATTGCTGCAATGCTGTGTCAGCCTCTTTTTTTTTTTCCTGTCATACTTAATATTAATGTATATACCAGACTCATCCTTGGTTCAATGGTGTGGAGTGGGATAAACTGTATGAAATGGAGGCAGCATTTAAACCTCAAGTTAACGGGGAGCTGGATACCCAAAACTTCATGAAGTTTGATGAGGTATACAATAGGAACTCATCACGCTATATCCACATTATTTCTTATTTTGTATATTCTCTTACAGAAGAACTGCTCCGAACTGTTGGAAAACTGCAAATATCTAATTTAGCTTATAATCATTTGAAAATTGTTGCTTCAATATTACCAGCGATTAGGGGTTTAAGTGGGTTGCACTCAACCTGTGAACCCACCTAATCCAATCCAATCCTATTTCACTTTTATGAGTTGAGTTGGGTTGTATTGTTTTAGTGCACCCAATTAGAATTGGGTTGGGTAATAAGTTTGTTTGAGATCCCATATCGAATTGGAATCAGGCTAGATTATAATATATAAGTTGGGTGTATTCCTTACTTTACAAACCGATTTTGTGAGGTTGAGTTAGGTATGAACCCACCTACTAAGATGGTATCAGAATCATTCAGAGTCTATTCTAGTAAAGTTTATTAGGGGTTATTGTGCCACTTATTATTGGGCTTTTGTTGGACCACCCATAAATATCTAATCCCACCCTCGAGATGTTCATTCTTGGTGTGAGTGAGTGTGTTAGAGATCTCACATCGACTTAGGATAATGTTAGATTATAATATATAAATAGGGTGCACTCATCACCTTACAAGCCAATTTTGTGAGGTTGAGTTACGCATAAACACAATTACTAAAATGGTATCAAAACCATTTAGAGTCTATCATAGTCGAATTCTTTGGCGATGTTATGTCACTGTTATCGGACTCCTATTAGACCACTCATAAATATATAATTTCGCGGAATGTTCATTCCTGAGTGTGAGGGAGTGTGTTGGAAACATCAAATATTAAGAAAACATTAAAAAGATTTATTTTGACGTTTTTTCTTTTCTTAAAAGGTGATAATTTTTTTAAGATTACCCAATCCGTACCTAGTCCTCCAGCCCAATTATAATAGGGTTAGGTTCATCTGGGTTAAATAAAATAAAGTTAAACTCAATCTAACCCAATTAAATTTAATTGGGTTGAGTCGAAAATGAGATTAAATTCATTCCAGTCCAGACTACTTCCACTCCAACCAGCGTAACAAAGTTTCTGTTGTTAAATCTAGATTTGTCTTGGTTATATATTTCTAAATTTTAGTACTTTTCATGGCCAATATGGAACTTTTAAAATAAAAAAGGTAAATTCCTCTCTCCCCACCCGGGATCTGATAATTGCTAAAAGCTAGGATTGTACAATATGTGGAAGCTTGTGAGAATCTTTGTACTAAAAGTGAAGCTTTAGCAATCATGGACAGTTAATATCTTGGATGTATTTTCCCTTCAATCTTTCCACTTCTATCATGTGAGAATCTTTGTACTAAAAGTGAAGCCTTACCAATCATGGGTAGTTCTTGGATGTATTTTCCCTTCAATCTTTCCACTTCAATGACATTTTTTTTACTTATTCTTGATTGCGTATAATGCCCATGTTTATGTTTTGTAATTGGCTGTTGAAAAGCCTTCAAGATTTTCTCATTGTATTCTTTGGGGAATTGTCAGGTGGATCCACCAACAGCTGCAAGAAGTGGGTCTGGATCCTCACGAAAGGTACACTTGTTTGGATTAGTTTTTTTTTACGTAATTTTCTTCACTAAAATATGTCACTTTCAATTGTTGTATGTAAAGACATGTTAAGGACTTGTTTGGGTAATTTGTCCATAAATACTTTTAGGAGAAGAAAAAAATTAAACAAACTTCTCCATAAACTCAAATAGTTTATGTATGAGTTAAAAATTACCTTTTAGAAAAGCTAATATGGGAGAGCTTGTATAACTTAGCATACACATGGGCTAATTTTAACTTATGAAAAAACTCATTTAATTTATTCTTCTTACTTCTCTAGTAGAAATGTTTATTCAAACATACCTTAATTGTATTGCAATTATCTCAAATATAGTTGTTTGGATCGCACTTTAAGGTTTTGATTAGAAAATGTTTTGAACTTCTAGCAAATCCTAACGCACGTGTGGAAAAAGAAAATGATAAAAAATATATTATGCAAGTGTCAGATTCTTGCTCCATGGTTGTCATGCTTCCTCGATAGTCAATTTGGTTTCACTGATTTGTGATACTTTTTCAGTACCGATTCTGATAACAGTGAAAAGTGAGAACGAGTTTTGAAAATAATTTATTTATTGTTCATTGTTCTTTAATGTCAAAACTATAAGATGACAAGTATCTTTAATATCTTGATTAGAATTAAATTAATCAACAGTTCTTCTCTGTTTGTTTTCTTTTTAATCTTTCGTTTCTTTGATGTTAGTTACAGTGGCGGTCAACTGTTCCTCTCTAGTGTCACTACCCATATTCTCATCTTCCTCTCCTTGGTTAAACACCTTATTTGCAAGGTATGGGACTTGCATCCCACACTGAAAGTACGAGATTCTAGTGTAAGGTCTTAGGCTTTCCGACTACAGAGCTAGGTATTGTGATTGCGGTTCTCCGAAGATTCTTATTAATTGGTATTAGAGTCTTTCACCATGTCTCTCAACTGCAAACAAGCAGAGCGGGTCATGCATGACACTGACATTTTAGTGTTTGTCTTGGACTAATCATGGACTAGTGCCAGCCCATATAATAGGGCTGGGGAATGTGGGGGGATGTTAGGAACCAATTCCATAGGCTTTATGATCTCTTAATACTGTAGTTAGCTTTTGCTGTGTGGTTCTCTTCTCTCTCATGATTCTTATAAGCATGATTTGAACTCAAGTCCTTAAAGTGACTACAAAATACTTCACAGTTGTTTCAGCTGGCATCTCATCAATTTGTTTTGCCCTTGTGTTTTACTGTTTATGACAGGACTACAAGAAGTCTTTATTTGATTATTCTGGTTCATAGTTGGAGAGTATTTCTCAGACTTCAATAGCTAATTTTTTACGCTATTAACAAAAATAATTTTTAATATAATTTTAAGGTGATTATTATAACAGTAAACGAACTACTATACATTATTATTCTTCGATTGGATGACAAAATAAAGGTCTTTCCACTGTCAGTGCACTGATTATTTATTCTTCTTCCGTCCTTTTCTTTTAGTATGTAAGATGTATTCATCAAGTATGACATTCAATAAATTGTTAACTTGCGTATTTTTTGTTTCAACGTATCTGTCATACACCTTGCTATCATAGTTAGACAAAATGGCATAATTTAATGTTTCAACTTCCACCTAATTCCTACAGATGCTAACTACCAAAGATCTAAGCTTCGTTGGTTACACTTACAAGAACTTCGATGCTGTAAAAGAAGGGCTTCGTCAATCTTTTGGTATGTCTAGTGATTACGTTTTGTGGGCATGAGAACAATTCCTAGTTATTTTCTTGCAAGGTCCTTGTCTTCTTTCTTAATGTACGTGTGCATATCGAGCTGAATTTTCGTAATCATTTCTAAGTAGTTTTAACTGTTGAACATGCTGGGTCAAACTAGTTGTAGTGTTCCTGAATACTACGCTGACATAGGATATAGGGATCAAAACGGTATTGCATGAAGGACCCAAGGACGAACACTGGTGAAAAAAAAGAGTTTAGAAGCACTGAATTGAGTCTGGCATGAAACAATTTGAACGAAACTCAAAGAGGAGCTGGACCAACCCAGCAGTTAAATGAAGTTGACTACATTAATGATCTAATAATTATTTGCAGGTGATTCCATGCAAGATTATGCTTCTAAACGAGCAGCTGAAGAAACAAGTTTGCAAATGCTTGCGTCTTCTGGAGATCCCATGTTACCATAACTTTGTGCAAATTGAAGTCCACCGTGTTGAGTTTTTGTGTACTTGCTTTGGCTTTAAATATTGGCCAAGAACATGTAATATGGAACCTTAATTCCTATGCCATTTGCAAGAACAGTGTGTACAGCAAGTAGTTGAACCGCATTGTCAAAGCTTGTAGGGCAAACACCGTGTGTGTATTTGAATTTTCAACTTAGGAACTGAGAGTTGTGCCATTGAGTGCTCCTGTCCTGGCTGCCCAGGTTGGCTGTGGAAGACTTGCCTTCTCTAGTGGCAGTTGCTGGTTAAATGTTAGTTATGGACACTTGCTGAGGAAACCATTAAAGCATCCTGAAAATTATTCGATGTGATGTGTACATTTATTGGAAGATAGCAAACATTAAACTATTAAAACAAAGACAATGCACGGGGATGGATCGTGGTATCGTCTTTAGCTTCTCGGTTGCTTGCCCTTTTACCTTTATCAATTTTATGTGGAAAACTGCACTTAGTGACGTCTACCTCAATTGTCCTACTCACTGGCTAATGCTTCAATTGAATGAATAGGACCAACATTTTGTTAATCTCTTACACCCCACTAAGGCCAACCATTTTCTGCTCTCTTTATCCCTTCTCATTAATTCTCTTTTTCTTTTCTATTTTACGTTTTTTTGGTGGTTAAGAAAGGAGATACATTATTCAAGCTAATCTTATCAGCTTCACCATAATTGTCTTCAAATACTTGTGTCTTTATCTAAAAAGGTGAGGATTTGATAGTTTAAATTGATTTTATGAGAAAAATGTTTCTAATTCAATTGTATGCCTTTTATTTTTTAATTAATTCCTGTTGTTTAATCGTATATCAATTTTAGTGTTATATTATAGGAATGAAAAACAAAAGTTTAAATACATGGAATGTTTTATATTACATCTTGATAGAAGTTGATATGGAATGAAAAAAAAATATATTTTGACTATGTGCCTGTGTATTAATTAATTCGTGGATGACTAATGTAATGGTGGATTGTGGGACCCTGATTTCATTGGTGGGACACCCCTTTCAAATAACACAAAAACAAACACATTATATATGACGAAAAGTCTAGTGTCTCATCTTTTTGTGATGATCACTTTCCAATGAAAATGTCCAAAGGCTATTTTTTTGTTTTGTTAAACTTGTAAAAATACAGCAGCAGGTGAAAGTCACTAAACTAGTTTCTGCTGAACATGTGATAATATTTTAAGATCAGAGTTCATAAGCTTTTCTCGTATCCCAATTGCTGACTTCAATGAGCCCAGGATGAGAATACGTCACAAACAACATCAATGATTGATCATCAACACAGCCTTTTCCACACTCACTCTTTGGGCATTCCTTTTGATTTTAAGTCAACTAGTAGTACTACTACTTTCGCCCTTCCCTTCAATTCAAAACTTTCAAATTACAATTATCATGTCTTAAATACTAGCTTTTTATTTATATATATTCGTTAAAATAATTTGTTATTCCATGGACTCAAGAACACTCATACCATTTATATTTTTTTATATAAAAACTTTTCTATTATGCATCATTATACAACTTATATATATCAGTTAGATTATATCTTAGACTGACATCTCAAGATCTATACCATTTATATTGACATTCATTATATTGTGATTTTCAAACCAAATTTTAATTATAATTTTGTTAACAAAAATCATATTCAATATATTTCTATTATAGTTTTCAATATTTTTTATTATTTTAACTGTTAAATAAAAAAATATCAAAATTCTTTAAATGAAAAAATGTACGAGTCTTTCTAAAATCTTCGTGAATTCTAAAATTCAATCAATAGTAAAAGTGTTATAAAGTTTGTATTAGTTATATATTATTAATATTCCTCACATTGATATAGAGAATATTAAAGTTGCCCTCTGAAAGAACTCTCAATTCAGGCAGATGTCTTTTTGCAATTCTATTACGAAGTTGGACTAAACTTTTCTTCAACTGAACACATTTTAAAGAAAAAAAGATATTTATTTCCTTATTTTTAAAATATATAAATTAAAATTACTATTTATTCTCAACTAGTAATGATTGAGGAACCGTTTTTTTTTTAATTTTTGGCATAACTAATTTTGAAAATAATATTTTTTATGGAAATAGTTGTTTTTTAAATTGATATGTATTTACATGTAATATTTTAAATAATTGAGAAGAATTACTTTTATTTATTTGATAAAGTGAATTTTTTTTGTAAAATATAAATATAAAATTATTTGTGTCTTTGTTCCTCCAAGCAATTATATCCTATTGAAAATTTTATTTTTTTTCTCACAAAATTAATTCTACATATAATACGTGTAACTGTAGCACTGAAATTTTTTTTTTGCTCTCTAAATGGAAAGGCATACATTTCATTTAAGAATTTATCAAAAGGAGTTTAAGGTATCATAATTTTAGATTTCAGGTTCTAATTATACCAATTAAATATTTTAATATGAGATTTTAGTTCCTTTCTCAATTGAAATATATTTACACTATACTATTGATAGCTTATGACATGTCTGGGAATTAAAATCATGTAACTGTGATACTTATGCAATTAAATTCTGAAAATTCAAAATTATTATAAATTTGAAGGATCCTATTAGCATGTTATATATGTAAAAAAAAGGGTGCACTTTTATAATATACTATAGAAAAAAATGAGGTCTAAAATACAATTTTATATACTTTAGAAAGAGAATCTCCTTATCTAAAAATGACTGCATTAGGAATAAAAGACATGTGTTACATTAGAAGCATGATTCCTTGATGAGGAAAGTAAATTATATATGAAAAAAGTGAAGATTAGATTGAATAGTGAAAAGTGAAAGGGAAGTTGGGGATGGAGGGATGGATGGGTGGAGATGCTTTAATATGCTCTTCAAGATTTGACATCTGTCCAACTCCATTGTCTTCTCTCACACAACACAACAACAACAACACCCTACTTCTCTTTTTTCTATGTTGCCCCTTTCTCTTTTCAGCCCATTTTTCTTTCAATAAAAGTTTCTTTTTTTACTTATATTTTGGTCATTTTCTTTCTTTCTTCTCCACTCCCTTTCTCGCTTCCAACACACACCCCAACACACTCAGGTATGCTTATTATATCTATCTATATCACACCCAGCAAAGCTGTTAATTTATATTCACTAAAATGGTTTGGATTAAGGAAAGTCCGTGTTTTTATTTTTTCTCTTGATTCTTTCTTTCTTCTTCCATCATGGGTCTCTGGTGTCACAGTCAGAAGACAAGGCAGTGAGAAGAGAAAAGAAACGAAGGAAGGAAGGAAGAAACGAGACTCTACATGGTTGACAAAATTAGGTAATGAATATCTTTTTCTTCTTTATTTCTTTTACCTTTTTTTTTCTTTCTTTCATTTTATGATTATTAGTATTGGACGAGGTTGAGGCGTGTTGCCTCAGATCCAGGCAACTCATGGTGTAGTGTGAAAAAAGGGTGTTATCTTTTGAGGGCTTCCTTGTGATTCCTGAGACTTTACTTTTCCTGGGGTTCTTTCTCATGACCCCTTTCTTTTAACTCATTATTTCTTGTGCTTAGAGATAATGAGTGTTGGCTTTGTTTTTCCTCTCTCTCTCTCTTATTTTTGTGGGTTTTAATCTTTTTTGTTTTTTGCAGATAAAGTTTGTTTCTTTCAAGTTTCGGCTGATTCTCTCTCACCAGAGTTGACGGAGGTAGACAGAGAAGAATCTTGAAAAAAAAATATGATAATGGTTGAAAAAGGGTGTAATCTAGCTAATTTCGATTGAAATTTCCGCAAATGGAAATTCGGATCCATTGTTGTTGACCAGATCTGACTAACCCCATTTCACTTTCACCACCTTTTAACTATTCCATGATTTGCAAAGGTTGAATTTGCCTCCGTCTCTGGGCTTCCTAGACATGGGAAATGTTTTTTTTAAATCCACACTTGACATTCCAGAATCGTTTTCATCCAGAAAAGACGGTGATAATTTAGTTGAAATATGACAGGCTGTGTGATATCCGTAGGGTGGGAGGGTAACTTTTTGTACTACATAGATAAGCATATTGATGGAGGAGATGTCAACCACGGTTGCAGTGCCATTTAGAGTAGGTAATTCAGTGTGTGATAAGCCAACCATTACAACCCACATGGATGTGTCCAGAATTAAGCTGATGACAGATGCAGGGTTGTTATCCAATTCTATAACTAAGGTCTCTACTGATACTTTTATTGGAGATGAGGATCATGACTGTGATTGTCTTGGGGAGGAAGTTGGTACTGCAGCAGTCACACCTCCTGAACAGGGAAGAAAAGAAGAAATTCCGATGTTGGGTACGGTGTCCCAAAATATAAACTCTTTGGTTGTCGGTGAAGAAGTTTTAACCCCAGAAATTGAGGATGATGATTTGATATCGCTGGAAGGTGATCCAATTATTGATAGTTCTCTTTCAGTAGCCAGTGAGAATATTAGTTTTTGTGGAGATGAGTTCATCGGTTCTGAGGTTTCTGCAGATTTAGGGACAAGAAGTTCCATAGACATAGAGAAAAGCACTGCCAGGGCTACTGATTTGGGTGTGTCAAATGTAGTGGCAGATGTAGCAGTTAGCCTTGAAGAAGAGACAGGAGTTAGATCTGGCCCAAAGCCTACGACAGGTGCTCTTCATCAACCAACTCTGGAAAGATCTGTGAGTGGAACAGTTGGTAGAAGTGTTTTTGAATTAGATTGTAACCCACTTTGGGGATTTACATCTGTGTGTGGAAAAAGACCTGAGATGGAAGATGCACTTGCAGCTGTACCTCGATTTTTGAAAATTCCTATTCAAATGCTAACTGGTGATAGGGTACCTGATGGAATAGACAAATGTTTCAGGGAGCAGACACTACATTTCTTTGGAGTCTATGATGGCCATGGTGGCTCTCAGGTAAAGTTTTATTTTGCTTTTTACGTGTTCTAATGTCCAATGATTTAGCATTCTTCACATGGAGCTTGTTTACGTTTAGGTGGCAAATTATTGCAGCGAGCGCATGCATTTTGCCTTGGCTGAGGAAATAGAATCTATCAAGGAAGGTCTATTAGTTGAAAGCACCAAGGATGATTGTCAAGATCTGTGGAAAAAAGCCTTCACTGGTTGCTTTTTGAAGGTTGATTCTGAAGTTGGGGGGGAAGTTAATTCTGATCCTGTTGCCCCAGAAACTGTTGGATCCACTGCTGTTGTTGCTGTTATATGTTCATCTCATATTGTAGTCTCAAACTGTGGTGATTCAAGAGCAGTTCTGTGTCGTGGCAAAGAACCCATGGCCCTATCTGTTGACCACAAAGTAAGCTACCTCCAATTATAGTTTTGCTTCTCCTTTCCTTTTGGAAGAATTTTAACTAAACAGAATAATTTTTGTTTGATTGTTGTATGGTAGCCAAATCGACCGGATGAATATGCAAGAATTGATGCAGCTGGAGGCAGGGTTATACAATGGAATGGTCACCGAGTTTTTGGTGTTCTCGCAATGTCAAGGTCTATTGGTATGTGTTTAATCACAAATTTCACTTTATTTCCTGTAGTGTAATAATTATAGTTACTTGGGAGTTTTTTGGTTAGCATGGCTGGTCACAAGGAATTTTTCTCAATGCACATATTGGTAACGTAGTTTATGAATGCAAAAAAGGAACATTGGTTGCATTCTTCATGTCTGAACTCTAATCTCTGATATAAATGATGTTATCAAGATTGTTAACAATTATAAATTTTAGAGTCTTTTCATTTCCTTGTGATACTGATGACTTAATAGTAATGCTATGTTTTCCTACTAACCCTCCTAATATTCTATAAAATAAGTATTAATTGAAAAGGTTAATACCCACCTTAAATTACATTAAATTATTTCTACATTTAGTAAGTCAGAAGATATTGTTGGTGGATTTAGTGATCTTCTCTTTCACAGGACTAAAAGTCATGCAATCTACCCTCTTCTGTTTCAGAGGACTAATAATTTACCTACATTTTCTCATTTTAACTTTTGAGTCATGTCCCAGTCTTGCTAAAGTTGTAACGTACATACTCTCATTCTTATAAAGTGAAAACACTATTTTCAAATTCGTCTCTGAAACTCAAGGTTAAAGTTAATTGCTTACTTTTATTCTTGTTCTTTTTAAAGTTGAGGTACATACTCTCACTTATTCTTGTAATTGTGTGCAGTTCTTTAATTAAAAGCTTTTCATCTGGAAAAAGCATGCAATTAAGGATAACATTTTGTCTTTGTTTTTACTTAGCCTTAAATAGATTTATAATATCTAGTTGAGTTACAATGAATTTACAAATAACCATCTAAGAATTTAAAATTGCTTTCAACATTCAATGATTCACACTATAAAGTTGAACTGACTTTGTTTTGGATAAGGTATATATCATAGGGGAAACAATGCCGAGAAAGTAATCTCCCTCGTGAGTTTCAAAATTGAAAAGTTTTATTCAAAAGAAAGGGAATGTGAAGGGAAAATAAAACTTGCTTTTATCCATTTCACAACATTCTTTACAATAGTTCCAAAATATAGCATTAAGATACGTAATTAAGATGTTGCGGAACTTAAACTGAAAATCTTAAATGGTTTTTAATTCATCTGCATTGTTATTTGAGTACAAGAATATTGTGTTTTTTAGGTATCCAATTGATCTAATTGTGAGTATCTACTAGAACAAAACTAGAATATGATTTGAGTAATGCTGATTATGGAAACTAAAAATGGTTGTGCTTTGTTTTCTTTTCTTTTTTGGTAATCTGTTTGTGCCTGTAGTGTGTACTTGCGCTCATTGAGGTTGCATCTTGAAAAGTTGTGACTGAGACTGTTTTGTCCAAAGCTGTTTTTGTTTACTGTTGCCTTGACTTTTACAGGTGATAGGTATTTGAAGCCATGGATTATTCCAGACCCTGAGGTGAAGTTTGTTCCTCGTGCGAAAGACGATGAATGCCTCATTCTGGCAAGTGATGGCCTGTGGGATGTCATGACAAACGAAGAGGTGTGTGACATTGCACGGCGGCGGATACTTCTCTGGCACAAGAAAAATGGCTTGGCACTGCCCTCAGAAAGGGGAGATGGAATTGATCCTGCTGCACAAGCAGCTGCAGAGTACCTATCAAACCGTGCCCTTCAGAAAGGAAGCAAAGACAACATCACTGTGATTGTGGTGGATTTGAAAGCTCAAAGAAAAAAATTTAAGAGCAAAGAGATGACTGTTTCTTCAACTGCACCTGGGTGATATGGAAAGCTGAATATGATCAAATATAGTTTTTTCTGCCCATAAATTTTTCATATGGGCATCAGAATAGCACTGTACAATACATCCACCTCTCGCCCTAGATGACTCACTGATTTAAGAGTCTCCTTGTACACTGTGCCACATTGGGGCCATGTAAATCTTTGCTGCTTTTGTAGGTTGGTATAGGAGACCAGTTCCATGCCCATCCTGTCACCATATTGTATTCATTATTATGCCTCCGAGAACAAAGGCTCTGTGAGGTATTTACTTCATATTGTTTTAACCTGTGTTGTTTATAAAAAAAGGTAGTAGCTAATTGGCATTGTGGTTTACAAGTTTGTGATCATCCACCCCTTCTAATAATATGTAGCAAACCATTTGGAGCCTGCTCTAGAAATTTATGTCAGTGGTGGGCTGACATTGTTGGTTATGACTGAATTCCAGTGGTTGTACTGCAATAATGATGATGGTGGGGACAATTATGGACAAGGTTGCTTAAGAAAATTCCAGTTATATATTTCTATTTTAATATGCATTTTTGGTATGTGATTGCATAACTGTTCTTGTTCATGGATGAGAGTAATTGCGTATAAATAGGAATGTGGATTCTTGTCAAACACTATTCAACCTTGTCATATTCTTTTTTTTTTTAAAAGATCACTGTAGATTGATCAACTTTTAAGATATTTATATTCATTAAACCACCATTTTAAAGATATTTTCCTTTTCATGGCTATGATTTATGACACATAAATATCCAAACATTGGAGTTCTGATTCAGATTGCCGCGAGCACTAGGACAAACAAACTTAAGGTCCTACGTGTCTGCTCGTGCTGTTTTCATGTTTTGCAACAAAATAAAACTGGAAGAAAATGACTTCTGACCCGCGCCAGGTTGTTACATTCTACAACTTTGGCTTTATGAAAATGTATTATTGTTATTATTATTATTAAACAAAATGACTTGTGCTCCGTAAATGCTAGTACCCATAAAATGATTTTTTTTTTACCGGAGTACTCGATCCGGGCCGCACGACTCGATTTCGTTCTGTGCACAACTCAACTTGGACCCGCACAACTCGACATCGACCCAGATCGAGCTCGCACGACTCGACCTTGACCCGGGTCCGAATTTCTCAAACGACTCGACTTAGCCCGGGCTCGCACAACTCGACGTCGACCCCGGGCCCGCACGACTCTACGTCGACCCGAGCTCACACGACTCAACATCGCCCGGGTCCGGAAGACTCAACGTTACGTTGACCCGGGCCCACACAACTCGACTTCGACTTGAACACGGGCCTGCAGGACTCGACTTCAACTCGGGCCCGACCTCGACGTCGACCCGAGCTCACACAACTCAACATTGGTTGGGCCTACACGACTCGACATCGGCACGGGCCCGCACGACTCAACTTCGACCCAGGCCCGCACGACTCGATGTCGACCTGGACCCGCACTAAACGGTTTCAACCCACGCACAACTCGACATCGGCCCGAGCCTAGACAACTCGACATCGACCCAGGCCCGCACGACTCAACTTCTACCCAGGCCCGCACAACTCAAAATCAGTCCGGGCTCAGATGACTCGACATTAGCCCGGGCCTGCTCGGCTCGACATCAAGCCGAGCCTGCTCGGCTTGACCTCGCCGGGCCCGCACAACTCGACCCCGAAGAACTCGACCTCGACCCGGGCTCGCACGACCCCGACCCGACCCCAGATGACTAACCTCGGCCCGACCCCGAAGGACTCGACCTCAGGCGCCCGAGCCCGGACAACTCGACATCGGCCCGGGCCCGAACGACTCGACATCTGCCCGGGCCGGGATGACTCGACATCGTCTCGGGCCCGCACTACTCGACATCGGCATGGGCCCCGACGAATCAACATCTGCCCGGGCCGGGACGACTCTACATATGCCCGGGCCGAGATGACTCGACATCTGCCCAGACCCGAGCTTGCTTGTCTCAACATCAGGCCAGGCCTACTCGGCTTGACTTTGGCCCAGGCCTGCTCAATGGGCCCGAGACTGGTAGGCTTGACATGGAGCCCACTTGGCTCAACTTGGGCTCAGGCATGCTCGACCCGACATCGACATCAACCTGGGCCCGCTCGGCTCAAAATCAGCCTTGGCCCTGTCGTTTGGATATGAGCCCGACCCCGCTCGTCTGGATATTGACTCGACTTTGGCCCGAAATGACTTGGCTCGACTTTGGCCCATACCTACTCAATTCGATTTGGGCCCAAACGACTCAGCTCGATGTGGAGTTGGGCCGACTTTGCTCAACTTTGGCTTGAATTGTCTTGGATCAACCTAGATCGGGCCAAGTAAAAATCCAATCCAAAATACAATTTGAATAATCCAAAAATGTATCCAATCTATATCTAATCCATATATCCAATTAAATGGATTGGATTTAAAATCCAAAAATATGAATTTGAGATAAATCCATTTAAATGGATTAAAACTAATATAGATTTGAATTTTGTAATTTGAATTTTTTGCCCCACCCTTAGTCTGATGAAAGACAAACGCATACATACAAATTTATAATTACACGCAAACACACACCCCCATTAACGGTGTATAAATAAAATTCAGTTAGCTTCTGGGATTTTCCGTGCTGAAAAGAAAATCCAACTATAAGATTAATATTAAGTATGAATGAGATTACTTTATGGCTGGTCTTTTGCTAACATGTTAAGGATGTGATTAGCAACAAGGAGGAGCAGATGACATCGAATTTTTGCCACATTTCCCCCATTAAAAATTCTAAGCATTATTCATCTTCTAGTCGTCTCTGCACATCCCCACAGGCAGTACCGTAACCTATGAGACATGGGTATATGATTCAATGCAATAATATTGTGACAATCTCTATTTGTCACATTTATCACGTTAAATGGAGTAAAATCGGTGACTTTTAAATAACAAAAAACCCAGATTTAAAAAGGACACAAAAAAAATTGACATTTATACCCACGAAATGAGATGTTAAGTCTATTTTTATTACTTGGTGAGGCAACTCGCGAGGTTCATGCTCAGCAAAGACAGTAAGATTGACAGACAGAAGAAAGTTGAAGTAGCACTCTAGACAAGAGACTAATAATTTCTGTATGCCAGTTCCTTCACAGCATCAGCAAGGCTATCTTCCTTCCGAACACTCTCAACCCAGCTTGTATTGATATTAACCCGCTCAAGGCTCTGCCTCAACGTTCTAGCAATGGAAGGCATAGCATGGGTAGCAAAGAAGTCCTCTACCTCCTTGGCCTTTTCAAAGGAAGCAAACTGCACCAACGATAAAAATGGAGAATTATAGTCAAACATCCCAGAGGGGAACTCGAGTATGCTAAGAAAACCAATGGGTCAAAGCATGTTGTAGAGGGGTATGAGACAAACCGGTGAGACAGCTGCACTGACAAAGCGAGTTATCAGAAATCCTGAACCATATGTTTTTGTGAGGTGTTCCCAATTTTCCTGCATAACATTGAGAACGGTGAGAAGAAATGTGGGGAAAGGGTTAAAAGAAATGTGTATGTCTGTGTCATGGACTCGTGATCTCAATCAAACTTTTTTTCCCCGTCAAAATCAAATACAATCGTTGATGCAAAAAATGACACTGCTATTGACAACTTAAAAATACAAGGTGAATTTTAGAATGCCCTCTAGGCTTGAAAACAAGCAGTAGCATGTAAATTCATCAACGAGATACACGAAAATTGACAAGCAATGTTAGCAAAAGAAGGGACAATTCCTAAATCAGACTCTATGACCAAGTTTTCCTCAAATATAACAAAACTAAAACTTTTTTCCAATGAATCCTAACTCAGTCTCAAAATATTGATTAATTTGCAAAACCTTGAAGAAATCAATAAAAATTAAGAAATGGGGCATACACAACTTAGTTTCAATTTACTGTGTTTCAGTACTAGTTCAGGGTTGTTTATACCTTAAGCCATGCCCAAACTACATCTCGTCCTTCTCTATTAACAGCAAGTCCAAAAACGGCATCCTGGCTCCGAACCTTAACAATATATAAGAACATCACAAGTTAACAACATTTTAATATACATTATGCAGACATAAAAAATAATTAGCTAATAATGTGAGTATGCGCATTCTGACTTCAAAAATATCTGAATAAAGGTTACCTCAGATGACAACATAAAGTTAAGAGCTTCAAGAATTAGATCTGGATCACGTGAAGATGCCAGAGAGCCTACAATTGTAGAAAATATTAGTATCAAGACCCAGAAACTATGATTGCTCTCATAGAAGACATCTCATTACCAAGAATTCGTGTTTTCTCCTGACTTAGGTCAGTTTCTCTATATACTTTCAAAAGGGATTCATAACCCGATCGATTAGATTTGCTTGCCCCTTGCATTACAGCTACATATGCTGCCTGCCACATTTTACACTAATAATCAGCAGAAGAGTCCATAGGGAGATTTCATGTATTAGAATGAAGATCCAGCCAACCTTTCTTATATCAGGTGGAAGAAGTGGTGTATTCCTGTTTTCTAAGAATGCCTGAAAACGCTTGCTTGCTTCGTCCAGTGTTAAATCATGACCAAACACAGCAAGAGCAGTCAAAATTTCTCCTCTCAACATTGCATCTACATGACTTTCTTCTGGTTTAGGCTCCCAACCAAGCCTCCTGCAAGGCAATGCCAATATGAGATAAGAATTAGAAGCTAAGATCTTAAAAAAACTACAAAAAGAGCATAGCCAATGGCATCTCATTTAGGTCATCTAAATTCCAGATCTTCCAATACCTTTATCCCCAGTCCTAGTATCAGCTACATTACCACATACAAATATGATTCTAGCAGATGATTTTCCAATCATCATGTAAAGCAAGAAAAATTTGAAGTAGTCTACAAAATTTTATTAAAAGAAACACTATCTTCCCAGGATCATGCATTCAACAACTTACTCAGCACAGTGCTGGAGAAGAGCAATAAAGAACTGCCTGAAATAATCTAGCAAGTGAGGTACAGAATCGGCTGCAATGCGTTCAACTTTAAGACTTATCTGTCAAATAAAAGTATTGGAGTTACATTCAACATACACGGCCAACGTAATGAATGAACATGATTTGGAATATAACATTACAGTTATTAGGTTAGACAGCACGGTGTAGTCAACTTCATCTTTGTATGATCCCATCAAGTTAATCAAGGAGGTCAATGATTCTTGGCCAGCCATACAAAGTGCATATGAATCATCCAAAACGCCTGTCAAAGTAAATAACTCGCAAGTTATCAATCTTTTCCTTTACTACCATTGGAAATAAATTTTCAAGTGACTATTTAATTTACCAAATCGGTCTGAGGCAGACAAGAGTTGTTTCTCTACTGCATATCTAAGTTTAGCAGCAAGCAGGTCATCATATTTCACCCTGTAAAAACCAGCCTGATCCACATTAAGTTTAATCCAACAATTTACACTTCTGTCTGTGGAACCAATGAAATCTTTGACATCATGTGTATCAGATTTCGTTTGCAAGAGGAAACTCTTGCGGACATCATAAGTGCCACAGCATAATGTTACTGGAACAATCCATTGACCTTCTCCTTGAGAACCACTTGACAAGAATTGTGACTGTCAATAAATGAACAAAGCTTCATGACACGTGATGGATTTTTTCTCAGAACATAATCGTATAAAAATCAAATGAAAGGTCAAGATGCAACGAAACCTGATTAAATTGCAATTTTTGATCATTGACTGTAACAGATACAACAGGATATCCCTTCTGCTTTGTCCATGAGGTCATTAACTTGTTCACAGGTTCACCAGATCCTTCCTCAAGTGCCGCCCAGAGATCCTCAGTCTTAGCATTCGACCAAGCATATTTTTTTATATATGAAGCCAGCGACCTCTGATCACAAGAAAAAAACAATGTAATAGCATGATAACTCAACCATATTTTACATGGATTTTTAGAATCTATACTCCTTAAAAGCCTTAAGATAATATATAAAAGTGCCTGTAACACAGTGAATTCAATATAAAATACCTTCAACTTATGCAGCACAAACTAAACTGTACAACCCACTCAACCTACCTAACTTAAAAGCCTAAAAATCAAAGTCAATTTAGGTGAGACAGAACTCTAAACCCCCAAAAATAGTTTACTTATCCACTAGATGATAAATATAGTTTATTATCCTTACATGAAGAGTTCATTGTTCCATACCATCAAATTTGACATTGAAAATATATGGAAGGGTCCAAGTACTAACCTGAAAGCATTCAGCACCGAGATAGCTTTGAAGCATCCTAATAACAGATGCACCTTTTCTATAACTTATTGCATCAAATATTTCGTCAATCTCACAAGCATGATTTATCTCCACCTTCAAACATAATTTACATAAATTTAAAATTTAAAATGCACTAAAAACTCATAAGATAGTATGAACATTTTACATTTTAACCAAGGAAAAAGATTCAACTTAGTTATACTTTAATAATAATAATATAATAATATATATATAATCAATATTATACAACAAACAGTTATAGAATTTACATATAATTAATATTGATAAAATCCCAGAGTCATTTAAAATTAGCCAAATTTGTTATCTGGGACAGACCAAAGCCATAAAAAATTTGAAGATTAAACAATACCTCAATTGGGTGGGATTCTGCAAGTCCATCCAACCTAAGACCCTCAGTGGATTCATGAAGAAATTGAGACCATATTTTCCACTCAGGAAACAAGCTATCAGTTGCTAAATAGCTCACCTGACCATCCCAAAAGAAGAGAAGAGGATTTAAAATATCAACTAGTTGTAATGTTAAAAAAAATTAATACAGGCAACAAAACCGACCAGCACCTCTGCAATGGCCCCAATTTGTGGATCTATGATCCATACAACTTACACTTGAACTATGTAAGAAAATAAAGAATTATTTTATGATAACAATAAAACCAATTACATTCTAATGACCTCTGTAATAATCAAAACCTTTAAAAAGGGAAATAAAAATATACTGAAAAGAAAAGAAAGATTCAGAAGATCTTTTTTCCTAATTACTATGGAGATATTGGGAATATTTTTTACCCTAATATTCTGCTATTTACAACACTTACCCATGTTGCAAACCCCTCATTCAGCCATAAATGTGTCCACCACTCCATTGTAACAAGATTGCCAAACCACTGGTGAGCTAGTTCGTGAGCTACAACAGTTGCAACCTTAACAGTAAAAAAAAGTTATTCTTTTTCCCTTCAGTTAGTAATAAAATAAATAGTTTTAAAAATCAAGATTAGGAAGCTCAAAGTAAACAAGACTAAAGAGAAACTTCATGGTTAAGCAGAGTACCCTCTGTTTGTTTGCAGCAGCAGAATGCTGGTCATCATATAGCAAAGCAGTCTCCCGATACGTAACTAAACCATAATTCTCCATGGCTCCAGCAGCAAAATCAGGGATCGCAATCATATCCAATTTTGGCAGAGAGTAAGGAGTAGCAAAGTAACTATTAAATTATCACAGTTAGTTGAATGAATGATAAACAGTGCAGACCATGAAAATTAACATGTAAATCGATTATCAGCCACTTATGTTGCTAGTACAAACTGATAAAAAAAATTGTAAAATGGGAAATTCTGTCTTAAATATGCTGGAAATGTTCCCACTAAAAGCTTCTAGAAAGCATATTCTAGATTGAAGTGCTTATCAAACATAACTTAACTAAGTAGTTAAGTTAGTTTATGAACTTAATCACCTCATTTACGAGATGCTTGGCAACCTTGGAAATCATCACCCTTGGTTTGTATTGTTTCTCTTAACCTTCTTGGTAAGCTACTTGAACCCACCTTCTAAACCTATAAATAGAAGCCTTCTCCTTTATACAAAACCTTGATTATATGACATTTCTTTAATTTTGTGAGTCTTCAGAGTTTGATACTCTTAGCTTAGACTCTCATCTTGCTTGAGGAGAGTTTCTTTTTAAGTGGTGAATATGCACCTATACTTGAATCACGTCAAGGTGGCGTGTTCTTTCTTATGCCTTACCTTATCCATTTGATTTTCATTTTACCCTTTTGTTTCTTATTTGTTTTCTTCATGACAGAAAAATCCCTTGATTTTTGGTGGAGAATTTTGATTCCAAATCTTTCTAAGAGTTGATAGATCTTTCAAGTTTTAAGGAGGACACCATCACAAACTACTTGGCTAAATGATTGTCAACTTATATTATAGTGATAATGAAATGCAACCATTAAATGGAAATTTAAAAGAAATGAAGTCCTGGATTATTTCCAATGAATTTTCTGCCTAAGAAGCACAATATTGTAATGGTTCCATACCTTTTGTATAGTTCCAAAGTTTTCACAGCCACATCAAGCGCAAATTTCCCCTGGTTTGCCTTACCAACTTGACAGTACACTCGGACTTTGACCCCTGTAGAGATGTTGAATTCAATTAGGAGCAGGAAGCTTAGTACTAATAAACAACCAAAACCTAAAAGGTAAAGAGTAATCATGTTTTTACCGTCAGAGGTGTGATCTTCGACATAATCAAACAAACCAACTACAACAGCAACCAAATATGTAGACATGATAGGTGATTCTTGATACGAAACTGTTTTTAGATTTCCGTTTGTTATTTCTTCAACAACTGGCATGTTGGAAAGAGCAACAAGCTCTGAAGGCACATCCAATGTGATCTTGAAAGTAGCCTGCAAGATCGAACAAACACGTGAAAAATTAAGTTCGTCAAAACAAGTTGAATACCAAAATCCATCCAGACTTGTCCATCCTCGTAGCCCTTACCATCCAAGGCATGAACTCCAAAAATGTTATTATTTCATGTATTTAGCTTGCACCGTTGCAATAATAAATATTTTAGCCTCGAGAGAGCTGACAGAAGGTTCATTCAGAAGGGAAGATAAGGAGACATGTAAACAAACCTTGCAAGCAGGTTCATCCCAACAAGGAAAGCACCGCCTGGCATCAGCTGGTTCAAACTGCGTAACTGCCATAGTCTTCTTTTCGCCATTATATTCATAGGTACTGCACATAAAAAGTATCCTTATAAATTAATTTAATAACAAAATAGTAAGTCAATCTAGGATCCTGTTTGGGCAATTTTTTCGTAAATACTTCTATGATGAAAAAAAGAAAATGATAAAATAAATTGAGTTTCTGCCGTCCACTAAAATATTCTCATGCACTTTTGCTCTTTGAAAAGTAACATGAAAGAGTTTTTAGAAAAGTTAAGTACATAAGTTATACTTAAATCATGGGAGAAGTTAATTTCATTTTACCTTTTATTTTCTTCTTTTTCAGATTGCACACGATACCCTGTTTTTCTAAGGCTTACAACAACTTTCCTAATAGGTGCACAATGTAATGTTTTAAAACAACTAAGGAAATTAACATAATGTATGAGTTTCATAGTAATGTTTTTCAAACAATTAAGGTGTTAGTTTAGGGATAAAAAAAATGGATACTGTGTGCAATCCGACAAAATCTCAGTGGCAAACTAATTTGTTCTAAACATTTTTATACATCAGTAGGTTTTGCAGCAATCTACGCAAAATTGATAGCCAAGAAAAATACTAATAGAGAATCACGATCAAAATGCAGCCTCAACAAGAATTCAGGTAAACTCTTTAGCTTGTATAATATCAAGAAAAACAAACCAAAAAAACATTTACCTTCTGTAGAACCCTTTCATTCTATCATTCAAGATTCCTTCAAACCGAATAGTCAATACACCCAACCCCACGGGTATTTCCTGTGGGAACTCCAGTACCAGAATCTCATCATTTTCAAACAACTCAACTCGCGAAGGCTTGATAACCTGCACAGACAACATCCATTGGTTCTGGATCAGCAACAACACTCCACACAAAGAAGCTGAATATTTATGAATCTTGAATGTTCTAGAGAAATAAATATTGATAACAAGGTGTCAAGAAAGGATAATAGAGAGAACCGTGGAGGAATCTCCGATGGTGAATGAAACGGCGTCGGTGGCGACGGAGAGTTCGGCGGCATTGAGAACGATGAAAGAGGTGGCGGCGACGATGTCGAGGTTGACGGCGACCGAACCTAAGAAACGGTGCTCGACGAGGTCGGGCTTGAGGTTAATGTCGTAGCGTTTGGGAACAGCGAATTTTGGAAGACGAGGTTGTCCTTTGAACTGATCCATCTCTCTCTTTCTTCTGCTGTCAGGTGTCACTCACAGATCAACGCAGGTAAGAATGATGCTGGGACTGAAAAACTGAGGTGAGATGGGTATTTATAGAGATTCTTCCCTCTTCTGTTCCGTTGAAGTGAAAATGAAAAATAAAATTGAAGCTAAATTATCCATAATTACGCCACTTCAAACTATTATAAATATGTTTTTTTACTCAATTAAAATCCGTTTTAATGGATTGAATTTCAGGTAAAATGTATTTTCAGTGACTTCAAATATTTTGCAATGTTTGTTTTATTTTTCTATAAAATTTAATTGGATTTTAGCGTTTGTATTTGTCAAAAATGATATGATTTTAGTTTTTCACGGGGATAACAAAAATCCATATTTCTGAATAAATAGAAATATAAGAATTAAAAATACATATAATTTTACATAATTAATGTTTCAAACTATTTTGAAGAGAGCGAAAATTCATTATCCACTTTTGGGGTGATATAAACTTTAATGAGAAGTTAAAAAATTAAAATCTAAATTCCATATTCGTCATAATCATTAGTTATGGTAGAAACAATAAGATTATTAATTTGTTTAATTTAGTATCACGATAGTTTTTTAATTTTATCATTGGTGAATAGGACCGTATTAATTTGTTTTAAAAAATTGTGAAACTAAATTAAAAATATTTAAAATTACGGTGAAATTGAAAGATTATCGTAACGGTAAAAAAACCATAAGCATAGTATTAAAATCACTTTCAATTATAATATTTTTTCTAAATATAAATCACATAATGTCTAACTTTAATGTAACCTCTTTATTCATTTTTTTAATATCTCTTACATCAAACAAAGACACCAAATTTAAAATTTGTGTGCATTTTATAACTTTTTAATTGTAATATTGAGTAGTGAATTACTTTTTTTTAACTTAAGAAAATATGATAAATATATGGTGTGACCAATAATAACAAAGACCATCATAATTATAATAATGATGTAATTAACGGTAAAGAATAGTTATATAATAATCAAGACAATTTAACATGTGATAATTAAAATCTTTTAAATATTTGATTTTTTGTTAAATGAATATTTTAACATTTCGATAATTATATAATATTTATTAAGTATTTCAATATAAGTATTCAATTTTAATTTTATTATTAATTGTTAATACGAATGAGGTTATTCACATACAATTTGTGTTCTTTCTGTATGGACATTATTGTTAATATATTAAATATAGTTTTTAAAGAATTAAAAAAAAAAAGGTTGTAGAAGGTTTTGGACTTGAGACGTGAAAAGTAAATGAGTGTGACACTATAGAGCACGAATCGATGTGGAACCTTCGTTGAATCTGAAAGCTTCGTTGAGTCTGAAAGCTTCGTTGTTTGTTAGACGAACAGGGTTTGCAGCCATTGGTACTCTCATGAGATGAGAGAGAAGAAAGCCTCCAAATCTATATCTTCCACCTCTGCTTGTGCCCCACTTCGTGACGCATACCACAATTGCTTCAACAGGTTTCATTCCTAGACTTTCTTTTCCCCAATTCGTTTCTTCCTCTGGTTTCCCTAAACCCTAATTACATTCTCCTAGGTGGTACGCCGAGAAATTCATGAAGGGTCACTGGGACAAACAAGAATGCGTTTCTGAGTGGCAAAAATACCGGGCGTGCCTTTCTGTAGGTCTTCACTTTGTTGCATATTTACACGCTTTTGATCTATGCAACTTTTCGTGAAAATTTAACCATAACTTTTGGCAGCAACATTTGGAAGATAAGCATCTGATTCGTTTCTTGCAAGCTGAAGGCATAGTTCAAGACAGTGGTGTTACTTCTCAGTAAGGTGATTCAGACATCAATTGTATAACTTCGTTGCCTAGCTTTTAATTGTGTTGCTATGCGTTTTTAAAAACATTCTATTATGTACAATTTATATGCTGTTTAAGTAATAGAAACTATGGCTGTACGCAATAGGTTTAAGAACGGACCAAAGCAATGGCCATCACATTCTTCAGTAGGATACCAAGTTACTTTCTTGCCCTCATTGTAGAATGGCCTTCAGTTCATCTCTTACTGGTTACAAGTTTCTTGACCTCGAACTCATTAATTTAGTCAGAAAAATACACTCTCCTATGTGGTTGGGGTCTCACTTTATCTTATCATGCGCATAACTTCATGTCTATGATGTTAAATCACAGAGAAAAAGGGGGAAATGCGATTAGGGGCAAGCGAAGACTTCTTCCAAAGAAAAGGAACCAAAAACAATAAACCAGGAAAACTCAGCTACATGGCAAAGTCAGACATGGCAACTCCTTGAAACAGCCATGGAGCATTGTGCTTCTACTAATTGCAATTATTGAGTTGAATAGACTGCATACCGCCCCAAATTTTTGCCTCCTCGTTTGTGCCACAAATTCCTTCCAAAATGTTGTGGTTTATAATACAAGTGCGGGTTGAAAACTGTTTTCTTTCGTATCACCATTGTCTATAATTAAACGGTTTATTGAAGACAAGAAACCTGCCTTTCTTAAGTAGCATAAATTAGCAAACATGACTTTTAAAAAAAAACTTAGAGCTGTTTAAGAAATGTTTTAGAATAGAAAAGGAACGGGGAAGGGGAAATTGGAGTGAGAAAAGAGTTTGGAACTCTTTGTTGGGAGCATTTAGTAGGACCCAATGCAAATAGGGTTGCCGTTGGGCTAAGTGAAGGAATAGAGTCAATTTTCATATTTTCTCTACATCTCTATTGTCATAGACATTCAAACAGGAGATTTAATTCTTCATTACATACTCATCCAAAGTTTCAAACAGTAGGATTGAATAAGAAATATATAGCTACTCATCAAAGCAATTGTCACTCAACCCATCATCGTTAACCCAACATCTTCTGTCAACCTGTCATTAATGTCAGGCTTTATGAAGTGAATCTGTTGTGAGCAGTTCATCGAAAACTCCTGTTCTTTTTTAACTAACATTCTGTTTGTGTTCTGTTTTTTCAATTAAATCTTTAATGTTGTGTTTTTAATTTTGAACTTCTTCTATTCTGTTCTTATATTATGTCTTGTAATTTTTGAATTATTGGTTCTTGGTTTTTTGGTTGCCTCAAACTTATTTTTAGTTATCCCCATTCCAGAACTGTTGGTTCTTATTAGATTAAATAGTGTTTGGATACTGTGATGCGTTTTTAATTTTTCTTTGTATTTTGTAAACTTTCTTATAGCTAAAAGTCTTCTGGCACAACGGTACAATAGTTTCTTTATTTTTGTATTAGGTAAATTGCTATCAGCTGAGTTTACACTTTACAGGCACTTCACAAGTTTCAGGTAGATTCTGGAGTTTGACAATCTAGACAATGAGTCATGGGACGCACAGCCCTAGAAGATATTAGGCAGTCTTTCAACTGCATTCTGGATCTCTGAAGTAACACAGTTGTTCGGGGTGGGGGGTATTGAGCTGTCTTGGAAAGTTCATGTGACTTCACCCAAGTATTTTGAAGAAATGACTTTTAAGCGAGTTTAATTGATCTCCTTGCATACAGTTGTAAAAACACAATGATTTCATGAGTTAATTCCCAAGTTTCGTGAACACCACAACAGCTGTGTCCTAGCATGAACAAATATATAACAGCTATATCTCATGCTCCTAGTTTGAATGAATCCCTCACTGTTTTCTGCATCGAACCTAGTGGTCAAGCCATTTTAGTTCATGGTGAATGAACCCATCATATCTTATTGTCCCAGGGTGAACAGGGTGAATCAAGCATCAATGAGTTATACCTAGCATCCACCATTATATAAGTAATTCTGAAGCTTCGGGACGAATTAGGTTATTCTGTTAATGTTCCTTGCTATTAACTCATGTCGTAGTTTGTGAATTATCCATTCAATTTGAATTTGTTATCTGCTGTTTGCATTTTGACATAGATATCAACAACACATCTTGTGATCTGTAAACTATTGGTTCATGGTTTCTTTGTACTCTCAGAGCTATTCCCACTACCTAGAATTCTGAAGCTGGTAGTATTAGATTATTTTTGTATTATTACCGTATTAAGTAATTATTTACAACTTTTTTATGCTCTACTAATTTATGTAAACTCTCGAGTTCGAGAACCTTGATAAAAACATCTTTCTTGTCATATTCCCCTACGGTAGGTTGGGCCTTATGAGTTTGTAGTTTTGGTGCAGGTAACTGACTACCATTGAAGAAAGCTTATTCATGTGACGATCACTGTTGATGTGGTATTGTGTTCCGCTACCTGTGCGTTGTGTCTTTGTTTGAATAGAGCAAGCTTTGTATTTCCGTAAGAATTCTTGGTGGTTTATAGCCATGGTCTGTTGCAACGGGATGAGACGGAATTAGCCAAGAACCTCACATTCTTTGTAAAAGTTAAATTCTTCGATGAATTTGTCGACTTGACCAATATAGATTGCATGATTTTAGGACAGTGAAACCAATATGGGAAATTAAATAACAATCCCGGGCTGAATTTCTTCACTCACCCTCACTTAAGAGCTGATATACACGGCAATCCATTTTAACATAAATAAAAACTAGAAAACTAATTTGAACTGTTTTTTGTTTTCACTCTTTGCAATGTATAATGTTGCTGGAAGATAACTTTTTTAGCCTTTCATTATAGTTATTTACATTTAAACATGAAATCATATTTTAAATGAACATTTTATAACTTTATGCAAAATTATATCTTCATCTTTTTTTTAAAGCCTCAAACTTGACAGTAATAGTTAAAAATTAATTGGCGATGATATCAAGAGCCATAGAAATTAGTTTAGTTAAGAGTATCAGATTCATGCTAAATTATTATTATTTTTCAAATAATTCCTAGTATTAATGAGATGTATTTCTATTTTTAAAACATCTGTATTAGTTTTTATTCTTTTAATTTTATTTGTAATTAATATTTTTATTTTTATTTTTATTACTTCCATTTTGATTAGCTTTGCATTGACATTGCATGTGAAGGATCCAAGTAAGGTTCCGAAAATGTTGTAAAAAATAAAACCAGGCTTTTAGAAAAACTTCCGACGTTAATGTATTTAATTTACTCTTTATTGAATGAACTTAGAAAAAAGTCATGATTAAGACTATTTACTTTTGAGAAAAATAATTAATATAAGAAACAATCAGATTGATTGTTATTGAAAAGGCTTGAATTTTTAGTGATGATGAGGGTATAATACCATAGATGGATTACAATAAGTATTAACCCATAGATCATTGTAGAAGAAATGGTTTGAGCAAAGGCAATTGTATCTTCCTATGGAAGTTGTGTGTGAAGGATATAGGAAGTACTGGAGTAAGATGTTCCAAGTTGGCGGTGAGAGTGAAAGCGACTCCATCCATTTAATTGACAAACAGTGTGTTGGGGTTGAGTGTGTTATGTGTGCGAAAGTGACTTGTTTCACATCAATTTGATTAATAGCTCTGCCTGTGTGCAACAGACATCTCACATCACAAAGTTGTGCCCTTCAATTCATTAACCCTTCTGTTAAGTTTTCAAAACAATGTGGTCCAATCAAACCTTGCAATTCCCTTTTTTGTTTTGTTTTCTGTGACTATTTTCCCTTACCATCTCAATCCCAAGTGTGAACGCAAAGAAACAACTAATTTCCATCCCTATACTATAATAATACCACCTTCGCCCTGCCCCAAACACTTTCCTCACCACAAAAATATATAAAACCCTTAAATTCGTGTCAGCTATCGATTAAATATGCAAAGCCAACGTGTATGCCATGCACTCCTTTTCTTCACACACTTTCCTCCATCCATGCCTTCTATTCATAATTAACCACCCCGCACCAATGGTTGACTCTTAACCCAAATTCTTTGCCAAAGGGCTGTGTTGGGGAAGATATTAGAGTAACTGGTTAAGAACATTATTAGGTGCTAATCATGATTCTTGTTCGTTTTTAAACGGTATATGATGTGGTGTCATTAATTTACTTTTTATGAAATAAAAAGACAAATAAAAATTAGTCAAGACTGTAACTGGTGAATCTACAAAGTCTACATTACCGGTTGAAGCAGAGGACATTGCTACATAGTCATCAACGTAGTTCAACAATATTTATGTATATCATGTACAAAAGTTTGATTCAGTCATTTGTAGTCCAGGAATTTTAACCAATAAATAATACTTTGCCTAAACTAATGAAAGAATAAGTATAACAAACAAATACACAAGCGTATATATGGATTCAGGGATAGAGAACATCATGGAAGTATTAGCTACCATCACTTGGAACAAGCAAGAACTGTTCTGTTTCTGTAATGGGTCTTTTCTTACAACCTAGGATCTAATTTCTGTGGTTACAGCATGTAAAAAACTGAGTTACTCAGAATGGTTCTGATTTTAGCATAGGCCTTGAACACACTCTATGTTTTGCTTGGGGAAAGGAGTAGTTGATAGGTTGTGAAAAGAGATCATTTTTGTATCCTCCAGAAACTAATGTAAGAGGTGCATTCGTTCTGTTTTCAAGCAAAGGGATGCTATAATATAACATGAGAATATTCTGATTTGATTATATCGCTAAATTACAGAAGAGAACCAACTATTACAATTGATGAAATATTTGTGGGAGGGGCGAATATACCTTTTAGTTACAAAGCCCCTTCAACAAACAAAGATGAATCCCTTGATTATCATTGTCTAAATTTCAAGAAACAACCAAAAGAATTAATTATACATACATAATGTCATCCTTCAGTTTTCAATTCCAAATTCTAATCAAATAAAAGAAGTGCCAGCTCCATGGTGCAAAAGGTTATGCGCAATTGCATCCCTGGCCTTCAAGGAGCTAACAGATCTCAAGGCAACCTCGGGCTCCACCACCACATCATCATCAACATCATCATAATCATCATCCTCATCAACCTTCAACAACTCAGGATCCATTTCCTCGTTCTTCAACTCACATATATTATGCAAAACACAACAAGCCCCGAGCACAAGAGGCAAATCTTGCAGCTTCACCTCAGTCCTCTTTCGCAAGCACCCCCACCTTCCTTTCAACCTCCCAAATGCATCCTTAGCAACCCTCCGAACCTCCCCAATCTTCTCATTGAAAGCATGCTGAGTCCAAGTGAGATTCTGCTTCATATAAGGCACCAAAATCCAATCCAACAAAGGGTACCCGGAACCCCCAACAATCCAAACCCCACTAAGATTAAGGCCCCCATTGTTAGCCCTTTGAAAAAGTGCCGATTTTTCCAACACCTGATCATTACCCATTGAACCAGGCCACCCGATGCACACATCAGTGAAAACCCCTCTATGGTCAACAACACCCTGAACAGTCACAGAATATGAAGTCTTGTGGTTCCTCTCAGTGTGCTTCTTGTTGAAGTAAGCAGAGACACTCATCTTAGGAGCTATGATGGGAACATGAGAAGTGAACATGGATCCCACAATGTTGGGGATCCCAGAAATGTTCTCAAACTCACCCTTGACGTCCCTTAAGGTAACAGCATTGGGCCATTGCAAGTACTTTGGCATAAGCACTCTCTTTATGGCAGTGCAAACCTCAAGAATCAGTTTGTGGCAAGTGGATATCCCCAAACCGAACCTTTTCGAAACCACGCTCAGAGGGTCGCCGGTGGCCAACCGCCACAAACAAACCGCCACCCTTTGCTTCACCGGAATGGCGTTGCGCAGCGTCGTGTCTTCCTTGGCAATCACCGAATTCAGCTCCTCGCAAATCGCTTCGAAAGTCACCCTTCCCATTCTGAACGCTTTCCGGAACTCTTCTTCCGGAAATTCGGCTTTGTTACACACCTCCCACCACGCCCCCGAACGCTCCTTCACCCAAACTCGCCGGTGACTCACCGAGTCACCGCCGGCGACTTTCTTTCTCTTTTTGGGGTTGGACTCTTCCACCTCGCTGTAGTAACCATCGATCATCCCCTTCTTTTTCTCGTGTTCTTCTTTGTCTTCTTCGTTTTTCTCTTTTGCATCCACCAACAGGAGTGTTGTGAGGATGCCCTTCAGTTCTCTCTTCTTCTTCGTCTTATGGGTTGACCCCTCATCCTTCTTCTTACGGCGTTTTGTCGTGGGTTTGTTCATTTCGCCGAACGAATTCACGTTTCACGGGTCTGAGAGTTGTTGCGGATTTTGTGCAGATAATAATGAACAGTGTTGTTGCTTTTGCTCCATGTACACACGTACGATACAATGAAGCTGCTTTTTTTGCCACTCTTTCTCTTTCCGACCATGCGTTTTTAACGTGGGATAAACCTCAGTGTGAACGGGTATTTGAAAACTTTCATAAATCACTGTCATCCCAATTTAATATATGTACTATGTGCCGCTGATTCAATCTTCTCAATTATCTCTTCATTATTTAAATAACACCAACCTTAATTAGTGTGTTTAGGATGCAAGAAAATAACATTTAAATATGTGTTCCACTTAAGTTACAGTGGTTTATGTGTTCACACTCACTTTAATAGTCTCATCCTCTTTACTTTATTTTCAGTTTTAATTTAACACCTATCATTAGGAAAAAAATTATTTTACCTCGAAATTTGTTTAAGGTACTGATAGAAAATTGATGGATTTTGTGTGTGTAATGGGGAATTAATTAGTCTTTGGGAGCGACAAGGATGGAGGAGAAGTGTGAACACGATTTAGGATAGGGCCATTTTTTTTTATATTGGATTGGCACTTGTTATTTGGCTTTGGTGGGGTTAGGTAAAGGGTGCTTAAGGTAATTTAGAAAAGAGGAAAAACATATCTTTGTATATATAACTTTTTAATATTAATTTTGGTTTTATTAAATTTTATAATAGTAGGATATTTGTCTTAATTACAATGAAAAATTAGGTTTAAAGTTATTCATATTTTTCGTGAAAGGAATACTTGTGCTGATAAATTTACTAATTTAAGATTTATTCATAAAGTATCTTTTCATTAGTATAATAACCATCTAGTCTGTTTTTAGAATTCGATATGAATATATATAGTCTACCTATGTATCTTGTTTTTTTTAATATATGAATTTTGATCTAATTTTTCCATATTTTTATATTTTTTTTTTAATAATACTTTTTTTATATGATGTCAAATGATTGTTGTTATTTGAGTTTTTTTTAATGTCAAATTATTATTGTTATTTGAGGTCAAATTGTGTTTGAGATTTCAAAACATTAAGAATAGTTACAGATGTAAAAATTATGTTTTGCATTGTATAGGTAGGATAATTTGTATTTTTATAAAAAAATATGTTTTGCTTTGTATAGGTAGGATAATTTGTATTTTTATAACGCAAATATAACACTTAGTATTGGTATTGTGATATGGTATTATTAATCAAACCCTAAACATTCTTAAAATGTTGTATTTTAATTTATTCTATTATTTTCTGATAAAAAAAGTTAGTGTGAAAAAACTAAATAATGTTTAATAAGTATATAATATTCAATATATTTAGTTTAAATATTCCTACTTAATATTTCTTGGGTTCTTATTAATCAAACTTAATTCTCTACTTTAGTTATGTTTGGTAGGCATGAAATGTTTGAAAAATGAAAGAAAAGGGAATTGATCATTTTAGTTTTTTAATTTGGTTTCAAAGTTGAAATAAGAATGAGATTCATTGATAAAATGTGCGAAAAGAAAGAGAAACCTGCACGATTTTTCTATACCACCTTTACTTTGTCTGATCACTAGATTCAGATGTATTATACAATAACATAACCAATTATATTATTTATAATATAATTTAATCTTTATTTTATAATTCAGTGTATAAATAAATTCAAATATTTTGTATTGATTGTATCCTTTGAATGGGTATCAATTATATATCTTTTGTTTATTATGGATGTGTATTTATATGATCAATTATGGATTGTTATTATAACTTATTAGTTAATAACTAATAAATTAGTCATACCAGATAATATGACAATTTTCCATAAAATGTTTTTTTTTTCAACTAAACCTTATAATTTTATTTTCATTCCCTTTTTTTATCCAAACAACTTTTTATTTTCACTCTTCTCACCTCTTTTTTTCTCCTTTTTCTTCTATCCACTTCCTCTACTGGTTTTTTATGTATATTTTTTCAAAACTACCTTTTTTATTCATACTCATTTTATATTGAGGGGTAAAAATAGTATATACAATGAAAATTATGGTTTTATTTCTTATTAAAAGGAATAAACATCATTTGTAAGTGGAAGTAAATATAGTTGGCCTATATCTTGGGCTAAACTTTAGAATGTACATCATTGTGTGTAATTTTACAGAATTTAGGAAGTAATTATATAACTTACTCATTTTAAATTTAATTAGACTTGATTTCATTTACTAATGTTAAGATCTAAAATTTTGTTGTTGGTATGAAGTCAAGACCAATTGGATTGCGCTGATTAGACATCATGTTTAGTGAGTTGGCTTAATCATTGTACACCGTTGAAGCGCAGATGAATATTGTTTCGTGGCTTCAAGTGAAAGATTGTTAGATATTAAGTCAGGACCAATTGAGTTTGGCTGACTAGACATCATGTCTAGTGGGTGAGCTTAATCATTGTGTCCCTTTTATAATATATATTTAAAGAGATCATTGTATTTGTAATTGGTGTACAACACGACAGAATGAAAACTTAATAGTTATCCGTGTGGATGTAGGTTGCAGTTGGCGACTGAATCACGTTAAATCTTATGTTTTTTATTTTCTGCAGTTGATTCTTCCGCCTAAGTTTTTTCCTATCATTTGCAAATTATTTGTTTCTTCTTGGAGCCTTGCGTCTGTTAAGGCATTGCATGAGATAGTTGAATAGTTTGGAGCATGCATGCACGTTCAGACATGCTAATTCAACAATTAACACTACTTTTGACTATTTCTCTACCCATGAAGAGGGCAAGAAGCAACCCATTCAGAAAATCAAACACAAAGGCCGAAAAAAGAAGAAGGAACATTTTAACCAATTTTTATTTTTAAAACTTTAATTAGGTTTTCTTGACCCTACTGTGTTTCACACATCTCCATAAATATTTCTAAGAAAAAAAAATTAAATTAAGTTATTTTTTATGTAAAAGAAAAATATTGAATCAATAGTGAATTTTTCCATTATTTCATTTTTTTTTGTATATTTTCATCTCTGAAAAGTGTTTATAATATAAAGAAAACTTTCCAAATATATATATATATATATATATATATATTATTGGAAAAGAAATCATGAAATAAAAAGATAAATGATTGTTTATGTAACAAGAAAAACATACTCTATCACCGTTCTTCTATCTCTTACAAAACTAACAATTTTACAGAAATTGACGAGTTGTGCTGTGATTATAAAACTAAGTAATCATTATACCGAAAAGCATCTTTGTCACAAAAAAATATAATTAAAAATATATGGTATTGCTTTATAATGCTAAATCTTCTAAACCCATAAAAAAGAAAAAGCAAAATCTGGCTATCCTGGTCAACAATAATAATGCAATTGAATTCGGAACAAGGTTGCCCCCACTTCCAGCAGCTCCGGTGTCTCGCACATTGTATTCAACCAACACAGTTTTAAATTAGGAATTTAAGTATCACTATGAAAAGTTCCACACTGAGTAAAAATAAGAAAATTAAGTAATATATATATATAAAAATTACTTAGTTTTATATGAATTTCCTATTTATACTAAAACATAATATATTATAAAGTGAATTTTAGGTTAAGTAAATTTCATAAAACTGATTTATGGCTCAACACCTTCTTTATGCTGAGAGTGACGGTTTGTATGTGGGACAACATAACATAATATGAGTGGTCCAATAACGGTTGACACGATAAATCCAACACTTGTTAGGATAAACTTTAAATGAATTTTATACTGTATTATATTATATTATGAAGTGTACTTACGTACTCTAGTATTTTAATTAATTACATTTTTATCACACATAAAAGAAAGAAAAAAAATGATTTATCACTTATTTTTTTTAACTGAATTTAATGCATGAATTTATCTTATTAATAACATATAATAGATTAATATAAATATTGATTGGAGTTGGTGAAGGGTTGGTCAAAGCGATGCCAAAATTAAAGAAAAAAACGAACGGTTGAGGAGGAGTTAGGTTAGTTGGGGTTTGATGTTCAGAGGAGGGAGGGGTTTCATTCTCCTCATTCCTTCCTCAACGTCTACAGCTTCTTCGTTTGGTGGACCAATCCGGTGGCGGCACCCTCCTTAACCTGCAATCATGTCTCTTCAACACCCAGGTGCCGCCCCACCGCAGAACGTCACAATGGTGGCCGTTGACAAAGACAAGAACAGTGCCCACGCTTTCCGTTGGGCCGTTAATCATCTTGACAACCCCGTCATCATTGCCGTCCATGTCAAGCACAAAAACTTTTCTCATCGTAGCTACCCTCTTATTCACGCACATCATATCATATATACACTATATCTGTGCTCATATAACATGTATTATAATCATTGGAATTGACCTAAGATAGTTTGTGGTTTCTATATCTTTTATTGATGTTGCGTGTGCATGCATGCATGCAGATGTCACCAATGTGTTTCCACCAGACGAAGAGGATGTAGTCAATATTTTCAATTCCTTACGTGGAATGTGCACCCGCAAAGCTGTATGCATTAATGTCAATGAGATTTTCTGTTATGTACATATAAATAATATTCTACTTGAAACTTGCACTCACTGTAGTACTCATTTGGTGCATTCAGGTCACCATGAAAGAAGCCGTAGTCGATGATGCCGATGTTGTGAGAGGACTTCTAGAGTTTGCAAACAGGAATCTCATACATAGCATCGTTGTTGGTGCATCCGCCAAAAACCCTTTGTCAAGGTTTCGTTAATTTTCTACTTTGTTCCTATATATATGGTTATTCCCTTTGCATATATATATATATATATATATATATATATAATTTGTCTATCGAATTAATGTGTTTCACAACGCTGTGGCATGCAGTCTCAAAAAATTTAAAGCCTATCAGTATCAGGATATACCAACAACCATGATCAAATCAGCTCCAGATTACTGCTCTGTGTACATAATTTCGAAATTGAAGCTTGTGTCTGCTCGATCAGCGGCACGGTCATTGGCAAAAGGTTTTACCACATCGAAACAAGTTCCTGTGCCGGCAAGTCCACCTAGTGAACCAGAAGGTGGATCGTTAAGGTGCCAAGAATGGAAGTTATTTAGCTAGCAACTTGATATCTATATTATATATGTGTTTTGGGAAGATGGTCATCAGTTAAAGTTGGTGCAATTAGTTGCTTTTACTTAATAGTTTTGGTTTGGTTACATGCAAATAGGGGACAACCACCTAGAAGTAGGAGTCCTTACGAAGGAGCAGCAGAACCAATGCGAATAATACCGGCAAGAGAAAGACCGAAGAGTGCGGGCAGTAGTATGTCAATAGAGAACATTGATTTACCCACTCGTCCACGATATTGGTCAATGGATGAAAGTGAAATTTTAGGGCTTGGGGCAATGGATTTATCAAGACTTGATTCTGGTATATCAGATTCCATTGGGATGTCATCATCTCCTCAACCCTCAGTAAGTGTAAAAGAAAAGGTTATTGCATGTGAACAAGTTCGATTTGAATTGAACTGACTTTGTTGTGGATCGAGAACCATTCTTTGTTCGAACAAAGATGGTTAGATTAAGAATCTAACAGTCGAATATTTAATTTACTTCATCACAGAAAGAAATTGAAGCCGAGATGAAAAGATTGAGGCTTGAACTGAAGCAAACTATGGACATGTACAACTCAGCTTGCAAGCAAGCAATCTCAGCCAAAAACCAGGTCATGTTTAATTATGCAATATATACACAGGAAAATGTGATGGGAGCAAGTACACCCTTTAAACTTTTTAAAAAATACCACTTGAGGGATTTTCTACTTTGTGACAAACACATTCACTAATAAGAATAGGTTTCATCCTTAACCATGATGCTTCATATATATATGGTCAGAAGAAGTCAGTGTTGAAGGTTGTTCTGGTTTTAACTCTTTATGGTTGTATATCAAAAGAAAAATTAGGAAATGACTCTTGATGATTGGTTAACTAACAGGCGGAACAGATTCGTCAATGGAAACTGGAAGAGGATCGCAAGGTTGAGGAAGTTAGATTGTCTCAAGAGGCAGCTCTTGCAATTGCAGAAAAGGAGAAGGCTAGAGCCAAAGCTGCAATGGAAGCAGCTGAGGAGGCTAGGAGGAGGGCTGAACAGGAAGCACAGAGAAGAAAGAATGCAGAGATGAAGGCCAGGGCGGAGGCAGAAGAGAAAGAACGAGCATTATCTACGTTGGCTCAAAACGATATCCGGTATAGAAAATACACCATAGAGGAGATTGAAATAGCCACAGGAAAGTTCTCTTCGTCAAACAAAATTGGTGAAGGTGGATATGGACCTGTGTTTAAAGGCCACCTTGATCACACTCCGGTCGCAATCAAAATTTTAAGGCCTGATGCCTCTCAGGGCATGAAGCAGTTCAACCAAGAGGTAATGACGCTATTTTTCACTCCTATATATAAAAATATGACTCTTAAAAATGATGTTGAATCTACATGCACCATAATATGGCTAGTAAGAACTTTTGCATAATTCTAATGCCAATTCTCTATTCAATTTCGACAGGTGCTAATCATTGTCCTTAATCTTTGTGAACTTGCAATAGATAGTAGAGTAAGAAAGGAAAGTTTTAACAGAAAATAAAAGTTATCATGACATGATTGATAGATAGCCTTCATCTCTTAAGTATGTGATTGGATTAAGAATCTTCTAAAAAAATATATATATTAGAAGAAGAGGTCAATCCCTAAACGAATTTCAATATTTCGTCTTTGGTCACCTGATAAAGAAGTACGAAAGCTAGTTTATAGTTATTTTCAGTTAGTTAGAAGCATTTAATAGTGTATTTCAGGAGGACCCATAAACTTTTCAATGCCTTCCATCACTTTGTTATCAAGACACTATCAATGTAATGCAAGAATATGATTATGCAACTATAAAATTATATACTTTTTTCCTTCTTAATTACATTCACAGATTGAGGTACTAAGCTGCATTAGACATCCGCATATGGTGCTCCTGCTTGGTGCATGTCCTGATCATGGATGCTTAGTGTATGAATACCTGGATAATGGTAGCTTAGAAGACAGATTGTTCCGGAAAAATAACAGCAGACCAATTTCATGGAAGAAACGGTTCGAAATATCAGCTGAGATTGCAACTGCACTCCTTTTCCTTCACCAAAACAAACCAGAACCTATCGTGCACCGAGACCTCAAACCATCCAACATTCTCGTGGACAGAAATTACGTGAGTAAAATCGGTGATGTTGGTCTTGCACGTTTAGTCCCTGCTTCTGTAGCTGATACAATGACTCAGTATCACATGACTTCGGCTGCTGGAACCTTTTGTTACATTGATCCTGAGTATCAACAAACGGGAATGCTAACACCAAAGTCAGATATATATTCTCTGGGGATAATGCTACTTCAGATAATCACAGCCAAGCCTCCCATGGGCCTTGCTCACCAAGTTAGGAAGGCAGTTGAAAAGGGCAGGCTTGAAGAAGTGCTCGACCCTGTGATCACAGATTGGCCAATGGAAGAGGCTCTATCATATGCCAAATTAGCATTGAAGTGTGTCCAACTCAGCAAGAAGGACAGACCAAATCTTGCAACGGAGTTGTTGCCTGAGCTTAACAGGTTAAGCAATCTTGAATTGCCTCCACAGAATGATCGATTTTCTTACAGTAGTGCTGATACGATCTATAGCTGTAATTCACATCCTCCCACACCTCCGCGAAGTCAATACTCTGATTCAGAGACGTCCTACAGGATCTAGGTTCGAGCATTGACTTATATGTCATGTACAAAACAATCAAAATGTAATCCATACAATTCAAATTATTGAAGTATTTGAAACTGAAAGGAGCAAAACACAAGCCATCAATACTTAATTCCTAGAATATTTTCCAGTTGTAATTTTTTTGTATTTCTTAACAGTTGTAATTGTTGATATGGTTTCCACCAACTAGGAAGTAATATATAGGATGGTGTTGGGGAATTTAATGCTACCCCAAGAAAGGAACATTGCTGCTGTTAAAGGTTGACGGTGACAGACTAATAGCTCTAAGATTCAGAAAACGCTCAAATTATATACAAACTCTGTAAGTTGGCAAATGATCAATTCTTTTCAATTTCTTTCCACAAACAATTATGTACGCGAAGTTTGTTCATGCCTTGTCATAATGCCACGCTTTATAAGAATTTGCAAGAACTTTTAAGTAAAAAGGAAGCTCCGAATTTCTGCTTGCAAAGCAAAGTATATAATAAGATGGACACATAAAGTGAGATGGATTATGTTTGGAGACTGGTATAAGAAAAAGGTAGTGATTGCTAAAGAAGCATTGCTTCGGATTCCCTTACCATGAAAATGAAAAGGTGCAGAATTACATTTTCCAAAGTGTTAACTACAAAATGATATAATGAATTGCTTCACGATATCAAAGTATGAAATTAATTAAAATGGTACCTCCAAATGTTACAAGGATTGTCATGTAATAAACTAACGTTTTTAAGAAGTGATTATCATGTAATTATCTAAAGAAGGAGAATGCAATTGCTGAGGAGTAATTCATAATGGTAATAATAATAATAATATAATTGATATTTTAAGTAACCTGAACAAGTCTTTAGATGACATATAAAGGAAGCCATGAACAGAGATTCCCCAAAGCTCATTCTCATTACAGGAAGTAGCCACCTTTGTTAGTTCTGCAAGTCACCTAATTCTTCAAACTTTGCACATCACAAAAAAATGAGCACCACCACCACTACTACCTACCCTATCAACATACCTTCTGAGTTTCCCGGAGCTTCTCCCGCTTCAGTCCAAATGGGTTACATCAACTTCTCAGGGTTCATTACAAAAAGCCTGTTTTCATGGTTTAAGGCTTCCTTCATCGTGATTGCTTTGTTTGCCAGGGTGACATTGGAGGACAAAGTAGAAGATCCCTCAAGTGCCCTTTTCTGCATCAGCGACTGTTCCACATGTCCTGTAATATGTTCACCCCCTCCTCCAGCACTCATAACACCACATCCTACCTTCTCACCTTCACCTCCGCATTCTCCACCACCATCATCATCATCATCACTACCTTATAATTCTTATCTGTCACCGCCACCTCCTTCCAAGCCAAAACTAGCACCACCCCCACCGCTGTCACATTCTTCAGGGCCTCCTCCACCACCTTCTTTCAAGTCCTACACCACACCACCTTCAGGTTTGGAGCAGCCCCAACCTACGGTAGTCTCAGCGCCGCATGACTTTTCCTATCCATACTACTATTTCTACGCCTCCGCTGCTTCTTCTCCTTCTTTTCATGCACCCTTTCTTCTCTTGTTATTCTTCCTAGTATTCTATCGTTGGTAACCAGTTGTTTTGTACTATAATGTGGTTTGGTCTCTCCTACATGTACTTATGAAAGGCTCAAATGCGTTGTTTTTGTTTTCTTTTACATCGTATTTCTAATTTTGTGGCAAATAATTTGTGTTACAAATGATTTTGGTCTCTTCCTGCCACCCTTCTTCTATCCCTATTTCTCGTTCCTCCCGTGTTCGGTGTGTCTGCCGGACAAGTTAAAACCCTGTTCTAAAGCTTTTCAGTAAGTTCTTAATGTTTATTTCTTAACGAAACTAAGTGATTCTTACTATAATATACATTATCTTAACCAATTCATAAAAAAAGTACTATTAATATTTTAATTGCATTTTTATAAATTTTAATTTTAAGTATTAATATATATCATTATGTTATTATAGAAGTTGCTAAGTGGTTTCTTTTTCTCAAAAGAAAGTTAAAGTATAATTTCCCTATGTATATCACACATTTTTATTGAAGTTAATGTTGAGGGGCCAACTTAGGAAAATGTTACTTCTACCACCCATTTCTTAAACAAATCTTTCGTATCTTCTTCTAATAATAAAATATTATATTTAGACGATAATAATAAATATAAATAAAATCATATTGTAGGGTTATTATATAATTAGGGATGACAATGTGAGATAGGCCATACCAAAAAGTGTGGGGTGGACTCACTAATCTAGCCTGCTGACACACTCTGTCCCGTCACTCATAACCAGCAAGTTGGCGGCTCACTGATCCAAATAAATAAATAAATAAATCATACTTCATTCACATATTATTGTAGTGATCTTTATTTTATTTTATTTTTAAAAAAATTGAATGTAATGTACAAAAAAAGGAATGTTATTTTTTTAATAATTTAAAGGAGTTAGTATTAGGAGTGAGAGTGAATTTAGTTTTAAATAAAGTCTTATATTTAAAATTTGTTAATAAAAAAATAATATAAAGAAGACATTTCAATAGGATAGTTAAAAAAATAGTCATCTTCATTAAAATACTTTGTAACAAAACTTTGATAAGATACTTTTATACATTTACATATATATATAAGAAAAAATTAAATACAAAGCAAAACTTTAATTATTTTTAATTAAACCTTTAACAATCTCCATACTTAATATATATTTTTATCTTAATTGAATGGATTAAAATACAGCCCACAAACCCGGATTATCTCTTATGGAGGGTGAGCCAGTAAAATAAGTCTGGACTCCTTATATAGGACGAGCCAACTCAACTCATATTTTACAAATCAAACACATAACTGATCTATACGCACCAATCCGCAATATTGTCAACCCTAGGCTATGTATAACATAAAAGCTGTTAAAATACGATTTTGTGGACTGTAAGGAATGGGCTTACCATTCCCCAAATATTGTTTTTGGGCGGATGGATTAACAGTGGTTGGGCCACAATCGAGCACATGTAGTTTTGGGTTGTTTCTTCTTCAACTCCATAACTTTTCTTGGGCTGCTTCTTTCTGCACCTCCTTACCTTTTTGTGTCACCTCATAAATTTTTCTTATTCCAAAATACCCTTTTCAATATTCCGGATTACATAATCCGAAAGTCTTTTTCTAGATTCAGAATTAGCTTCCGGATTATGTAATCCAGAAGCTTTTTTTTCAGATATGTTATTAGCGGATTACATAATCCAGAAGTCTTTTCTAAATATGAAATTGACTTCCGGATTATGTAATCCAGAATTTATCCGGATTACATAATCCATAGGCTTATTATTTCAAATCTAAGGGGGTGAAAAAAAAGGATAAAATAGTATTTTCATATTTAATATGGGGTGAGACAATAAGGTATGGGAGCTGTAGGAAGAAAGAGTCATTTTCTTGACACTCCATACTTTTGTTCTTAAATAATATATTTCAAAATTTATAATTTGCACCTCTCAAATTGTATAATACTTCTTAATTATACAATCTCGATTATAAAGTGAAGAACAAATTCAGAAAATACTTCTTGAATTTTATAATCCAAAGATATCTTTTAAATTTTATAATTGAAATATATTTCTTTAAAGAAATTCATTATAATTATAAAATCTGGATGAAAATATAATCCAGATTATTTTCCATATCATCCTTTCGAAATGAAAAACATAAGAATAAAAGATATATATTTATATTTTGAGAAGTTCGTGGTGTAACAGAAAACTATAGAGTTGCATAAAGTAACCGGCTTAATTTGTTTACTTTTGTTATCTTTCAAAGCTATTTTGGACTCATTGAATTACTTTTGTTTAGGCACAGATAAGAAAGGATAAAAATAATTTAAATTGAGAAAGTAAAGAACAAAGTGGACATCCACTGTAGTCAAAACTTATACGCAATTGTCAACAATGAGTTACAAGTTAAAAAGGAAAATTACAATAATGCAATTAAATGCTAATTAAATAGTTAATAGAAATCCAAAATAAATGGAGATTAATCTACTATTTGCAATTGAATGCAGAATGGAACTTACGAGTGGCTTCACAAGATGTGGAATGAAGCTATCCATGGAAGGGTGCGCCGTGTGAAAGGTAGGTTAAAGACCCAGAAAAGAAAGATAAAAATTGTACAACACACAAAAATTGTCCATAATAATAAGCTATGTACAGTCTTCAATTATCTAATTCAACTTAAATCCCTAGTTCTGTTGTAGGATTTTCGATAAAAATTGTTCTTACAAAAATATCGAGAACACTCGTACAAGTTGACAACACAAATTTTTTCAATTGATTTTTCAGTTTTGGGTTTTCAACTACTCTCCCGAGTGGGCTTTCGGCTACTCTCTTGATTGGACTTTCGACTACTCTCTTGGTTGGGCTTTCGGCTACTCTTCTAGTTGGGCTTTCAGCTTTTCTCTAGGTAGGACTTTCGGCTTTTCTCCAGGTTGGGTTTTCGGCTACTCTCCTCACGGATGACTGTGTGTACCTGCAAGGCGCTCCGATGCCAAAGTCAGAAACAATTTTACATTTATCAGATAAAATTCACTTTTGTTTACCTTTTGTCTTGATTATCTATTTATAGGGTTTTCTTATTGAGCTTATATCTTATTTGGACCTTTCTTTTTGCAGTACTTTATTATTTCAAACACACCCACTAATTTGGGCCCTGCTACAATAATTATATATGTATGTTTATTTTATTCTTTATATATATAGTTCTCGACATAACCTTTCGGTATATTCTTTCGGTTATACCTCTCGATCCTATCATATCAGTAAAAAAAATAATCATACTCATTAACAATTCCATTTCCCCCTTAATTTTTCGTAATTTCAAACTTAATTTTTTTCTCTATGAATCCAACGTTTAAATTAATTTTCAGCCTTGGTATATAAGGAGATAAAATGGAATCAGTCATTTTCCACACCAAAAAAATAGTTGAATAAAAGAAATAAGAAAATCAAACAAAAAAAATATGAATTATTCAATTAAACATTAAGGAGACATTTAGTGAAAATAATAAGAATACTACATAAATGTCAGCTTCACATTCAATCAAACTTGGTATGGAGAGCTGTTTGGGTTGCTATAATCTGGATCATTAGCAAACATATTATCTTACATGGCCATGGTGCAGAGTTTTTTAGCTGCAATTTTTGGCAGAACATGTGTAGAGTAACTACTGTTTGTGCTGGTTTTTGCCATTTTGTGCAGTGGTTTTGTGTAGAGTAACATGAAGGGTTAGAAAAGGAGTGAAACCAAAAGAAAACATGTTGCATCAATCTTCTTTGCTCTTGCAACTAGTGTGGGGACACCGATATCTGGGAGTAATGCCTTTCGGTTATGGTTTCTTCTATTTTTTTATTCAAAGTCTTCACGCTTGTGCTCTATTATGATTAATTCAAAATTGGATAAGTTTCTCACATGTTCTTCAGTTGATTCTAACCCTTTGAGTCCTTTAATGTGTTATTTTATTGTATCACTTTTGTATTAGGTAACAGGTAGTTTTGATGGAATATATATTGTACCGCCCTGGTGGTCGGGAGCGATGACGTGGCACCCCACTGCAGTATGGGCGTGTTGACAAGGCGCCAGGTTGGCAGAAGGGAAGGAAGTCGGGGGGCTCGCGTAGTCGCCAGTTGTCAAGCTGGCGTGTTCCGATCTCCAGCTTACCAGAGTCGGCGATCACCAGGTTGAAGATGAAGTCGCCAGATGTAGATTCAGACGACCTAGTTATTGGAGATCGCCAGAGCAAGCACATCGCCAAAGATGAAGGAGAAGCAGATTATGAAGGCGGTCGGCGAGACCACAGGGAAGGTGTATGAAGGCCCCTAACTCGCCAGTTCCAGTAGAGATCGCACTCCCAAGTTAGCTATGCACTGGGCAGTACCATGCATACGTAACTTAGCCAAAATGAGAGTAGAAGCAGCGCCAAGTCAGGGAGCCTCCAGATGATGGCACGTGTACAGTTGGATGCGAGCCACGTGTCCAAGTCTGTAACTGCCAGGAGAGAGAAAGCTACCAGGTATATAAGAGTTCTTAACAAACTTTCTGAGGTACGCACGTTCAGTTTATACACTTTACGCTTGCGAGTGATATAGCTGACTGTGAGAGAGGATTTGCACGGTTCTTGTTCTCTTAGTATTTGGTGATACCGTCACTGACTTGAGCGTTGGAGTGCGATCGGCCGCAGCGGCGCCGTACTGTTTCTTTGCAGGTTCTTGAGGTAGATCCCGAAGAGGAACGGAGGTGAGAAGCGGCGCGCACGTCGATCCTTTGACGAGGCAGTTTCCAGCGTTCCGGTCAACAGGCAGGATCATATATACATTTTTTTCTAATAATAAAAATAAGAATATTCGTTTTTGTTTCATTTCAAGTGAGACATATATATTTAGTTAAAATTCACCTTGATTAAAAAGTAAAAAACCATGTAAAACAAACACTTTATCACTAAATTTTAAGGTCAAAACATTTAATGATAAAAGCTTATTGAAATAAAAAAAAATTAAAACGATCAGAGCACTAAAAAAAATCCTAAAGAACAAAAAATTAGAAAAATTAAAATAAAACTAACCCTAATTATCTCGAAATTAATGGAAACTCTTGAATTAACTTCTAAAATATGATATTAAATACCAATACTATCCTTTGAATGAAAATCATGTTCTTCAATTTGTATCTTTCAAAAAAATTTGAGAAAGTTTGATTTTACATTCAACATAATTGGTGGTTTAGATAAACAAATCAAATCAAAATAAAAGATATAAAAGATGTAAATATTGATTGAGATTTCTTTAATATTAGTGTTTAAAAAAGTTCACTATGATGATGGGAACCCAATAATACTTTTGAGTGACTCATTCCTGACCTCGATACTCATGAGAACTAATCACAGAATTTGACGGATATTCAAGATCTAAATCATCAGAGTTAAATATGATTAGAAAAGGAAAGGGAATGACTTAAGTTATAAGAGTAAAAAAACGATTCATAAGGCACGAAACTAAGATTAAAAGCCAATTTGTTGACTAACTGTTTGTTCTAGGAAAGAGACACCTCTTTTAACTAGAACAATTATGATTAATATATTTTTATATCTCCAATATTTGTGTTCATTGTAAATTACTTTTGCATATGTATTTATGAGAAAATAATTATATTTTCTGACACATTTTTTAATTAAAGTTTATTGAAAATTATAAATTTGATGAGTGTTAGTTCACATTTAAGAAATATTTATTTTTAGTAAATTTTAATGAATAATATAAAATGCATGTTAAAAAGTATGTTAGAGGATTTTTTTTCCAAAATTATATTTGCATAATTTTATATTCAACCACCACAATTTACTTTTATTTAACGCATTTATAGAAAATGTGAGACTATTTTAGTAAAATTGTATACATTAAAAAAGTAAACTATAGATAAATTGAAACGGAAATAAATAATGAAAATTTATACATTAAAAAAGTTAGTGTAATTTTGGTGTGTCTCATATTTGAGATTTTTGCAAGTCATTTAATAATATTTTGAGAATGATTTCTACACCCGAATAAAGTAAAACCATTACTATATTCACACTCCTAATATGGAATGCAAAAAATGGTATGGTTGAATTTTTGTTAAGTATATAAAAAAACTCTAATATTGTGTTCAAAGAATTTATTATTTATATCTTTTATAAAAATTCATATGAATTTTCTTATTTATTAAATAACAGTATTGAATACTTTATATATTTTTTAAACATTTTTGTTACGTCTTTCTAATTTTTTTAAAGCATTAAAATTAAAAATAAAAATAGAAAAATTAATTTGGTATATCATTAAATAGAAAATAATCGGAATATTTAAGCAAGCACTACAAGAAAATCATAAAATAGAAATCAGTTTTTAGATACAAAAAGTAATTAGTTGTTATAGTGATTAAATTAGAGACCATTTTAAAGACTAAAAAAATTTTGGTTTCTAAATTAGTTTTTATTATTGTTAAATGGTTTCTAAATTGGTGTCTAATTAGAATCTAAATAATTGGTAGCAAAAACTTTGGTTGCTAATTAAACACCAATTTAGAAATCATTTAACAATAATAAAAAATAATTTAGAAACCAACATTATTTTAGTCTCTAAAATGGTATCTAATTTAGCCATTATAGTAATTAATTATTTTTTGTTTCTAAAAATTAGTTTCTATTTCATGATTTTCTTATAGTGAAGTGCTCATTCAACTCAATTTTAATTTTGTGTATAGATTTTTACATTATCATCTATAAAAAAAAATGACGAATTACTTAAATTTTTTTATAAAATCAAAAAATTTTATAAAGCAACTTATAAAACTAAATTTCTTTATTAGTTCAATAAATTGTTCATAAAAAATGGTATTCAATCTTAGAGTCTGTATTTTTATTTTTATTTCGTTTTGGGCCGTATGAACTTGATTCGGGTTCTCTGTGTTTTGGGTCCATTCATTTCGTTGGGTCTTTATATACGTTGTGCACGTTGCATGCATGTGTAAATACAGAAGATAATAACATTTTTTTTTTCTGGTTTTCTTCTTCATCTTCAAGCCTCTGCTTTTTTGTTCTGCATCTTAGAAGATGGCAACTCTCGTTATTCAATCATAATTTATATTTTAAGTTACATCAGATTTTTTTCAATAATAAAAACTAAACAATATTATTACTAAAAATAATAAAGGCATTTTCTGCTCTCTATATAACAATTTATTATTTCTCACAACTTCTTCCCAGGTGGAAAGCAATATAAATGAAACAGACCAAAGTAATTGATAAAAACATGTAATGTAATAGAAATATATAAAAGAAAATTACAAAAATGCTATACTGTCTCTAATGTCTTTATCTTTTAAAATGGTTTCTGTCAGCTGTAATTATTATTTTGTGGGGTTACATTAATACGAATATTCTTTATATCAATAGCATGGTGTTTAACGTTGGAATGAAAATTATCCAATTACAAATAAAATTAAATTTTCTTTTTTACAATGGTTGGAGGAAAGTGAATAGAGAAAAAATGTGAGATAAGTTGAGAGACTTTACTGAAGAAAGAGTGAATATAAAGATATTATAAAACTGATATATTAATTTGAAATTGATTATATAAATAATTGTTGAAAGGTATATTTATCTGCCTGGCCTCTCTCCCTTTTCTTTTTGCTTTTAACATGGCATGTTATGTTATAAGGTTAATGGTGAAATTTTTATAAATTAATTCATTAATTAAACTGTAACCCACACCTACTTTCATGCATCTAAAGCCTCTGAAACAAGGACCACTCTAGTAACAGACTCTACTGAATCCAACCCTCAATTTTTTTATTCTTGTCATAGAAAACCTAGAAAGAAACCCTCAAGAAATATATATGAACACGGTTTATATGTTCATTCTATATTTGCCACGGGTACACTGCATTCAGTATTTACCTTTACAGAAGGGTGCATGTGAACCATAAAATTCTTTTTCCTTCACATTAATAATACAAATGGATAAAAGGTTGGAACATTCAAGTACTTTATTTTATTTATTTATTTATACTATTCTTTGCCAAAAAAAAAAATCATAATAGTGCAATGGTTTCCCACCATAACACCAAATTCAACTCAAGAAATATATAGTGAAATTTTGATGGTAATTCCTTATACTTCAATGATTCTTTTTCCTTTTGGTTGAAGGTGGGACTGTGGGGTATGGATTGGGACCATTCATATTTCATACTATAAAATTTTTTAAAACGATTATTTCATTTTCTTCTGCTCGTTAAACAATCGTTTGTAGTTGTTTAATTAATATTTTGATCAACCAAATTCTTGCTGAGATTGAAAAGTGAAGCAGATGAAGGTCCTGAAATAATGGCACATAAGTTAAAATTGGTAAAATGTAAACATCAACTGACACGTCAAATCTTGATAAATCATGAGCTTGTTCTACCTTTTCACTTTCAATCAATCATATCACTGATCTTACACAATTGATGATCGAGTGCGTAAATTAGTTGATGAAACTCGTTTAGTTTAACAAAGGGTTTCCATGAAGTTCAAGAATTTGAGCCTTTAAGGTAGTCAACTAAAAATATTTCATCTCAAATTGATCCAAATTTTGTTGGATACTCAATAAGTATCCGTATAGTGATCCCAAAATTTCCTTCATAACTGGTATCAATCTGATGCCAATTTAATTTGAACGACTGCAACAAATATAGACAAAAACATTTACACATTCATGCCATCATCACTCATTTCTTTGAAAATCAAGCAATGCATGGACCAGCCTCTTTCTTCCCTTTCTAGCTACAAATACATCATTGTTTGCACCGTTATCCATAGTATACCAGCAAGATTGTCACAACCTGAAAGTGTGAAGCTTAAATTTTAGCAAACCCTAGATTGCATAGAAAGAAGACAAAACAATATATAGTGTTAAATTTCTATTTCCTTTCACAAGGGCAAAAAATAAAAGGGAATTTCCTCCCCATATATTCTCAGTGCATAGAAAGAACACCAGCATGGCTGTTTTGTTTTTATTAACAAAAGAAAATTTTATTAATGGGAGTACAAAGGATGTCCCTTCTCTTACATCAAATTACATTTTCCTCCTACTTTGATAAATCATATTAAAGCTAATGTGATAGAAAATCAGTAGATATATATACATCAGAAAGAAACTCCTCCCACTCTAGCTTGTTTCCAAGTCCGTTATATTTTCTTAATTCCAGCATCTGTTCAAGATCCAAAACATTGGCTGAGCTACAAAAAAATAATTAAAACTCGTGATCAGAATGCAATCTGTTCTGAAGGAGAATGAATTACAGAAAACCAGTTAATTTGTGGATCAGTTTTCTTAACCTTGAAAATCTAAAAACCCTAAGAATAAGAGATATATAAATATTTTTTCCAGATTTACCGACTTGAGATTTATCTTCCGTTAAAGATGGATATATACCCAAACCAATGTCATCAAAGAAAAACCACGATTTTTTGAGTGTCTGAATTGAATTGAATCAAAAGGCGAGCTAGGTTTTTCAGATGCTTTTAATTAATTAATCATCATTACTCCGTCTCTTATTCATCATAAAGTATATTGACTGAGAATAACAACATTGATCAAGCAATTTAGATAACAATAATTGTTCAAATAGATTCTGTATCCTAGCACATGCCTGCCTCGGAGACAGGTGTTAAATAAGCTTTTGATGAAGTAGCTATAGGTGCTGCAGGTCAGCATGCTCAGAAGCAAGAACTAATTAAGAACAATCTGAGAAACGCATATACCTGTAATATGTATCAGATCGATGTTATGCAGATATTATTTGGCTGATAGTGAGATCCTAATTGCTGCAACTTAGGTTAGAGTAACCAACAAAAGGGAAAGCTAGAAAACAAATAAACAAAGAAGCAATTTATAAATAGAAAATGAAAAGGGTGGAGATGGTGGTGGGGTGACAGATAGAGAGTAAGCACGCATAGCTTCAAGCATAAATCGTTATCTTGCAAGAAAATACCATCTGTGCTCACTCTCTTCTGTCACCTCCCTTACCCTTAAACTTCTGCAGAATCTATGAAAATTTTGATATGGAGTTGAGTGGCTCCTTCTGTTTCTGGAAAGGGTAAGAAGGGTTATAAGGAGACAAACAATTTCTCTAGATTTGACCAGAAAGTTGTCACATTTGAAAATGTATGAAGGAAGAAATAACAAGCTTTGAGATGTTGTGTGAAGAGGTTGAGGGAGATAGGGGTTTATATAGAACCTTAAAGAGAATTTGCTTGCATCATGTATATGTGAGGTTTTGCCGATAAAAAAAATGTATATGTGAGGAATAAATGTGAGTTTATCTCCCACTGACCCATTCTCCAATATTTTAACATTTTACAGAATAAAAAAAAAACAGAAAAGGCATAAAAAAGAAGTGTAGAGACTTTATCTTTATGATCTCTCCACCCATATGCAAATGCAATTTATTCATTGTTGTTACCAACGCATCTTGTAATTCTAAATCTATTAACCCTCCAATCCTCGCAATTCAACGTCCCTTAATTGATGCCCTATCTCCAATTCTGCATCTAGAAGAAAATATTGCGTTTTCGGTTGAAGAAAAATCTTTTTGTTTTTTGTTTTAATTGTGGGTGCTTACAAAAAATAAATAGTAATATTTTGTATACATAGATAAGTAATACGATATAATTAATGTAATAAACGGTAGAAATAAAAAATTAAGAAGGATTAAATCAATATTATACTATACTAATTAAGGTGTTAATGTATATTGCTATAAAAAATATTATGAATAAAAATTCTTTTATTTGTACTTTAAACATTAAAATCGGTTGTTATTTATACATTCTTCTCTCTTCAAATCACATTAAAAGGGTAAAAAGTGGCGTGGTGTCGCTCTTTGCAACATCTAACAGTAATATAAAAAAAACTACTTTTTTTAATCATCAGTTGTTAAAATGATATGAATTTAATTTAATTCGATAATAATGTGAAAAGCTTTATATTATCATCCACTTACTAATTATTATATTATTTATTGGTTTTTATTATAAATAACTTAAAAAATATAAATAATACTATACTTTTATCGGAAAAAAAAAAGAATGAATAAATAAAACTTTATATGATGTATAAAACTTCTATTCTGGTAGTACACAAAAATTATGTCTTTTTGCGGTTCACATGTAATAATTGATTAGATTCTTAAATTTCTTACTTTTCTAAGTTATTAACATTTTTTTTATATATTATATTACCTTCGTCCTTTTGTATAACACTTCTTTAGAAATTTTTCATTTTTAAGACTTTCTTTACATTATCTCTCCTATAATATATTATTGTTTTTAACTAAATATTCATAATTATTTTATAATTTTTGCATTTATTAATGAACGATAATTGCTATGAATTATTAAAATGAACTTATTATTTTTCTTGAGAGGATAGAAGTTGACTAACATTGGTGAAAAATAGTTAGGTTAAAAGAGAGATGGTTAGTCTCTATAGGTGTTGACTAACATTAAAGTACTCTATATACATGGACATTTTTGGTATTCGAAACAAAATGAAGTTTTACTTTCATGATTCCCATGACTTAAATTTTTTATTATACAAAATTATCTAGATGATAACAAAGTAAAAATATCTAAGAAATTATACTAAAGTTTAGTCTTTTATATATATATATATATATATATATATATATCATAGGAGATAGTTACTACAAGAAAATTATTAAATAAAAACTAATTTTAGAAACAAAAAATAATTAGTTGTTATAATGACTAAATTAGATACCATTTTAGAGACTAAAATAATTTTAGGTTTCTAAATTTGTTTATATTATTGTTAAATAGTTTCTAAATTGATATCTAATTAGCTACCAAATTTAGAATCTAAATAATTGGTAGTTAAAATTTGGGTAGCTAATTAGATACTAATTTAGAAATTATTTAACCGTAATAAAATCTAATTTAGAAACCAACAAATATTTTAGTTTCTAAAATGGTTTCTAATTTAGTCATTATAACAACTAATTATTTTTATTTCTAAAATTAGTTTTTATTTAATGATTTTTTTTTTTAGTGAATATTCAATTTGAGACGTGTGTGATGAAAATATATATGAAATTATACATGTAAGTGTATAAGGGATTGAGCAGAGTGGGGAACAGGTTTCCTAGTCCTTTCTGAGGGAAGAGGGTGAGAGATTAGATTTTCATTTCATTATGGAAGATGGGGTTCGTGTTTTGTTTTTTTATCTCTTAACTATATTTTTTTATTTTATAACTATCGTGATCCACATTCATCGACACAAATAGAATAATTTTCTTATTCCGAAAATGCATAAGAGTGCGTATTTGATCTTATTTTTCCTATAGATAAACCTTCAAAGATTAGTACCTTGCTTAACTAGTACTTAAACTTTGCTCAGTTAACAGAAGAGACAACAGAAGTAGCAAAACAATAAACTATTTTAATTAGGATCTGATCAGTGCTATAGAGTGCATGCTTTGTTGCAGACAGTTGGTGGTTTTGGAGTTTCTGATAAAGAATTTTGAGTAATAGCGGCTATATACAGACTAATGATGATTAAGTGTTTGATTTGTATTAGCTGTTCAAAGCTTTTAAATCAATTAACAGTGGTACAATTTGTTTAAACTAACTAAGCATATTTAAAAAAAATATTCGCTTTTTAGATAACAATAATAATGTGTGTGATTCTATCGTAAATGAGAAAGTCGATGATTGAGGTATAATGGTTTCTTGGTCTGAAATATGAGCATAAAAAAGTATTTAAATGTGGTATTATTGTTGTCCATCTTTTAAGGAATATCCACATAATATGGTGGTGATTGAATTGAAGGGCGACAAATGGCAGGTACCCTTCCTTTAATAAAAGAAGGAAAAGAAAGGAATTGCGTTAAAGAAGTAATATATTGGCCACTTATTGCTCAAGACAGCCTCATACACATAAAAGGTCACACAAAGATCTAATGCGCCGCTAAAGCAGTTTAAAGTATATATGCTTTATGCCTTATTTTACTTCAAACATTATTGATGTCATTAGCGTCTATGTTCCAAGCAATTGCAGCAAGTGCGTGATTTGAGTTTGTGGCACGTTATGCCTTTGACAATTCCCACAATATGCATTTTAAATTCAATTTGTATATTAACCACTTTCATTGGTTCACCTCCTTTGTCCCTGCTAAATATGGACATTCAACCTCGCGATTCCAGGGACCAAAAAACCAATCATTTTTCTTCTGTCAATTTCTTACGGTCTTGTTACAGACACCTAGCCATATTCTTGGAGATATGTCTTTGTTACATATTTAAGTCTTTCAAAATACTCAAATTATAAACTGGGTCTCCAATATATGCAAAGTTTAAGTGCAAAGTGGCAACATCCCCTAAGAATGATGGTAATTATTGATTGCATATATAGATTGATCACGCCAACAAAAGGCTGTTTCACACCTTATGGACGCATGAAATACAGATCTTGGGGTCGTGCCTATGATACAATATTTTATTCCAACTATACATGTTTACTTCCAATGATGATATGAACTATGAAGTGATGGTGCATGATCACAAAGGGGAAAGAAATGGCTAGTTTCCCAATAAGGAAGGACCACGAGTTTAAAGTTTTAACCCTTTTTGGTGAGAGAAGAGGACTCATACTGGTACATGATTGTTAATTCCAGGTGTTTCAACAAGGGGAATGGAAAAAAAAAGATTTCGAACTATACCACCTTCTGCATTCACATCCATCCTTTCAAATATCTACCAATACAAAGTTCAGCCAACTATAAAATGGGATAAATATTATTGTCAGAATGCAGAAAGTAAAAAAACCAGAATTTTATTGAAGAAATTCTTGTAAGTTTCTGGATACAAGACATGATATACATGAAAGAGAAAAATAACAAACAGAGAAACTAACAGACACTGAAAAAAGAAAACATAAAATGAAAAACTAGTCTTACTGTTGTTAGTGCTCTAATATCCGTGCAAGTTAAAGAAGGTATAATTGACATGTTGAATATGAATAAAAGTCAAGGGGTTTAATTAAGATACTTTTTTGTTTTTTTCATTCACAACAAAGAGATCTATAAGTGATATATAAGTGGTACAAGGAGTATCAAATCCTTATACATCAGCCATAACATAACAAGATAAAAAATAAACAAATAGAGAAAGATTATAATGATATATGTTCGGTAACTTTAGATTAGATAATAACAAGACATTGTTATTTCGATCTCTACATCACAACTTATTCACGATATAGCTGCAGGTGAATATGATTTTTTAACTTGTTGAGACAACTATACCTGTAGATTTAAATCTTATGACAGAAGCTTTTACAAATAATATAACAATCAATTTCAATATTTTTAATTCACTTAATGAAATTTATGATTGACAACTATGCATTTAACATGTGGATTTCTTCAACAGAGAGCTGGTGAAATAATTTAAAAGAAAACATTTGAGATTTTCAATATCATGAATTTTGAATTATTAGTTAAAAAAAGACTTGGTATTATAGATTTTCTATCGGTTGTTTCTAAATTCTTTTTAAATATTTGGGTTCTATGTGAGAATCATAGAAGCCTAAATTTTTGGAATGTAATTATGTTGGTGGGATGGATGGGAAAGTGTTTGACCTTTGCTGGCAAAGTATGTCTACTGAAATTTGTAATTACTTCTTTTTCACTATTCTACATAAGAAATTACAAAAAGTTTGGAATTAGGGAAGTGAGGGTAGGAAAATAGCATGGTTAGCTTGGGATAAGGTATGTAAACCAAGGAGCCAGGGGATTGGATGCCATTGATGTAAGGACATTTAACTTTGCTCTTTTAGGAAAGTGGTTGTGGCTAGCCATGGAGAATGAGGATTTATAGAAAGAAATTTTGAAATCTAAGTATGAGGGATGGAGAGAGTTAAGGAATTTAGAATTTAGTAAAGCAAAATCATTTGGTGGAGAGACATTAAAATTGTAGTTGCAATGGAGGAATTGGGGAAATGTTTTGACGATAATATTCAATGGGTAGTAGGGGATGCAAAAAGAATAAGGATATGGGAAGACAAATGAGTGAGAAACAACTCTTTAAAATAAATATTTCCTAGACTATATAATCTATCTCGTCGTAAGAAGACAGTGATTTTCAAAGTAGGAAGATGACAGAATAATACTTGGTGCTGGGATTTAGAATGGAGAAGAACTATTTTTTAATGGGAAATCGATCAAATAAGTTCTTTGATAGGTCAAATCGAGAACACAATTTTTAGGATTCAGAGGATGATGAATGTAGATGGTCAGATGAGGTCACTCACGTTTTCACGGTCAAATATGCTTATAAATTGCTAGATAAGGAGGAGAATGAGGAAAACAATACCATTTTGGACCAGTTTTGGAATATTAAGGCACTACCCTCTGCCTAAGTTGTTGGATGGAAAATTTTACTTAACAAAGTTTCAACTAAAGTTAATTTGCATAGGCATAGAGCTAGAAAACATTATGTGTCTTATGGAAATTGTTAATCATTTTTGTTTGGTGTAGCATCACATGGTCTATATGGAATTAATAATGTTACAAATGGTTTGATGAATCCACTCTCCAACATATCCTACAAAAATCTCACTTTAAATCGTTCAGGAGTTTGAGATTATCTAAATTTGGAAATAGTTTGTGGGGTTGTATACGGTTAAACACAATTAGCGAGATTTGGAGACATAAAAAAACATTATTTTAAGGATACCTCTCTTGATCTAGATAGTGGCACAACTAAAAGTTTGGTCATGGATAACATGTAAAACCAAAATGGTCAATTTTTCACATGCTTAATGATGCATTGACCTAATAACTTGTTTAAAATATGTTAAAAACTACGAGGATGCCTAATTTGTAACCATTTTTATCTATATATGATAGCTATCATTTGATCTTAGTGCATTTGCTAGGCATGGTGATGTTTTGAATGCAGGTTAGATATACGCACTGAGACAAAGCTTTCTAAATGAAGCCAAGAAGAGGACAACATTTTATGGGGTAGTTGTTGTGATGGAGCTAATGTGAACAACAAGTCTAAAGATTTTCTTTTTGCTCATGTCGTGTTAATAGTATGTGGTTTATTAACATGGTTTACAAAATATCTTGATGGTCATGATGTTATTGATGTGGTTTATTTTATTTGGTATTAGTTGGATTGATGTTTTTTTATCAGCAAAGTTGGATTGATGTATGTGAACCTTTTTTTATGTATTCATTTTGTTTAGATGCCTTTTTTGGCTCATAAGTATGGTATGTGGAGGAGGTTCACATTTGATCTAGGTGGTAGAGTTTTGTTAGATTTTTGTAAAAGGGTTGGAGTACACCTAGTATTTCCATTTATTTTATTCTTGTTATTGATAAAAAAAATGATTTTTTAAAATAATGAGTATCAAAAGAAGATTGATTAAATTCCTATGTTAATATGGAGGAAGAAGTTTATAATTGATTTGGCTAGTTGCTAGTTGCGTATAAATTTTCCCATAAATATTCATGAAAAAAAGCATTATGACATCAAGTTGTTTAATAATCATTATTTTTTTTCTTTGAAATGTATCATCAACTTTAAGTTTCACCTTGTAAATCCATTTGCCTTCACAATGTATTTCTTACCTTTAAAGAGAAGAATGGTATCTCAAATTCACTTGTGGTTAATAGTATCTATTACAAAGTGAACTTTAAGCATAACTCAATCCTATAAAATCGTCTCATGAGGTGAAGTTTGCATCCACTTATATACAATGAAATATTCTCATATCTAGTCAAGGTGGATCTCCAACACACACCCCCTCACGCCGAGAGTGACAACTCGTGCATGAGACAACATATTATGGATGGTTTAATAACAATATGATAGTGGGTGACACGATAGACCCAACAAACACTCGGTATCAGCCTTAGTTTTACTATAAGAAAATCATTAAACATAAATCAATACTATAAAGACAAAAAATAATTAATTAATATATTAACTAAATTACATATTATTTTAAAGACTAAAATATCTAAAGTAATTTCTATCATTAATAAATAGTTTTTTTTAAATTGATATTTAATTACCTATCAAGATTTTAATATCTAATTTATTTTGAAAAACAATTCATCAAAATTGATTACGAAAACTATTTCTTAAAAGCTAAAAGCAAAACAAAATCTACCTTAATTTTGCGTTATGTCTTAGATGCTATAGCTTACTGCACTGAATATGCCTATACAGTCATGAAAAATATTATATGTTAGTGAACAAATTCAAGCAATAATAGAAAGTTGTATTAGATATAAAAAATTTTATCAGTAATAAATAAATTAAATAAAATTATAAAAAACTTGAGACAAGAAAGAACTTACAAAAACACTTAAAAACAAAAGAGAATCTAACCAATTAAAACTAGTTGTATAAGGTGTTAGACATAATAATATCATCATATATTCCCGATTTCAATCAATCTGTATGTTATGTATTAAAGTATTTTAGTTTACGAAAAATTAATAACTATTAGTTATATATTTTGATATTTTAAATAACATACTGGTCATACAAAGTGAAACTGAATTTGAATATATTATATAAGATATTGAATGAAAATCGTATACAAAAGTATAATTAGGAAAAGATACATGGGTCATTTTTTTGAGAGGATTAGTTGTAGGAAGAAGAATGTTTGTAAACAATTCTATTGGGACAATGTTATTAAATGTTTTGGAAATATTAAGAACAAGGTCTACTAGTTGTGTTTATTTTAATAATCTGTGAAGTTGTTTTGTTTTGATTTGGTTGTGTGTCGGCATCATTGAAGTAAATAACGAATTGAAGTCCCACATCGTGTGGTTGGGGTAGGGGTGCATGCAAGTGGGGTATTGATTTGATTCCATTAAGATATGTAGTGGGGTTGGGGTGACGATATTGACTGATCATGAAGTGATAAACCCTAATAATCCTAATGCTACAATTTCCACAGTGCGAAAATCCTTTGGAATTCGATACTCACTACACACCACTCCAGTGTGTTGGGAACTGGCCAACAAAACCAGTCAATGAAGGTCATTGCATGCCTTATCAGAAATTAATGGAGGCTCTATTCCTTTTCAATTTTTTATTTGGCAGAGATGGTGGCAAGCATGCATGCATGTGACCAGAATTTGGAGCCATGTGCTTCATATCACACATTCATAATAACTTTACTGCTGTGAACTCTGCACGCCAATATTGGCTAAGTTTGGCGGTGTGTATGTAACTACATCCCTACCTCTGCACTGTTGCAGAACCTTGTTGCTGCTTCTGGAGCTGGTGGATCCATGCATATTTTTTGCTTCTCTATCTTTAACTATTTTATGCCTTCTTTTCTTCTTTCTTTCCCATATTTTTAGACTTTACAAAAGAAATTCAACTTTATTCCTTTTACTCTATGTCTCACTAATATATATATATATATGGTAAGAGAATGGTTTCTTTGCAAGTGTAACTTGTGCCACTGGAATAAGGTACATTCTTTCTTAGTTTAGAGGTAAAATAAGAATGTATTGTTTAAAGTTTAGCATCATATTCATATATGCATATTTCTAAATGGTTCTACTTGCAACCACTACTAGGAAAACATTTATTACCTACAAACTTTCCTGCAAAAAATTATTCATAGAAAATACTTACAATTTTTATTTTAAAATATTTTTCGTAAAAAATATATATGTATTTTCTAGAATTATTTTTGCAAAAAATATCTACAAATTTTTTTTGCAAGATTATTTGCAGAAAATCAATATTAACACTACAAGCAAATTATGAAATAAAAATTAATTTAAAAAATAATAATTAGTTGGTATAATAAATAAATTAAAGATAAATTAAAAAAAATTAATCTCTAAATTAGTTTATATTATTGTTAAATAATTTTTAAATTAGTATCTAATTAACAACCAAGATTTTAACTACATTGGTTGCTAATTAGATATCAATTTAAAAATCATTTAACAATAATAGAAACTAATTTAGAAATCAAAATTTTGTTTAGTCTTTAAAATGATATCTAATTTAATCATTATAGCAACTAATTATTTTTTGTCTCTGAAATTAATTTTTATTTGATAATTTTTTTAGTGTAATACTTGTCAATTTTACTGCATCAATTACTAGAAAAATATGTATTACCTGCACGTTTTTCTATAATTTTTTTTATAAAAAGGACATCTGTGATTTTTGTGTGGAATATTTGTTACAGTAAACACCTACAAATTTTTTGGTAAAAGACTAAGAAATACATGCAAATTTTGATTTATAAAATTATCTGAAAAACAGTATTTATAAAATTACTTGCGTCGATGTTAATTTAGACATTTTTTTGGCTAATGCAATTTTGCACCAAAACTATTAAAAATTTCATTATTATTAGAAAATCATTTATTACATGCAATTTTTTTAAAAGAAATTTTTCCAAAAAAATTATGTAAATTATTTTTTGCAAGAAATGTTTACATATTTCTCTTAAAAGAATTTCTGCTACAAAATTACATGTGAATGTTTCAAAATTATTTTCAATACCCGTAAAATTAAATACTTTTATATTAGTTGTATAATTATATAACTCTTTTTATAAATAAAAATGTTGTGAAGATTCAATACTTTGTAATTTTCAGAGCTTCCCAAAACTCCTAAACAATACAAACAAATTTCATACGTTATCTTCTGGTGCTTGCAATCCCTAAAAACAAATTTGAATTTATCTACGAATATGTTAATAAACATCAAGATATGGTATTTGATATTGCTGTGTTCAACATTTTATACACAATGAAGAGGAATCTCTCCAAACATGGAAGCTACCAAATTTTATGAAATGTCAAATTCTACTCATAGACCATTCTGAGAGTTTATTATAAACTAAATAAGAGTTTATTATAAACTAAATAATTGGTAGTAAAAACTTTGATTGCTAATTAGTCATCAATTTAAAAATCATTTAACAATAATAGAAACTAATTTAAAAACCAAGATATTTTTAGTATCTAAAATGTTCTCTAATTTAGTCACTATAGCAACTAATTATTTTTTGTTTTTAAAAATTAATTTCTTGTAAAAAGTCTCACAAGCTTGTTTAATTGATGTGATGAAATTGATGAAAGAATCAAACCATCCTAATAATCTAATAATGTCATTCCTTCTAATTTTAGGGAAACAAAGAAACTTGTTGCAGGGCTTGGTTTATCAAGAATAAATATAGATAGTTGCATTGATGAGTGTATGTTGTATTACAAAGATCACAATAGTTTAAAGGAATGCAAGTTTTGTAAAAAGACTCCATATAAAACACACAACAAGAAAAACTCTAAAATATTAAAAAATTCTAGTAGTAAATAAACTAACATGCAATTTGAATTTGTATTTGTATCAGCAATAGATTCTGCAAAGCAAGGCTCAGGTTAACTTGGTGGTTGTTATTGTTAATATAATATTCTTTAACACAGTTTCAACTCACTTCTTATAATTAGATAAAATTAATGTTTGGTAATGTAAATTATACTTTTATCTTATACACTGTATTTAGAAGTGTTACTAATTTGAAGATTTACAATATTATGTAATATGAGGGTATTATATGTACTAATATTTTACATATCATGTATTAGTGAAAGATATTTTGTTAACATAAATATTACACTGTTAGTGCAATAAAGACAAAGGGCAATCTAATAGTTTATATAAATCTATAGTTTCTGACAAGCAATTAATTTCTTTAGGTAGTGTGGTTATTAAGAGCTCTCTCCTTTACCATTCATTCTCTGTTCCTTAATTCAAACAGGAAAAATGTTGCAGAAATTAAATTCTATATCTTGGAATAACAAAAGTTCAGGTCTGCTCACATGACAAAAACCCTGTGCAGTGTTATACAGTAACGATGCATGCAGTGGTCTTTCTGCTCTACCTTTGACATATTTTCTGACCATGTACAATGTATATTTACTCCAACCTCAACACTTTGTCAGAAAAAAAAAAAAACTTCATGGGGGTAAATAAGAATGTAGAATCAAATCATTTCTTTAAAATTGGCAAAATATATATCAAGAAGAAGAAAAAGCAAAGTAATGAGTTCTGGGTAACTTAATTTTGGTACTGAATGAAGAATATTGTTCTTGTCCTTGTAAAAAAGGAACTACTATCCTTAAAAATCTGTCAGCAGTTGTCAATTTCAATACATAATTTTAAAATAATTGAAACACTTCCATTGTAGTTCATCGAAAACAAATGTGAAGCGTGAGCAACTGTCACTGTATCCCATGGCTATATGGCTCTGTCTCATTGCTCAAAACCTTTATTAGTTATCTATCAGTTTTTAGTTTCATCCATGCATCTGCAATTTTAAAATCCAAACTTCAAATATAATCATCATAGAAGTTCAAATGCAGAGTCCATTGCTATCATTAGATTCAACTTTTACTATTTTTAATTAATATATATCATTTATTTGCACTAAAAATGATTTTCAGAGCTTAATAACTTAATCTATTCTCATAATAAGCAAAAACTAATATTATTGTAAAGAGATGGGCCCTTAACCTATCATATGCTAAGGATACAAAAAAAATAAACCTAAATTGATCTACTAAATTATTTCAAAACATTTCAGTTGAATAAAAGTCTATATATTTTAAAATTTTAACTATTATTATCAAAATTAATTGTTTACTTATTTTTTATGCTCTCAAGTTAAAAAAACATCTGATTTGATATAATATTATATGTCTCGCCTTATATAAAATCCATTAAAATTGTGTATAAATATTGAATTGAAAATAAAACATTTTATGTGGATACGTAAAGTTTTCACAATAACAAGAAAATATACTTAACCTATTTTTTGATATGTTAGTGTTACTGTATAAATTAAAAAGTCCCTTCACTTGTCATATTTCTTTTGAGATATTCTCTTTCACAATGTTGATGATTTTCTTCAGTATAAGATGAGATGTAAGATGAGATGTGTACATGTAAAAGATGTTATGATGCTCAAGTTAATTTTTATAGATAGTTAAAAATGATAAATGATTAACAGTGTACATATACTTGGTCCTTGTCCACCTATTTATAGATGGAATGATTAAAATGTATTAGTCTGACACCAAATATATTTTAATTATAGATAAAAAAAAATTCTTAATATTTTGTGGTGTCAAGTTTCCAAATTATGTTCAACAATATTTCCAAAATTATTATAAAATATTTTCAACACGTTATGGTACAAGTTATAGTCAAGATAATATCAATTGTATATCATACAAAACATTCGACTCAAAATTATAAACAAGTGGTATTGAATAATAAAAAATATCATTTTGTATAATATCCTTAATGAACAACATTATACTTCTACTTTATTTAATTTTGTTGTATATATTATAATAAACAAGAATTAAGTTAGCAAACAACATACAATAAAAATGTGTGCTTATGTTATGTATATAATAATTATGCCTGTATACTATGTATTATTATATGTATATATAGAGAGATATAATATTTATTTATACATAATGTTTACAGATATCATGGGTTCGAATATAACTTTTATTCTTTCTTTCAACCTACCTAAATCAATATTTATTTAATAGAAATTTAAATATATGAAAGAAATAAAAATATCAAATCTCTTCAAAGACAAATACTTGATTAAATTGTAAATCATAAATCAAAATATTTTTTATTTTTTTCAAAAATATATATAATTTGATGAAAAATAAGATAAATTTAATATGCTTACAATTTGATTTTGAACGCAAGGATTGAAAAATCAAATTACATAAAAAAAATGCATATTTATTTTTTAAAATTAACAGTTGCTAGTTTTCAATCTTTATTAGTTTGGATGGGTTATCTATCACCCTTAACTATGTTACGATATAATTGTTTAACAAAGATAACACTTTCAGCAACATTCATCACATTAAAATGAAATAACTGAGAAAATTAACCAAGAAAACATAAAACCGTTTGGAAAGACCAAAAACTAAAAAGTGAAGAGTGAGAAACAAACATGAAAGGATTTTGGCAAATTCTTCCTACACCCAACATTTTTGAACCTGCACCAATACAATTTTAAAATTTCGAAAATACCCTTTATTCCAGAAATCAAAATCCAGAATAGATAATAATACATTCTGCAAAAATAAATACTAAAGAGTTGTGGCAATTTCTCCCTCCACCATATGAATTTCAGCATGCACCTAATCAGCTCTAGAAGATGACAAAAATACCCCTTCTAAATGATGAAAATAACCTTACACAAAAATGGAAAAAATTATTTTTGAAACTTTTATCTAAAATATTTTGGATTTCAATTTTCGGAACATATTTTTGAATTCTGAATTTTTTTATCCAGTTTAGTTGTGTTCAGAATTTTTTTTCCGGCATGTATTTTTTTATTTCTCAATTATCATTATTATTTTGGATTTTTTAATTTGGAATAAGGGTAGTTTTGGAAATTTAAAAAATTGATATGGTGGTGGAGGTTAAAATTGATATGGTGCAGGAGGGTAGTTTTGGAAATTTATAAAATTGATATGGTGCAGGAGGGTAGTTTTGGAAATTTATAAAATTGATATGGTGGAGGTTAAAACTGATATGGTGCAGGAAGAATTTGCCAAGGATTTTTTCTAATTTGCAAGACGGCCCAATTTCTTTTCTTAATGTAGGCCCAATATGCAAGGCCCATGAGTTCAACTAAATCTTTATTTGATCCAAAAAACTTTAAAACTCAAATTTAACTGAAACAAAATATTAAAATTTAAAAATTTACTAGTGAGAAATTAGATTTTAAAATTTTATAAACTGAAAATCTTATTTTTATACTAAAATTAATATTTTAAATGATATATTTCAAGATAAAATTTTAGATTCTAAATTAATTTTTATAATAATTAATTTTGAATTTAAAGTAATTACTAATTAAAGTAATTAGTAGTTAGAATGTTGGTAATTAATATTATATATAAATTAAAAATTATTTAAAAAATATATATTAACAATAAAAATTACTTTATATACCATTATTCTTTTAGTTTATAAAATAATATCTAAGTTAATATAACAACTAATTATTTTTATTTTTAAAATTAATTTTTATTTTACTCTTTTAGTTTATAAAATAATATCTAAATTATTTAATATAATAAATAATTATTTTTATCTTTAAAATTAATTTATATTTAATAATTTTTTAGTGATAATTTAATTTATTTTGATTATTAAATATATGTTCACTGAAAAAATATTTATTTACATTAAAATCTAAATTGATTCATTTATTTTAATTATTTTCACACTATCGTTTACATATCTTAATATATGTAACAAGAACATTTGTGGATAAGAAACTATCAAAGTATTACAAGTAAAATTAATTTTTTACTTAATAGGAAAACTCAACAAATGACATTCTAAAAATAAAATTACATAATCAAAAAATTAATATAAATTATGAAAGAGAAAACAACATTATGGAAACACATTAAAAAATATATTATTACCAGGTCAGAAATTATTATTTGTATGATTAATTGGATAGGTACTATAACACTGTCTATTCAATAATTTACAACTTTGAAATCTCACACCTTAGTTGTGCATGACAGAATGAGGCAGAAATAGAAGAGTGGAAAAAAAAAGTTTCAAATCATAATTGTAAAAGACAAATTATAATAAAATATTTTAACGTTATTATTATAATCAATATATAATTATAGATTTTCAATATTTTAATGGAATATAATTTATTTATTTTTTATTACTAATATACTATGAAATGCTCTAATCTCTAGTCGATGTGGGATCTCCAACACACCCTCACGCCGAGACTGCCAACTCGTGCGTGGGACTATATATTATGGATGATCCGATAGCGGGTGACACGATAGGTCCAACACAAACATTCGCTAGGATAGACTCGAAAATGGCTCTGATACCATATTACGAAGTGAACTTTAAACCTAACTCAACCCCATCAAATCGACTCATGGGGTTGAGTTAGGCTTAAAGTCAACTTTGTAATATGGTATCAAAATCATTTTGAATCTATCATAGCGAGTGTTTGTTGGGTTTATCAGGTCATCCTTTATTGGGTCGTTATCGAACCACCCATAACATATATCTCTACACACGAGTTGGTAGTCTCGACGTGAAGGGGTGTGCTGAAGATCTCACATCGACCAAAGATGAGGACATTTCATTGTATATAAGTAAGTGCAAACCTCATCTTATGAATCGGTTTTATGATGTTGAGTTAGGCTTATACTACACTTCTTAACATGATATATCTCCAACAGTTTCATCCAATAAATAATCACCCAAAATATCAATTTTCACTTTCAATAAAAAAAAACACCTTTCTCAAATTTTAATCTCACATCCTACTATATCTTCTAAATTTTATCAAAATTTACTAAATTTCCCCCTTAATCTTTCAAAATTAATTTATATCATAAATATTTTTTTAAATAAAACATAAAAATTTAAATAGCTGTAACAAAATAAGATTTGTCGAAAGTTTCTTTTTAAAATAAGATTTCCTTAATCTAAGCAAACTTATCACGTGTTTCAGTTTTTTCTATTAAAACAGAGGAAGGTTTATATGTAAGTGGACACGACGCCGTAACATTGTGGATGAGGCTGTAATTAACGGAAAATATCAGGGGTAAAATCGAGAAATAAATTGAAAACAAAATCATCGAAATCCATTGAAATAAGAAAACATTTCCAATTTCACACTCTCTTCCGGTGTCATCTTTGATACGTCGTTGTCTCAAAGCCACCGCCATCGCCCTTCGATTTTTGGAAACCCTAACTCCACAATTGCCTCTCACAGACTCAATCCTCTTCATTATTTCGTAATTCCAACTTCTTCCATCTTCCTCAAAGGTTCGATTTCGTTACTTAGCTGTTATTCAGATTTCTTTTATTTGAAATTTATGGTATAGATTACTGTCGCTCTTTTGATCGGATCGATTTATTCTCTGGCGTGATAATTCTTAAAAAAGTTATTTCAGAACTCACATCTTCCATAAGTAACTGAAACTAATATAACTAATGTTGTTTAACTTTTTGCTTGTGTGCTTAAAAGAAACGCCGATGGTTATCTGCCTCTGCTTCCCTGTAGGTGTTGTATGTTCAGTAGACTGTATCAGATTATTCAGAAAAAAAAAATCTGTATTTGAAGTTGGAAAATTGAAATTTGTGCAATATCAGTGTCTAAGCTTTGATCTGTCGATTGTGAAATGAGTTGATGTCTTGTGTTCTTTGCAGTTTGAAATCATGGCTGGGCAGGCACCAGAAGGATCACAATTCGATGGTCGTCATTATGATGCTAAGATGGATGAGTTGTAGGTTTCCCCTTCCCTTAGATGCTTGCTTAATAGAGATGCTATTGCATTGACATGTGTTTTTTTCATCTATGTACTTGTGATTCCATCTTATTATTTCATACGCAATGCCTACCTGTGATGCACCCATGCCTAGAATTATATACTCATTTTTGGTTTCATGTGTTGATGGGACCAGACTCGGAGCTGATGGGCAAGATTTTTTTACTTCTTATGACGAAGTTTGCGAAAGCTTTGATGCTATGGGATTGCAGGAGAACCTTCTGAGGGGTATTTATGCATACGGTATGTACATCAATATTTGAATGTAATATAATTTTAAATCTTGATTCTTGCTTGAGAGTGTTGGTTATACTTTCTATTGTTTATATCTGCATAAAATATGAGATTAATTTACAGTTAAATTATATGTCTCGTAAGAATCTTGAATGCTTGCTGCACTTTCTGTTTTAATTATTACCATTGTTTTATGTCATTGATAACTGAGCCTTTATATGGATGTTGTATTACTTCTGGGAAGGTTTTGAGAAACCCTCTGCAATTCAGCAAAGGGGGATTGTTCCTTTCTGCAAGGGGCTTGATGTAATTCAGCAAGCACAATCTGGAACTGGAAAAACTGCTACGTTTTGCTCTGGAGTTTTGCAGCAGCTTGATTACAGCTTAGTTGAGTGTCAGGCACTAGTTCTTGCTCCTACTCGTGAACTTGCACAACAAATTGAGAAGGTCATGCGAGCACTAGGGGACTATATAGGTGTCAAGGTTCATGCTTGTGTTGGTGGGACCAGTGTTCGTGAAGATCAACGCATCCTTTCAAGTGGGGTTCATGTAGTTGTTGGTACTCCTGGTCGTGTATTTGATATGCTGCGCAGACAATCTCTGCGCCCTGATCACATCAAGATGTTTGTATTGGATGAGGCAGATGAGATGCTCTCTCGAGGTTTTAAGGATCAGGTCCTCTCATTTACTGATGTTGATTTCTTTAATTTGCTTTATTCTGTTGATTTGTTGTTATGGAATTAGATTTTGGCTTAGTATTTTATTTGAATTTTAACCAGATATATAGATAATGATTATAATTGCTACTTTAAAGTTGTTAGTTGTAGTATATCAGTCAAACAGTATATTTTGGTGTGCTAGATACATATCAACAATGTATTAGCTTGTTAAAGGCACAAGTCCACAGTTGACTAGATTTTGCACCTAGAAGAACAGGGAAAATGAAAATTCATTTTTTCAGTCTCTTGGCTTCCTTTTCTTTTATGTATCCATTTTTCATCTCTATAAAATTTGAAAAAAAAAAGCGTGTGGAGCTATTATTTGGAAAAAATATTTTGTTCACTAAGTGCTACATCTTTAATGTTATTATGGACAGGAAGATTTAAATACTTACTCTCCTTTCTGAAAACTATATGTTATCGTTTGCAGTCTGCATTGGTAACATGTGCATGAGAAATAGAAAATAGCTACAACTTTATCTACCTTTTGGTTGGTTCATAAAGTGTATCCTTCTGAATTTGCCTTTTTTTTTCCACTTTCCAGATCTATGATATTTTTCAGCTACTGCCTCCTAAGATTCAGGTTGGGGTATTCTCTGCCACAATGCCTCCAGAAGCGCTGGAAATCACAAGAAAGTTTATGAACAAACCTGTGAGGATTCTTGTAAAACGTGATGAGCTTACCCTGGAGGGCATCAAGCAGTTTTTTGTCAATGTAGACAAGGAGGAATGGAAGCTGGAAACACTATGTGATCTTTATGAAACTTTGGCAATCACCCAGAGTGTTATCTTTGTGAACACTAGACGCAAGGTGGATTGGCTGACAGACAAAATGCGGAATCGTGATCACACAGTTTCAGCCACCCACGGAGATATGGACCAAAACACAAGGGATATCATCATGCGGGAATTCCGCTCCGGGTCCTCCCGTGTTCTTATCACCACAGATCTTTTGGCTCGTGGTATCGATGTCCAGCAAGTCTCACTTGTTATAAATTATGATCTGCCAACTCAGCCAGAGAACTATCTCCATCGAATTGGTCGTAGTGGTCGGTTTGGGAGAAAGGGTGTTGCTATCAATTTTGTGACCAGTGATGATGACAGGATGCTGCTTGACATCCAAAAGTTCTATAATGTGATGGTTGAGGAGCTGCCAGCCAATGTAGCTGATCTCATTTGATTTGGTCTCCCCTTCATTGTTGATTGGTATGATTTTTATTATGGAGGCCTCTGTCATTATTTCATTTTTCATGGCCCTGGCAGGGCCTTTCTCTGGCAAGACTTGAACTTAACTCCAAACCGGTGATTTTGAAATGGGCATACTTCTCTAATTTTGGGTTTAGCAGAATGCGTTGCTGCAATTTTGTTGCTTGCTTGTTTGTGTATCTGTCTTACTACAGATTGTAGATTGCTGCTTTCCGTGTGTTTTGTTTTAATATATCCGCGAGATGGTTGTGTATATTTGAAACCTTTTTTATGTCGCGCTGGAAATATACTGGACTTATTCTATTATCGCCCTGTTGATTTGATTCGACTTTTATTTTCCTGTCAGTCATTTGATTCTATTTTTTAGTTGCAGCCCAATTAAATTTCATTTTCTGGACCTTTGTGCACAGGCTTCTCTATTTGTCTGCAAGGAAGACTTATAATTATTGATATCTTTATACAAAAGAAATTATAAATAAACACATTTACTTGTTAACTTTATATATTATATAGCTTTTGATTAGATAATGTGGCATGCTTAATTTACAATGAGGGTTCCCTTCTGAGTTAAGAATAGATTGCTCGTCACGTATTTGTGAATTGTGAAGTGACGATATGGTGCAAATCGAAGCAATTGCTATCAGTTGCTAGGTCAACTATTCGCTATACTACTCATACTACGTGCGGAGACTTGTTTGTGACATGTTGGAACAGTTCACAAGCTATTTAGAACTTAAAGAATAGTCTGTCAAGGATTATCAACTAATAAAACTAAATTAAATTACGTGTAGTTCATCACCGTCAAATCAGAGAATGATGGAAATTAATATGTTATGAGAACTTCCCAGTTAGAATGAACCTCAAGACAGATATTGAGAACCATCTACCTGTACTGCATACGCTATCTTAAGTATTCTAAATTACTTCATCTTCCTTTTTAATTGAGGAGCCTTTAACAAAAATTTATTACTTTTTATGTCTTTTCTCTTATTCCAAGATAACATTTTTTCAAATATAATTTAATTAATATGGATTGAGAAAAATTAGTTATAATCTGCAATGATACATAAATTAAATAAAAAACTGAAAATGATATAATAGGTTAATCACTTAAAATAATATTAAAATAAATAAATAAAATAGATTTCTTGGCAACAACACTTTAAGTATCAAATAAATAATGTTTAAAGATACTACTTGCCTCATGTGTTCTCAGGATTATTGATACGTGGCGGTATTTGACCGTTCGGTACATAATTATTTTATAAAAGAATCAATTCACACAAATAGTTTGGTTAAAAAAAATGGAGCAGTACAATAGGAACAAACTTTATAATTAGAATAAAGGAATGTCAAGTGATGAATAAAAGGAAGATGCGAACATCCACGAAAAAGACCTCTAGCTAAACATAATTATTATTTTTTTTTTTAAATGGAGCTATTTCTCACACGTTTAGTCTATTCGAACTACTGAAAACATTAAGGTTGAGATTTCATTTTTTAGTAATTGTTTGAATTTATTTATTCTAAAGTGAGTAAATATATAGAGTGAATACCCACTTGTAATTCAAATTAGAGAATTCCATAAATTTAAAACTAAACTGAATGATTTATTATTCAATTATAACTGTTTAGTGAATTTACTATAAATTTTTTGAATTTTCGCATATTTTAGATTTAAGGTTTTCCCCAAAAATATTGTCATCATGCCTTTATTTTAAAATCTTATCATAATATTACTAACAAAACAATTCCTTTTTGAAAAATAAAATTGTAATTAAATAACGTCGTTTTCAAAAAAAATAACACTTTATATAAATTTAATAAACCGATAAAATAAATAAATAAATTAAAAAAACAGAACAATAAAATATACATTAAAATCATAGATAATAAAAATCATAAAATAATAATAGTTGGGAGATAAAATATATCATTAAACTTAAATTTTATTAACTTTAAATTAATGGCATATAGTTTCCATTTTATTTTTTTACACATTTATTCATTTTAGAAAAATAAAAATGGTTCAACATCACAACTCACTCGTTATACCTAACCCCTTCAAGCATGCACAAGCAAAAATGATTACGTTGAATATGTATGAAACAAACGTCTGTGTAGAAAGAAGATAGTGTGACATCTACGGTGTCTTGATGGCTTAAAACAAATAATAAATGAATGGTAAAAGTATGCAAATATAATCTGCTTTAATATTTAAGACAATAAATTGTGTAAATTTCCAAAAAAATGTAAAAAAAATTACTTATGCACCATTAAGGGTCGAATGGTTCCATGACGTATCACTATCCGATTGAACGACATGTGGATAAATATATTAATTAAAACGCATATTAATATTAATTAAACAGTATAAAAATTAGGTAATAAGAACGCTAGGAGTTTATAAAATATTAATTAAAACGCATATTAATATTAATATTAATTAGGAGTTTATAAGATATTAATTACACTCAAATACACATCTGAATATTGAAAAATCTTTTACAAAAATACTCTCAATCGAAAATCAGAATTGTAATTTATTAAAAAAGACAAAAAAATCAATTATTTATTAATTAATAATTGCTATCTCATCCTCTCATACAAAAACAAACTTATAAGAATCTACTAAAGATATTAAAAACTTTTGAAATTTTGTTTGTAAAAATATAGTACTCTAACAAAACCTTGCAAATAAGTATCATTATAAAGTACGTCAAATTTAAGACAGCTGTTATAGTATTTAATTTAAGGTAAGTGTTTTGATATGTATAGAAGGAATTTTAGTTCAATAGTAAATGTTAAAATATAACAATAAACTAATGATTTCTTCTGGAGTACTCTAAATGGAGGTAATAATACTCCAAAACTAAATTCGGCTATATATATATATTTGAAAAAATATTGAATATATTATTATCAAAATTAAATATTTATTTTGATTATTAACGTTCTGACATTAAATTTATAAAAATAATATATTAAGTTAATCATTGTATTTAAAAAATTATATTTAAAAAGTATTTAGAAGGTTAACAAAATATTATTTAAATTTATTGAGATAACATTATAAGAATTAATTAGTATATTTGAGATATATATTTTATTTTAAAAGGAGAATCTCCTAAACTATGTTAGATTATTGGAAGCATAGAAAAACTAATATATATATTTATTAGTATCAAAAGTTATGTTGTAGGAAGTTAGAAAAATTATATTTTAAAATGTGCCTATGAAAAAAAAAGAATAGCCTTTGTTTCTGTTGCTGTCGTGAGTGATTAAAAAAAGCATCAGAATTCGTGGCAGATGAATTGTCTGACGCGGAATCCTTTGTCCGGGTCAAAAGCAAAATCCTCAACAATTTTAAAACCGTAAATTTTAGACAAAGGAAAATTCTAAAAGTCACGGATTAAAAAAAGACAAAGTAATAAATATATAATAAATTTAACTAAATATCCAGAATGTCTTAAAAAATATATATTTTTTGCTTATTTTTGTTTATTTTTTAGTTGTTTAAAAAATGAATTTAATAAAAGCGTTGATAATTAGTAATCTCCAGAAAACACGGCACCTAACAATGAATATATGAATTGTGCCTAAGATTCATTAACAGTGGGTGGAATTTAAATTATTAGAAGAGAGACAGCGAGAAAGAAAAATGGAGAAAGCTACAACAAAGTTGAAAGTAAAACTGAGCCACCGTAGACCAAACCTCTTATGGTCGTTGCTGGACCCCACGCCACCACTGTCCCTTGTATTTTCATAATCTTTCTATTCTGATCAAATAAATAAAAGGTTGAGAGTTGAAGACAGAGAACCACCCTTTGGCTTTTCCACTCTTGTTCTTGGTCCTCCCTGTCCAATTTTCCATGGAAGAGTTTCAAAGATCAAGGTCTTACGCAAATGGGCAAATGATGCAGATTGAGAGCTACTATGGAGCCCCCAGCAGGCCTTATGATCTCAGATGTTACAGTGCTTCCTATGCTCAAACTCAGATGGGTCCTAGGGACTTGAAGTTGAAGAAAGGGAAAAGCATTTCTGCAGCCTCTTCTTTCTCAAAGTCTTTGACCTTATCTGATCCTGAGCTTCAGAGGAAGAAGAGGGTTGCCAGCTACAAAATGTACTCTGTTGAAGGCAAGATCAAAGGCTCCTTCAGAAAGAGCTTCAGGTGGCTCAAGAACAAGTACTCTCAAGTCGTGTATGGCTGGTAGTGCTTTAATCTATTTAAATTCCTCCTTTCTATTACATGTATCAGCTATGTTTATGGGAAGAATTTGTAGATTAATCATTCATGGGTTATGATCGGTTTACTTGAATTCGTCAAAGCTTTTGTCTTTATGTGAAATAACTTGTTACTTGTTATTGGGTCCTGGAAAATCGATTTTGAGGGTTGACAGCAGTTTATATTTGTTGTTGTTCATGATTTTTTAACTCCATGATGGACTGAATCATGTGTAGTAAAGATCTTTCCATATTTAGTGAGACTTTTGTTATGAGTGTTTTCTCAATCTTGTCTCTAGTATCATCATCATTGGGATACAATAAGCCATCTTCTAGTTCTAATCAGAATTAGTTTTGCAGCAAAAATCTTCAAGGGTAGGTGTTTTTTTTTTCCATGGCACTTTCTCTGTCTTCTGTAATGGGATTTTCTTATATATATGTTTCCACTAAACGTTTAAGGTCTTTTATTTAGTCCGTGATACTGAAGGTGTTAAAAGCTTTTGTGTTTTGTGGTGATCAAGTTGCTTTCCCTTGTGCTGTCATTGCTCTTTCATGGGGTATGGCCATAGTGATAACAAAAATTGGGGGGGAATAGCTTAGTGTGATGTGGACCTCCACTTCAACTCCACAAGCCACAAGTCAGAAAGTAGTTTGAAATGAAGTTGTGGATAAATAGTTCTGTGGGCAGGGACAGTAACTTCTGAGTTCTTCAATAATTTGCATAATGGCATGGTATTTTTGAGTGGAAAGGAAACGAGAAGGGGAAAAGATAACTCGTAAGATACATGTTTCCCTCTATTGACATAGTTTATTAGTATGTTTTATCTTAAATTAAGTTAATTGAATTGAAAAGTGAGTAAAGTATGATACAGAACTTTTTTTGTCAAAAACACAACTTAGAATGTGCTAGAATAATATGATATTGAATTCTATGATGCATTAAGCATTGTTGATTGTTTGGTTTGTTGGTTGGGAGAAAGGAAGTTTAGTGAATGTGATTTTGATTAGCCAAAGCACATGAAGATGGTATGGTTGCATAAAAAGTTAGATTCTTTCATAATTTTAGTCCAAAATGTTGCAGAATAATTTCTCAGTTGAATTGAATAATCTTTTTAGTAAAATATGTTTTAAAATAAATTTTATAATTTTAATAGTAAATTATCTGGTCTAAGAATCTTTGAATTTTAGACAAGTTTGGTCGTTATTTTATGTTTAGCATTGTCCTCCTATTCCTTTATATTGTTGTCTTATTGTTCTTAAGTGATGTATGTGTCATTTTTATGATCCGATACATTACATTTATTGTTCATTAGATGGTAATGCAATCATGTTTCATTAATAAATTATAAGATTTAAGTTATTCGTATTTAAGAATGTCTCTATAATTTTTTTTTATTTCACATCATGTTTAATAAACTCGTCCAGTTATGAAAGTCTCATTATTAAGACTCGTTTTATGTCCTTTAAAATTATTCAATTACACCAACTCAATAAAATTTTTAAAAAATAAACGAAGTTGTATATTAACTCATTGATTTTCTTACCTTAAACCCACATGTCGCCCATCTTTTGATAATAAGCTTGCGCACAGTAAAATGAATTTTATATATCTTGAACCAAATTAAATAGTGATCAATTAAAAAAATTTAGATCAAGTTGGTCAACTACCATCCATTTATAAACAAATAAAGAGAAGAAATGGCTTATGGTTTTCTTCTTTGTTTTGTTTTATGTGCGCGTCTTCTTGCATTAATGGAAGGAAATTTAGGTAGATAATAGAAGTGATGTTTAATATAATCATTTTAGGTAGGCATAGAAGATACATTTATACAAAACACCGTCAAATTTAATAAATACTCTTTTAAGCATGTAAGCAATGTGTTTATAAATATGGAATGTTAATGAAAATGAGGATAATAAAAAATGTTATTGATGAAAATAAAAATTATTGTAATCATAGGTATATAGCAAATATAAAATATTTGTTTTCAACATTGAAAAAAAAAGTAAGATTTCTTATTGTTCTCGTACGGGGTTAGGGTCTAGAGAACTATTGAAACTACTCCTCTGATTTCTTGGTCGGTCGGTCGGTTTGCACGTATGTTCCTTTCCAAGCAAGTTCCTTCCTCTCCTCTACTTGCTTCACTCCTCGATCTTTATGTAGTTCAGACTCAAATAGTACCTGCAGAAGACACTCTGATGCTCAAGTCATATTTAGTATTCAACACTCGGTATTCTGAGTACTGTATAATTACGTGTCTTATTCTTAAAATTTGTGTTATTTATATTATTTTAGTGGACCTTTCTTATTGAACCAGATTAGAGAGAGTATAAGTCATGTTTAGAAATACATTACTTAGCTCTTAACTTTTGATTAGATTTACTAATTATGCTTAAACATAATCGGTTGTGAAGTATCGACCGATGTAATGATTACATGGATTCGATTGTGCGGACCCTACCAATACACTTATGAGAATTGATGTTTGGTCTTACAAGTAAAAAAAAAAAATTAATTATTAAAATAACATGAAATATGATGTGAATAAGAAGGAAGATGATATTACCTTTTTTATTATTTGACGAAAACCAAATATATCAATAAACATATCCAAACATATTTAGAATATCTCAAACACTTTCTATAAAATAAAATAGAGAAAATTACATTTAATTTCTCAAAAGCTATATGACACTTAATTTTAGTTTTAAAATAAAATAAAATGATTTTCACACATTCTTTAATACTTAAATAAATATTCAACATTTCTTAATTTTGTAATACATCATTATCACCTTTTTATATTTTAATAAAGTAATATTTAATTTTGATATTCTTTTAAAATATTGCATTGAATAAAATTTAAATAAAAATTATGAACATTAAAATTAAATAAAAAATATTTAAAGAGTTTTTATAAATATTAAATTAGTTTTTTATGTAAATGGAATCAGGCAGATAAATGTAAATTTATTAAAAACATAAATAGTGTAAATTTCATTTATTAAAAACATAAAAATAAACAAATATTTATTTAAAAATTATAAAAAGTGTAAATGTTTTTTATTAAAAATAGAAAAAAAATATTTATTTTTAAATTATAAAATATAATAATATTATTCAAACCTTAGCAGAGGTAAATATAATTTTCAAAAGACTCTGTATCTTTTAAAAGTTAAAAAAAATGTTTTGGACTTGAATTATAATTTGATTCAATTTATGGCAATCTCGTTTGATCACAAACCTAATAATAGAATTGAGTGTATGAATTCTTTTACAAACTAATAAGTTTATGTGATGTGATGTGTAGCTTTTAAAATCGAAACTTTTAATGATTATTTTTTAGGTGTTAGTGTCGTAAATGTATTATTGTTGTGTTTGGATGAGGGAGTGAAAAAGAAATTATTGGAAGAAAAAGTGTAAAAAAGTTAGGGTGTTTGAATTAAAGTAAATAAAGTGAAAAGTGTAAGAAAAATTTATAAAAGTTTGTGAGTAATGTGATAAGTGTGATTGAAATGATATTTTTTTTAATTGATAAAAATGTAACTTTACACATTTTCCTTTGTATTTAAAAATTTATAAAAAAATAATTTGATTGATTATTTGTGAATTATATTGTTTTTTAATTAAAATATTTTTTTTCTGCAATTGAAACATCATTTTTAACAAGCTAACTTCGAAAAAATATAAATTATATAAATTGTTATAAAATTTATTTATAATAAAGTTATAATTGTGAATTATTTATTTTTCAATTATAATTGTATCAATTAAAAGATTATTTTTGGTACTGGAACAAATTATTTATGATAATGTGTTGGAGTTATAATTTGTAAAAGAAAAATTATGAAATAAATATTAATGCAGTATTTTAGTTTATTAAAGCAAAATTCATTAATAAAGTTTGTGTATATATGCACTTACATGCAATTGTTATGGCACATGGTGGTGAAGGATAATAAGGTAAAATGTAAAAAGAATTTAGAAAATTTTCACAACTCAACAAAGAACCATTTTTCACTTTATCTGTCTTTCCCCTCCCTGTATTACTCGCAAGTCCTGGATACAAATACAAAATTTCATCGCTTTTCAATATGGATAAATAGTGTTCAGCGGATCCAAAGAGAACCTAAATGTGTTTTTTTGAGTTGCTAAATAATAGGTTTAGTTATATTTTATTCAATTTCATGAATTTGAAGTGAAATTAAAATGTAATTAATAGACATATTTGTAATTATATATGTCCTAAGAGGAATAAATAATAAATTCAATAAAAATATTATATAATTATTTTAATAATTTAATTAAATTACATTATCTTACTTTATTTTGTTATAATGTTATATAAAATTATTAACCATAACGACAAAAACAAATAATATTATTTATTCACGCAATATAAGAGAACAATTTTGTTTTAAAGAATTATATGTATATATTTCATTTTTATGAAAATAATGTGTTTGAGTATTTTGTAATGAATTAAAATATTTTCAAATAATATGTTTATTTTGTGATGTGTGGTGGTATTTTGAAGATGTTATATTAAACATATTAAAAAACGAGATATATTAATACTTTTAATTTTTTTAGAGTTTAATATATGTATATATAAGCAAAATAATTATTTTAATATATATTTTAAATTAATTATTTATAAAATTCAACAACTCATTAGTATTATTTTCTACTAATATATTGAAGTTAGTTAAAATATTCTAAATTTCTTATAACAAAAAACATGGATTTTTTTTTACTCAATTTCTTATATAACACTATTTATGCTTTTATTTATCCATCTAACACCTTTTTATTTTATTTTCAGATCTAGCACTTTTTTTTTATTTCTTTATCTAGCACCATTTCAAAAGTAAAAAAAAAATATTAATAAATTAAAAAAATGATAATTTTAATTTTGAATACATTAAAAAAATTATTTTTAATGTTTAAAATAGTTATTAATGAATAAAGAAATGAGTTTTTACAAAATAAAAATAAAAAAGTAATAAATTAAAAATGTTTAGTTTAATTTTTTTTTTAAGAATGAAGAAAATAAAAAATTAAACATAAAAGTTAAATCTATAAACAAAAATTAGTATTTATTTATTATTATTGATGATGTAATCATGTTATTTCAAGTAAAAAAATACAGGACATAATTATAAAAAAATTAAAGTCAATTAGTATTAATTAGTAGTAGACACATATGTAGTATTAATTAAAGCTTAAAAATGAGTAGACACTTTAATATTATATGTGTCTATGACTAATTAATATTAATTAACTTTATTTTTTTTTATAATTATATCTTATATTTTTTACTTGAAATTAACATGATTACATAATAATAATAAAAATAAATGCTAATTTATGTTTATAAATTCAACTGGTATGTTGTTGTAGGGTTTAATTTTTTTTATTTTCTTCATTTAAAAAAAACTAAATATTTTTTTTAAAAAAAACTCATTTATTTATTTATTAATAACTATTTTAAATATTAAAAATATTTGTTAATGTATTCAAAATTTATTTTTTATTTTTTTAATTATTATTTTGAAATTGTGTGGATTGATAAATAAAAAAATATAAATAGAAAAATAAAAGTGTAAATAATATTAAACTTGAGTCGTATATAAAGTTCTTAGAGAGTGTTTAAATTTTTAATCACTGCTTCAAAACGAAATAAGTATTGGCGTGGAATAAACAATTAATAGCTAGTTTATGACAATTAGCAAATCCTAGGCGCAAAACAAAACGGAGGAGTAGACACGCAGAGCAGAGGGAGGAAGAAAGGGTCGGAGAAAATGTGGGAATCAATTGTTTTGACGGTGGTTGCCACCGCCGGAAACAACATCGGCAAAATCCTTCAGAAGAAGGGCACCATCATTCTTCCTCCTCTCTCTTTCAAGTTCAAGGCATCTTTCTCTTTTCTCAATTCCACATTTTTTCCCCATTTTCATATGCCCATGGTTTTCTTTCCCTTCAAAATCTCACCTTTGATCATAACTATTCCATTAAACATACGCATGTGTTTTTCTTTGATGTGGATGTACGTTAACCCCAAAACTTTCAATTTGAGCGTTTTTTTTTTTTTGTGTACATGCACGTGCGTGTGTATGAACGTGGGATTTTGGGTGAAGGACATTTTACCAAAGATCCCATTTTTCATTGAAGAACGTGTGACTAGGAAGTCACTGTTTGATTAAGGATTAACATTGGTATCGTATTTGGTACTTTTTGACAATTATGTTGTGTTTGCAGGTCATAAGGGCATATGCTTTGAACAAAACCTGGATCATAGGTTTTCTGATGGATATATTTGGGGCACTGTTGATGTTAAGGGCATTAGCTCTGGCTCCTGTAAGTGTTCCAGTCATGCCTATAATAGAAGCATAATTCAGAAGAAAACTAATGGATATTACGTTATCATCAGCAGAGTCTTTCAGTCCCTTACCCAAATTTTATATTTGTGTAATTTGGTTGTTCTTCTGATTTAGGTCTCTGTCATTCAACCAGTTTCTGGTTGTGGACTGGCAATCCTCTCAGTCTTTTCTCATTTTTATCTAAAGGAAGTCATGAATGTTGTTGATTGGGTGGGCATTACCTTGGCAGGTTTCGGTACAATAGGTAATGTAAGTTAAAGTAAAGAGCATTTAGTGTAACTGCTTTTATTTCCTTTGACACACTCGCGGAACATGGTTATTGAAGTAATGCTAAAAAATATATATTCTGTTTCCATTTGTTTGTCTCACTAACAGAAAAAAAAATAATTAAAATCTTGTGCACTTATTGCTAATTCATTTTGTTGATAATGACATGAGTAACAAAATTTCAAGGTTTTTATGTATAGTCAGAATTTGAATCCAAACATAAAAATTGTAAATGTGATGTACTGATGATACAACCATTTTCTTTTTATATTGTGCAGTATGCACTTGTGTTGCGTGGCTGAGCAATGTATTGAGATTTCCTGGAATATTCCTAATTTATTATCTGGCTGCTAATGAAATCAATTTTGCAGTCGGTTTCTGGAATTTTATGTGTTATTCTATTGGTACAAGACTTAGGTTTATGTATTCAATTTGTTAATATGCTCTTCTATATTTAGGAGTTGGTGCTGGAGGTGAGGAGCAAGAGGCTGCTGCTCTATCTATATTTCACATACCGTGGCTGGCATTTGTTGTTTTCATCTTGTTTGTAGGTACCCTGTCTTATGCTTTGGTTCATTGTTTACCAACTTTCTTTATAGTCAATAGGAAGGCATTTCTGTGGTCTCGTGGAACTAATCACGCAGCAGTATGATTTTTTTTTCACAAACCTGAATGCATGATTACAAGCCTTACGGTTTTGATACATTGTTTTATCAATAGTATTAGTTTTTTATTGGCTTAACTTTTCTTTAGTGAGTGTAGGGTCATTAGTGCAGCAAAGTAACATTACTATTTTTTAGTTTCAAACAGTCACTTTTCCTAATTGTTAGAACCACTTGTACAGATAATGCTTAATGGATGGCTTCGAATATGTAAGCGTAATCGAAGAGAACAAGAGATGGTAATTAATGTTTTTTAATCATGATGGATGTCTTTATTCTTACATGTTATACCTCCCATGGTAATCTTATGGGATATACTGTCCTTTATTCTTCTTCCATTGCCTGACATTTTAAGTGATGCAGATGGAATATGATGTTGTTGAGGAAATTATCTATGGCTTGGAATCTGGAATTTTGTTTGGGTACTGTTACTTCCCTACTACATTTATATGTCGTGCTCTTAGATGAACACATTTCACTTCCTTCATTTACCTCAACTCCTTAATGTTAGGATGAAGAAGATGACAATTGAGTGCTTATCTTTCTTTTTCTTTTTAATCAAGAATGCTCTGTGGTGAATAATACAGCTAGTAGAATAACAAGGCATTTAAAACAAACATGATCTGCTTTTTCTAAGTATGAGCATTTAAAAATATACATATTTTTCATTGATTACAATATTTTTATATGTGAAGTCTAAACCTTAGTTCAATTAGATCTGTCAGCTTTTATTAGGTATCACTGCTTTCTGTCAGCTACTAACAAAAACAGCAGTGGATAAGATATAACATTACACAGAACACACACACACAGAGATAACAGAAGTTGATTATAATTCATAAGTTCTTATAAATAATTCTATTAGTATGAAAATGCAGGATGGCATCTGTAATATCAAAGATGGGGTTTCTGTTCCTGGAGCAAGGCTTCTCCAAGCTGTTGGTTCCTATATGCTTGATCGTAAGTGTATGTTCAAGTGGTACAGGCTTTTACTACCAGGTACTTTGAAGATCTTTTTCATACTATTTACTGTGTTGGGAACTGTTACATCCCTTAAGCCTAAGGGACATTTCAACCTATGGATGGTGGGATTTCAGTCAAAAACAGGCTAGATATTTGTCCAAGATCTGCGCTGCCAATTTCAGAGATACTAACCTCTTTTGTATTTACTTCTCCAAATGCAGACACGTGGTCTAAAACACGGGAGGGCTATTATAATTTCTACATGCGCCGCGGTGGCTTCAATTTTGACTGGTGTACTAGCTGGGATGCTTGCTCTGGGTGAAAGACTTCCTTCGGCCCCAAAAGCTCGCATGTTACTCCTTCTAGGATGGTAATAATTGATGATATACTTCTCTAGTTCTAAATTTCACTCCCTCTGTTAATAGTGGCATTGCATTCATTAGCATATCCTGTTCCGCTTTTAATCTTAGATGCAAGTCTTTTTCTGATTTAGTTAAATGCCTTCATCTAATTAAGTTAATATATATAATATTGTCGTTCTCAAATAAGATGGACACCTTCAAGTTTTTATGTCAGGAATACTTTAATCGTAAATGTTTTGCTGCAGGCTACTTATTATCGTTGGCGTGATTTTACTTGTTGGTTCAGCAAAGCTAGTGAAATTCTTTCGATTGTCTTCACACAGCTTTAAGAGAAGCAACGTTGATAAGAATTATGCCCATAGAAGATCTGCAGCTTCCCGTAATAGGGAACCCAGCCCAACTGCTGTCACTCAAGCGGCGACCATAAACCATTTACTCTAATAATCTTCCAAAGAAAAAGCTTGATTTGACTTTTGCAGGAAAATGATCCTTCATCCATCCTCAGGATTCACCTTCACCTCTTGAAGAAGATCCCTTTTGTAAGGCTAAGTTGTTTGTGTACAGTGGTTGCTTTTATCCGAGGGCATGAATTTTTAGGGATAATTCCTTCTGGCTCTCATAATTCATTAACTTTCTGATGCTACTTGTATAAACTACACATGGACTTGTGATATTTCTCAATATTGTAAATGAGGATGGTATAGTAGCATGCAGAATGCTAGTATAGCATGGAAACAACTTGCAGGCTGCAGTACAGAATACTTCATTCTTAATTTCTTATGCTAATGTAGTAGCAGCAACGAATCTTCTTTGAGAATTGATACGGTTTCTGTTACCAAGTAGTACAAGAAGCTGTACTTTTATCCTCGAATTTTTCATTTGGGCAAAAGGGTCGATTCTATGAAAAGGCCACAAACCCTCTGTTGAAGGGAAACATAATGATCTTTTGATCCTCACTGCTTGATGAGGGAGAGTTTACTACGTGAGATGATAAAATCACACTTAAAAATTGATTAGAAAAAAGATACGCAATCGTTCAGATTTCATTTTATATTCTAAACAAGATTTTTCACGAAAATGTTTTGAAAAAAAATAAGAACACTTAAACTAATATTACAAGAATATAAAAAAGAAGACAACATATAATTATTTAAATTCTTATATTTCAAACATTCTCTCAAAAAAAAAATCTTTTTGCATAATAATTAATAAAAATTCATGTATCAGAATACTATATTATGAAAATAATACTTCACTGTCAAGTGGGGTAAGAGAATTATCTCCTTTTTTTTATAAAAAAAGGAAATATTGAGTAAAATTAACCACGATGTGTTTTACTTCTTTTTTTCCCCTTAAAACTGAAAGAGTGGTGGAGACAATGAGTTTGTGTTTTATTTTTGTGTTTTACTATTCAAGATGGAATAAACTGAGGTGAAAATATTAAAAATATCTTAGTTTTCTTCTCTTATACATTTCATCAATTTATTTATTCTTTAGTATATTTAATTTTATGTCTTAATATTTATTAAAATTAAATGCAATCTAAAAGAAATTTGAAAACCCTCCTAATTTAATTCTCATCAATTCTCACATAATAATAAAGAACTTTATGGAGGAGGTGGGGCGCATGACATCTCCCGCTCCTATAATCCTCCCCTACTACTTCTAAATCAGAGAGTATAAAATATTATTTCATGACTTATTATTAGATAAAATAATAAAAATATATTTTGAATGAGTTACTATATATTGATTTAGTAAGATCTTAGTCTCGATTATATTGTGTATTATGTGCTACATGTTGTAAAACTATGTATATCGCAAAACGAAAAACAGAGTGCGATTTTGCGAAACAGAAAAACAGAGAAGTGGCTTTGATTCATGAACCCTAAAACAGTTTTGATTTACAAACCTAAAATCCAGGGTTCAGTTTCTTTGTTATACGATTCACGGAAACCCTCGAGCAAGCGTTCCTTTTCTCTTCTCTCATGATCTGTGCAAGGGCAAAGCGTGAGACTCGGACCTTCGAAGAATCCGTTCTTCTCGGGAGGTTGTGCAGCCGGGACCTGGAGTAGTGCCGCAGATGACTACTGGAACGTGGGTTGTGGCCGTTTGGGGCTGTTACCTTTTTCCCTATATAAGCAAGGGTTTCCCTCATTCAAAAATTGCATCTCTCTCACACACCTCTTCATCTTCTTCAGACCCACTCGTTCACCATCTTCTTCCTTTCCCCAATTTCAACTTTTCACTTTCTCTCTCCTTTTTATTTTAATATTATAATATTTCTGGGTTCTATTTGGTATTACTCTTTTAAAGAGAAACTTGCTAGTTCTGATCATCGGAAATTACCGGGAAGTTCCTATTGTATCCTGGGGGACTTGCACAATACACCGCGAATAAGTCCTTACGGACAGTGATCACTCACGCTTCGGAAAATCTTTTTGTTCGTTTTAAAGCCTATTTTACTACACTACACGTGTAAGGAGAATTTAAATACATTTTAACTCGTTAACCTTCTGATACCTCTTTTAATAATATAATTGTAATGAAATTTTAAATTTTGTGATAGAATTATGAGTTTTAAAGTAGATAACACCTTAGATGCAATAATTGATCCTAATGATGTTATCTCAATATACTTGAGATTAAAATATTAGCATAACATTGACGTCATTTGTATAAGTAGAAAAGTGATTTTAAAGATTAATCATAGTCCCCTTAACTCTCAAATGGAAGAATGACGAAGTAGATATAAAAATGAATCTTCGTTTTTTTTTCACCTCAAAAAGGAATTTGTTTTAGTTCATCCAATAGTTTCAGAGTCAGGATAAGAATAATTTAAAAATAATTACTAATTTAAATATCAAATGTTTAAATATTTTTTTAAAAAAATATTGAAGGAAGTAATAGTTACTTTGAAAAGGTTAATAATATACCCCAATGTTAACACCATATCCATTTCAACATAACAACAAGAAGGATAAAAAGTATACAACTCTCATAAACCCAGAAAGTTTAGGTCATCAAATTATTAAACAAACCACATTAACTATTACTTGAAATAATGACTTGAAGTTTCAAGTACAAAGATTAATAAAAAAATGTGGTGGTTTCATCTCGAACTTATAAAACAAGTAGGTCAATTGAAGACAAAAAGAAGGGAAAGGAAAATATAGTAAAAACTTTAATATATATATATATATATATATATATATGTTATTTGTTCATCACAAATATTGCAGGTTTACTAAATCCATATAGCGAACTGTAGTTATGATTCTGAAAAATTTGAAATTTTTAGTAGTATATACATTTTTTTGCATATAGAATATTATCATCATGTCAAAGTGACAATTACATAAATTTACTTGATGTCGGTAAAATAAAGTTTGTAAAATGTAAGTATGAAATTATGTGCATGTTGTTCTGTGATAGGTATTTTGGGCATAATATTACATAACATTTTTTTTCTACAAAATATAAGGTGAATTTTCTGTGATGTTTCATTTTGTTCTCTGATAGTATTTGTTCATAAATAATGGAAGACCATGTTCTTGGGAACCTAGGTGTGAAATAATTTTTGCTAAAACCAGAAGTGGCAGATGCAAAGCTATAAAAGATCAATCATTTGTCTTCACATTTACAAACCATTCATTACCTTCTTTAAATAGAAGAATCCAAAACTTCACATTTGTTACTGACATTTTTGTCTACTCATTACAAAATAATATATAAAGAGGACTTCTATGCAATATAAATTTTAATATATAAACATATATATTTTTAGATATGAAGACTAATTTTTATTTTGTTTTTAAAATAATAAATAAGGGGTCTTTTATATATACAAAATTATATTTTAATATGATAAATAAATTTAAAAAGTGACTTTTTTAAAGTGACGAAATCTACGTTCTTTTATATTTCTTCAATTCGGTAACCTAGTTTCAGAAACAATTTTACACGGATATGATACGAATATGGACACAAAAATACGTATAATATTTAAAATGTAAAACACGAAACACATATCTATATATTATATAATAATAAATTATATAAATTGACAATAAAGATTTATGTGCATAAATATGTTTCAGTATTTTGTTAGGAGAAAAATATTTCTCATGACTAGTTGAAAATGATTTTTTTCTTATTTTTATAATTATAATAAAATTTTATACAATAAATTTTAAGTTTAAAAAATTGTTGTATTTTTTTTTTAAAAAATTATGTTAAAATCATGCTAGAATTGTTAGAAATCCAACAAATATTTTTTGAATTGGACACTTCACCGATACATATCTTACAAGAGTCGTACGAGTGTCGATGTTTGATACATGTGTTCGATATGAACACACAATTTAAGAGACATGTCCAAGTCTAATAACTTTTACACTACTCTTATATCTGATCTAAACTCGTATATCACCTCTAATGGAATGGAGCTTGTTATACTAAAGCTTATTATTGGTGCTTAGTAAAAAGTTGTTGTTGGAATTGCACCAGATCTTGTGATTTTTTTTCATCAGATTTTTTATTTTTTCAAATACATTACATATATATTTTAAAGTTATTAGAGAGAATAAGTGTCACAATCTTCTTCGTGAAGAATATGTAATTGTTGAGGAAGTTTATCTATGTTTAGGGTTTAAATAAATTACAATAGACTCTAAAACATAATTAAATTGTAATTGGTTTTTTTTTTCTACGCATAGGTCTATAACACTAAAGATTCAGTCATAAAATATAAATAGGAGAGACATCTAAGAGACACATGTAATTTTTTAATAAACCCTAACACTTGCGGATGGTACTCAAACTAACTTGAGTGTCGGAATATCTTCGTAAGTATCTACCATTGGTGAAACAGAAGGATTGAAATACCTAGAAGCCGAGAAACCTAAAAACCCAACAATAAGAAGAATCATTCTTGAAAGAATCTGACATTGTAAGAACAAATAACATAAACAAAACTTACAAACTATAAACTTGATAACTAAATTCTTAGTAACTAATTAGATACTAATTTAAAAACAATTTATAATTTTTTTCTATTAATCATAAAAAAATTATAAACCAATAATTATTCAGTCTATATAATATTATCCAATTTAGTTAATATAATAATTAATAACTTTTTTGTTTTTTAAATACAGTTTTAGTTATTGATATTGTAATAATGTATGCTGATAAAAAAAATATTAGAGATGGAATTAATCAACTCTCATGGTTTTTATTAGTTACACAGTTTTTCAGTGTCGTTTTTTTACCTTTCTACAGTTATTTTATTCAATTCTGTGCCTACGTTGAGATTCTAGAATTGGGTCGACAACTCAAAAAATTTGATCTGCCATATATATGCATTTTGGTTTGAGGGGAAGAGGGGTCCCCTTGTTTGCCCAACAGTTCTTCGACAGGTTTCACATGTCAGTTCTCAACACTGTTGTCTATCTTAAACTGTAACAAGGTGCTCTCTACCTCAACTACGTTCTTGTTTTAATGATGTGGTCAATAGTCAATACTCAGTTCTACAAATGAAGTGGACACATTAAAGGGTGTAAAGAAAACAAGGATTTTCTTTCATGCTTCAACCCATGAGTTTAAGATTTTTCCTTTGAATTCAATTCCATGTTGAATGCAAAGGAAGTGGTGTCATCAATAGGAGATTAAAAGGAAGATCAATTCAGGAAAGTTTTATCTGAATGGTGATATGAGTTGGTTGAACATGAGGAGTGACCCAAGAACACAAAATGTGCAGTTGAATACCTCTGCAATCCTTTCAGAGTGGGGCTGTGGCAAACAGTTAACAACTTTTCAAGAAGACAGCAAACAAATTATGAAGAGGAAAGAACAAAGGGAAGAGGGACCCCTCAAGGGAAGTAACAGCACTCCCCACTGGGCTTTATCTTGTGATATAACCATATCACTTGGTCCACCACCACAAGGACCAAGACGCGGAATGTACTGTGCTGTGAAAATCCAACTTCACACTACTACTCATAATCCCTTAGCCATCATCACACTTGTGACCTGACCAACCTCAAGGGGACTCAACCGACACAAAAGGACAGTGCAAGACCCAATTACATGACTCATCAAAGGCAAAGCCAAAGAACCATACAATGCAGGTCCTGCTCAATAGTTCCCTCTGAATTCAAGTCTAGTGCAATAACCATTCAAACATGCTCACATTTGTCCCACTCTTCTATTACCACATTCAGCATACAAGAGTCAATTTCCATAGTTAATGTCAGTAAAAATATGCACACTTCAATGTATAGCCATGTTCATCTATGTAACCTTAATAATTAATTAATTTTCTCTTAAAAGAAGTGAATTTTAACTCTAATTCCACCTTATAAAATTGGTTTATTATGAAACTAAAATATTTATGGGTGGTTTGATAATGAACCGACTAGAGATAAAGTCAATTAACAGTATAAAAAGTGTGGATGTAAACATTATCTTACAAGCTTATTTTATAAGATTTAATTATGCTTAAAGTTTATTTCTTGAAATGATATTAAAATTATTTAGAATATATCATAGCGAAAGTTTGTTCGGCATATCAGATCACCCGTTATCAGACCACTCTCGAACCACCTATAAATATCTAGTCTCACATGATAGAGAATGTATTGAAAATCTCACATCGACTAGAAATAAAATCAATTTATGGTATATAAGTGAGCACAAACCTCATCTTACAAACTGATTTTATAAAGTTAAGTTAAACTTAAGATTATTTTATTAAGATTAAGTTGTTTCCCCTAGTTTTGTTTACTTAAACAATAATTCAAACAAACAAACTCAAATCCATCTGGTTATGGTATATCAAGCTATGAAAATGTTAATTCAACAACTAGGATATTGATAGCTGCTAAATTTCAGTAATATTTCATATAAAATATAGACGCTTATGAGTATTAATTGCTAAAATAAGTATAAAATAACTCCTAATTTATACATTTTTACATATTTTATGATTTTAATTTGAATATGAACGATTTATTCCCAAATTTTGTGTTAATTTCAGGATTTTAGGGGAGAATGAAGATGATTGGGCGGAAGGAGAATATACAAAAATAAAAAGGGAAAGTTGGAATGTATCAACACTCACCAAGATACCAAAATGCGTAAAGGAACCATCTCACCACCAGGGGAGCTCGCTCAAGCGAGCTATATCTTGCTTGAGCAAGATAGCACCAATGAAGTTGGGTTGGACGTCGTTTTGCTCGCTCGAGTGATCCCATTCTCACTTGAGCGAGAATCCACTTAAGCCCAATCAAATTTAGGTTAAATAGGGGTTTGAGGCACAACCCTAGTGTGTAAGATTGAGAGGAAAACACCATTGAGTGACTTGTAACCCAATTGGGAAAATAAGAGGTGTGAGAAACATTAGAAGAGACAGTCGTTAAGGAGAAACATCATGGATCTTCTTTTCATGTTTTCCGTGCGTGTAATAGTCATAATGAGTGATTAATTTTGCCATTTGGAATTGAGAGTAATCTGTGTAAACTCTTATGTATTGGGGTGATATCTTAATATAATATTTTGTTTTTGATTGATTATTGGTACTATTGTTTTGCTTGTAATTTTTGATCTAGAATCTTAAATTTGACACGTGCTGATATTATTAATAATAAATTATTTTTATAAATGTGCGAGAAATCAATATTTAAGAAGCATCTTAATAAATTTATATGGAAGGAATTAATATAAATGATTTTTATACTATCATCAATATCAATACGATCATCAATACCTACATTCTTTGTTTAGTGATGTTTAAGCTGCTTAAACTTGATTTAATTATAATGACGGTGAACTTGTTTTTGTTTTATTTTTTTAATGTTGCCTGGTTACTTTAGTTTCTCAACACTCGTTAAGGAATAAACATTTATGTTTGAATCCTTATCCTATATTTATTTTATGATTAATTATAAACTTAAAAATGTTATTATTATATTTATGTTACAATCTTTTTTTATGAACATAACATAACATGATAGTTAAAGATAAATATGTGATACTTAAATATTAAATAAATATGTGCTCGGATAGGCTATATTCAGGATCATCCCTTAAGATAGAAAATTTATAAAAAAATATTAAAATATGCTGACATGACATAAAATGTAAAATTCCGAGTCATAAAAGTAAAAAAAAAATATTTTTCTATATTAAAAACATCAACAATCAAATAAAATATTTATTAAAGTGTTAATCTTATACTATTCTTCCATTATAATAAAAATAGCAATAAATTTTTTAAAGTGGTGTGCTGCAATTGAATTTGAAGAATATGACAAGTTTTATAATAGAGATGACATTATTTGCCCAACTCAAAGTTAAAGTAAGAAAAAGGATAATGTTAAAAATAGATGTGTGACAAAATAAAAAAGAACACAGGATACTAATTATATATGAAAAGAGTTCGGTGTAAAATATAACAGAAAATCGATTAAAGTAGTTTAAACATGTGTACAGAAGGTTCTAAGAGAAACCAATAAGAATAGTAGACTATACAGTTTTCAGTCTTACAAAAAGAATGAGAGAGACAATAAAGGATACGAGAGAAAGTGATAAAAAGAATTTCAAGTCAATAACATATTGCTGAAACTTTGGTCTTTGAAGACATTGAATAACATTGTATGATCCATGCAACTGAGTTTTGAGATAAGACATTTTTTGTTCCTATTTTAGTAAAATTCATTTAAGGAAACAAAAAAAGAGTAAAAAAAAAATATGTATTGCACCTTAGGAAGAATGGTAAAGGTTCATAAAATGTTGAGGTTGGCCAAAGGTGTAGGTTGTCCTTGATTAACCTATCTTGTCTAATTAAGGCACTACAAAGTGGAGCCAACCCATCACGCACAACTGAAATTCTGCTCAAGAAATGGTTATCATCTCTTTCCATTTCCAAGTACTTTTGGCTTTAATGAGTGGTAACAACCAGATATGACTATCTCGGCAGAAGGAATCAATTGAACATTAAATGAAAGAAAAAGGAAAATGATGAAAAGCAGCAAAGCCAATATATTAGCACTCCAGTCATAAAACAACGTGGTACACGGTAACAAACAACATATGGCCCCCATCTATGCAGGCACTTGTACACATCTCATATGATGAAGAATCACATCATAAATCAATTTTTGGAGGAAAAACTTCCATCAATAACACTCTCACTCTGCATCTGGATAATTACCTAATTGCTTCTTCGTCTGCCAGCTCTCATGAGGGGCAGCATGCTCGTGAGAAGGAGTGTAATGCTGCAAAAAGGAAAAGTCAGCTACAATTCAAGTTTAACACACTTGTTTTATTCCCCTAAGGAAATAAGACAAAAGAGAGAGTGAAGAGGAAACACGGACCCTTTGAAATCATTGATTTTTATGATCATTTTGAGAGTTTAAAAAGTCATACACCTCATAAGCTTTCATGTTTAGAATTGACACATAAGCAGACAAGTCCTATATGACAACAATTACCCATGAAAGTGCTTAAGGCAGCAAAGTCCTCCTTGACAACTGTCACACAACAAAGTGCCTAAGGGGGGAGAACATAAGAAAAGAATAACACCTCCAATGTCTATTCTCACGACTCCCCAAGTAATGATAAGCCATGCAAAAGTCTTATGTGTATGCTTTATTTTAAACTTCAGATAGCAGCCCTTAAACTGAGCAATTTGCATTTGACACGACAATATTAGCATTTTTTTCAATAATGATAGATGCTCAGTTAATTTTTCCTCATCACCCTAGTAAACCGGTCTACTATTAATTGATCTTCAAAGATTATTTCTCATATTTGAAAACACAGATTTACGAGGGTAAGGTGGAAATGAATGGCTAATTGAAATTAGACCTCCATCTTCATCATAAGTTCTTTGGCAGAAGTGGCAGAGACAACAATATTCCGTGCACAAGGCTTAATGAAGCCTTCTTTAACACCGTTGTCAAATAATGCAAGCAAACAGTTATAGTATCCGTCAACATTCAGTAGACCAACCTGTGCAGGATGATTTTGAGAGTTAGCATTTGATTGTTACATTAAGGATTTTGAACTACAAAGTAAAAATACCATGTTACCGGTTTTTTATGAATTCCAAGTTGGGCCCAGGTTATCATCTCCAACAGCTCTTCCATGGTTCCGTATCCTCCTAATTATAAGGACAGCGAGAGTCCATACTACATAATCAATACAAGAATCCAAAACACCAAAGAATACAAACAAATTCCGTACAATTAAGAACACTTTAAGTGGCATTCACATGTACAAGACACGTAATCATCAATTATTTTTAAAAATTATTTGAGAGCTGTTGAGGTAAATACCAGGGAGAGCAACAAATGCATCAGCTTCTTGAGCCATTGCAGCTTTACGCTCATGCATATCTGAAACAATTCTTACTTCACCTACTGTTTCACCAGATATCTGTCAAAATTGCAATAATTCATTGATTATATTTTCTCCTTCAAAAGCATCTATAAATTGTTTCCATGGCCAAGGGGTCATTATAAAAAAAGCACTAAAAGATTATATCAGTCCTGTTATCATTTAAGCTACATTCCAACGCATTGGTGGTAATGAGATAACCATAACACTAAATCCCAGAAATAAATAAACCAGTTGATTAAATTAACTGCACAGAAAAATAAACAAAATGATTAAAGATTGTTAAAGAAGTTGCTAAGGTGGAAGGACAATACCTCGAGAGGCATGAGAGCTTTTGGAATGATCCTGTACGTGGAGTGAGGGTAAAATGTGGAGAAGAAACAAACAAATGATGAGACAATGTCATCAATTATCAGTGACACTAAAAAGTAATTTTCTTTTTTCTTTGTGCACATACCCCAGGACATGGCAGCCTCCATCATACACTCTCTGAGATATTAAGCCCATCAGCCCAACACTGCCCCCACCATACACCAAGCCTAAGTTCCTCTTTATCTGTAATTCACACCAGAAGATAAAAATGAAAAAACACAAACAAAATGATGATGAAGAACTCTTCACTCAGCGTCTGCAGGCCACAGAATGCATTCATACAAAATTGTTAAACCTACCAGAAAAAAGAAAGACTCAGCCCACAAACAATAAAGAGCGTTCTTTCGCAGAAACAACAAATTCATCATCAAGTATCATCATAGAAAACAAGAGCTTCTTTACGTTGAGCACCAGTTATGCAGAACAGAATACATCAAAAGTGAACAAAGCAACACAGAGGAGGTGCTCTGAGACCATATAAAATTCTTTTTATAGACAAATGGTTATAGATAAAGAGAATAATATGCAAGATAGTGAAGAATGATGCAAGAGAAAACCACGAACCAGTTCATTGCCCAATTGAATCGCAGCGTCGCTGAAGATTTGTCGGTTGCCGGAGTTGCTACCACAGAAGACACACACGGTCTTGAACTTGCTTCTGGGGTACCCTTCCTCCATTCAAAATCGATGCTTTCTTTGCGGGTTTTCAATTCAAACCAAAACCACTCATTGGAAGAACAAAGAAAAGAAAAGAAGAAAAAAAGGGGAAGCCTTAACGCGGATCAAGATTATATGTTGTGCTTTACTACTTTAATACCTTTATGAGCAATGAAGAAAAGCCAGAAACTTTCTTTGAAGGGGTGATCCTAAATAGACAAATAGAGCATGTAAGAGAAATCGATGAGACGGGGACTCATTTTTTTCCACCCCACAACATGCTCTTATTTCTTTTCCAATCCTACGTCTTTTTGTCGGCTCTGTAAACTTTAAACACAGTATTACAATTAATTTACACTGCGATAATAACCAATTTCAGGGTTCCATTAACTAACCCACATACATAATTCCAATCATGTACTAATTGATCTACATCACCATTAATTTTAGTTTTAGTAGTGAGAGTATCTTCTCCTAAAAGGAGCTAAATTTCACTGTTCTTAAGGAATTCTTTAGTTAAGATTATTGTCTATCCTACGTGCTCTCATCTTCTATATATACGCGCAACAATATATTATTGTGGAATAATAAGATTAGATGGATAATGATATTAAAAAAAACAGTCGAATTTTCACTGAAATGATAGGGAAAAAAGGGTTGAAATGATCCTCGATGAGGTGTAAACATTTCTATCATGGTCAACTACTGTTTGTTCAAGAATTTTTAGTACGTTCAAAAGCTTTAACAGTAACAAGCTGTCTTTAATTAATCATTCGTTACAATGAAATTATTATTCAACCATGTTGATACCTGGTTTTTGAGAAGTCTCTTTCCGCTAAAAAAACATTGATTTTTCGTTGTTTTATGGTAAAAAACGGTGAATTTTTGTTTGGAATGCTTTTTTTTATTATTTTTTACCCGCACTCTGGTGTGGTTTGTGACGAAGAAAAGAACAGGATGAGCCATTGGAAGTTTAGAACATCCAAGTAAGATTTTCCGAAAAAACAAGGGTCAAATCAAATTAGGCAAGATGAAAATATATGCAAAAAAAATGGTGTACCAAGATTTATGTTTTTTTTTTGACAAAATATTTATGATCGTTGGTGAGGTATCGAATAAATTTCATCCTCTCGTATGTTAGCTATTCCAAACTCCAAAGAGATGCCTTCATATTTTCTTTTAGGTCATTTATGGACCACAAATAAGACTGGGTTTTATTTTTGTTACTAAAGGCATGGCCATTACTGGAAATGAATTGGTTCTTAGTAAGAAGAAGCATGTTGAATTTTGTGAGTTATTCTGGATCTAAGATTAATAAGGATCCTAAGAAAACTCTCCAGTTAAATAATTTTTCTGAAACATCTGAACACTGTGAAAGAAATTGAACAATTTAAAAATTGATAGTAGCAGATTTGTTGAATTGGTTAAGGCAACAATTGAGTTTGTGTGTGTGACCCTACCATTGAAAAAGGTTTATTGAATTGGTTGGTGGATGAGAGTGGAGGAGCGTGTGCGTGTGGCATGGGAATATGTGATGTAGCAGTAGCTGTAGCACTACAAAAGGGTGAAAGAAAGGAAACATCCAAAAATAAACATCATACGACATCTCATTGTCCTCCAAATGGACCTCAAACCTACGTTTCTACCATTTTTATTTTCAACAAATCTTCATTCTTTTCTAACAATACTCTTCCTCTTCTCATACTTTCTTTCTCTATATAAACATAATACGAGAAATCATAAAATAATGAAAACACCCTTTTTTTCCATATTATCAATCACAACTTTTTTTCTACATACTTCATTGAATTTTTTATGTTAGGTCCATGTAGCAAAAATATGTGTTTAAAAATATTACCTCTTAAATAATCTAAAATGAAAAGAAAGCTGATATTTTGACACTAAAAAACAGCAATAAATTAATAAATTATATTTTTTAATTTTTAACTTCAAATATTGGTATATATTATTATCAAATGGGTTTTCTTAATTTTAGAGGTGTCGAACTATCATTTTCAAAGTAAAAAAAATACTAAATTTATCAGAAAAACATATTTTTTTCTGTCTAATATGTAAAGTCGTGAACACACTAAAAATCACAACATTTACGTATTATAAAAAGAAAATCACTAAATTTAATTGAATATAGTTATCCATTTCTGCAATTTTTTATTATATTTATAGTTTTGTAAATTGTCGTTCTTCACTTAAAGGTTTTTAGTTTTCTCTTAAGAAAAATCACAACGTTTAAGGAAAAGTTTGAAGCTTGAGTGATTTTTTGACTTGGCTTTGAAGAAATGCTGAAGGAGGAGTTCTATTTGCTTGTATAATAAAGTGTGATATATCTTTGAGCCAGATTTGATTGCACAAACAAATGTCTTTGGTTTCCTTTTTGCCTTTCTCTTAATTCTTTTATTCTCTTCTTTCAATTTTATTGCAAAAGATACCATTTTTTTTAAATTAAGAAATAAAATATCAAAAGTAATATTTATATTTATAGTTTTTTAGAGATTGTATCATTTTAATAAAAATAAATGTCAAAATTAAATTGATACTTACATACCATATTATAATGTGCTAGTTAAAAAAAATATTCATATTTTGACAGCCTATAATAAGAAAATAACTATTTGATAACGAATTATATTAGTATTTTAATTGTATTTTTCTATTTCTTAAATTGATTTGCTGATATATTATTATACTGTTAAAAGCGTCAAGCGGACGTTTATTTGACAAAGTTAGTCCAAATTTAATTTAAAAATGTTTTTTTTATTTATTTTGCCCTCTGTTAAACCAAAATCTAGGCTCCATTGGTATAAATGACCACTCAATAATATTAAATACACACAAAAAAAAAGACAGAACTTAACTATAATTACTTAATAATTTATATGATGTATTTAGTTAAAAACTTAAACTTAATGTTTGGTGTCTACAAATGCAATATAATCCAATATAATTAGGGTTTTTTTCTTCTTGCACCTTTATATATTCTTCTCTCACCTCCACAAATTTTCATATTTTCAAAAATATATTTCTATAATATTTTAGATTATGTAATCCGGAAGTCTTTTTTTTAAATTTGTAATTTGCTTACAGATTACATAATTTATAAGTCTTTTTTCCATATGCATAATTAGTTTCTGGATTATTTAATTCGAAAGTCTTTCTTAACTTATGGATTACATAATCTTAAATTCTTTTTTTAAATATGTGTCCGGATTACATAATCTAGAAGCTACCTATGAAAGTGACAAAAAGATATAAAAAGGTATCTTACCTTGTGTATGAAACGGACAGAATAACCTATGGAGGTGCACGAAGAAACCGTCAATAATTAGCATTTAAAGTCCATTTTGATTATATAAAAACTTACATTTCAATGTGTTAAGTTATTGAGAGGAGAGGAGGAGGATCCAGTGCAACATAGTGATATTTTTAGGCTTAGAAAGGCAACAACAATGCTGTCATATTTTTCAAAAATAGAAAAAGTAAAAAGTATAGAAAAACACACATCTACGGTTGGGCCTTCTTATCTCTATTTTCTCTTTCCCCCTAAATTCAATCAATATTCCAAAGAAACCCCAAAACATGGTATTTGACTTCTGAAATTGTATTTTCTCTCAGGACTTTTTCATGCAAAAAGAAAGTCCTCACAATACAGTTCATAATTGTTCTGTAAACAAAAACAGCAGGCAATAACATACATTGTTCTTGCATGTCATGGGAAGAAGACTCCCAATTGAAAATCTCGCATTCATACACCATCCTGTTATATATCTGTCATTCTTTGCTGCAGGTTTGGCCGCTAGCATGGCCATTATCACAGCCTTATGCAGCGTCAGATTCGGCAGAAAATCGTCACCGCCACCACCCACTCTCGATCCTGCAGAATTGTCCAAGGAATCGGACACTTCGCAGACATCAAAAACAGAGGAGAAGAATAGCAACGAGAACGAAAACGAGAAGGAGAAGGAGTTACCTCTTCCACCAGCATTGCAACAAATCCCAGTGGACCCCTTTATCTCAGAGAGAATGAAAAGAGTGACTTCTGAACGAAGGGTTCCATTGAGTCTAAGCATAAAAATGCCAAGGAGTTTGTCGGTGGCGAGGAACTGGGATGTAAAGGAAGAGAAAGTAAAAGGGCCTAAGTTGAAAGCAGAGGACTCTGTTTGGATGAAAACCATTATTCTCGGAGAAAAATGTGTCCCTGATGCAGAGGATGACCCTGTGATATTTGAAGGAAGGGGAAAGAGAATCTCAGCATACCACACAAAAAGGCATACCGTAGTGTCCATTTCTAGACAAACCTCTTTCATTGATCCTGATGCATTGTCATCATCACCTCTACCTAAAATCCAACCCCAAGATGAACCAATTAGCATGGCTTAATTTTTCCATCAAAAGTTTTGCCCTTTTCTCTTCTTCAGATAGTTAGCACATCAATGCGTACCAACATTTTCTCTGCCTCTGTACCTATTCGCCATTTCTATCTCTGAAGCTCGTGTTCTGGGTAATCAAATTCTCACATGAACAATGTTTCACGTACAACGTGATCATGATCCTGTACATTGTAAGAAATAGTGGCATCTATTGCTTTCGCATTTAGAAATTTGTTGATTAATTACAACCAACTGACTCGTTGCTCAAATTCAAATGGAAGAACATGTTCAATCAGATTCATCTTTAAGCTTATATTTAAAATAGGTTTTACTTTTTGCTGCACATTGTGAAAAACATGTTTTCATGCCTTTTTTTCTGTGCTAATATGTCACATCATTTGGTATTTTTTTCAGAATCGATGGTATATTCAAATCAAGAATAATAAATATGTTTATGAAACCAAACTCTAGTCAGTATAATAATATGAACTATTTCTTCCTGCACCTCCATATCCATAGGTTCTTCTTCTATCACCTCATACACAATGGAAAAATACTTTTTTAACCTTTTCGTGTCACTCCCATAGAGTAGCTTCCAGATTATATAATCCGAACACGCATTTGAAAAAAGACTTCATGTAATCTGGAAGTTAAAAAAGACTTCTAAATTACATAATCCGAAAACTAATATGCATCTGAAAAAAAGCTTTCGGATTATGTAATGCAAAAACTAATTACAAATTTGAAAAAAGACTTTCAGATTACGTAATCCAAAATATTATATAAGAGTATTTTTAGAAATACAAAGGTGGAAGAAGAATAATGGAGGTGCAGGAAGAAACAACCAATAATATGTAATATGAGTTCATGGAAAGACGATGATATTTAGTGTGAAATGTATTCGTATAAAAACTCGCTTGTACATATGAATAAATAATATCATTTTGTTTAAATAAATAATAATAATAATATATATTAAATATGAATTGAGAGTATATAATGCGCATTTCATTAATTCATTTTTATAAATATTAGTAATTTCAAGAAGAAGAAAAAATAGATTCTAATGATAGCAACATTGTATACATACTTAGTCAAAATCATAGAAAAACATTGTACATATTTAATCATTGTACTATTTTTTGTATGCAATGTCATTGCGTTGCATTTCTTTGATTAATGAGGTGAATAAGAAGATAATATAAATAAATAATTTATTTTATATTGTTAGTTTATGTTTTTGTTCCAACTAATAATGTGTATAACATTTTTTTTTTCTAAAATAAAAATCTAAATTGGAGTTTCTTGCCAAACCTAACTAAACATTTTAATGTTCAAGAAAGATGTATGTTATATTTTACTAAAATATAACAATTGACTTCCCTTTATTTTCACATTTAACATTAAACTTACAAGTAATACATAATTTATTTTTATTAGAAAGTAATATACACTCACATTCAAAACATGTGCTAAAACTTCTACCAAACTTTATAGAAAATATATACCATATATAAAAAAATTGGTTTAATTTTTAAATTATTGAACATTATATGAAAATGTTTTGAAAGATTTCAATATATTTTCATTCCAGAAAAAAATTCTAAAAATATATATAGTAATTTTAAATTATTTATATTTAAAATGTTTTGAAAAATTATACCAATTTCAAAATAAGTATCCAAATTATTTATTTTAATAGAATATGGATTTAAAATTCAAATATATAGAATTTAATTTATAGAAATTCACACTAGTTTTTTCATAAAATAAAATATGAATATAGATTTAATTTGTATTCAATTATTTTTAAATTTATATTGAATTTTTTAAAATCTAGGCACATCGTTAAATTCTGGTTAATTAAAATTTCCCTTTTATTCTTAAAGTTAAGGATACATATATTGTTATACTGTTGTTATTTATACTGACGGAAACACAGATGCAACAACCTTCATAATGTTTTTCTCTTTTACTTTATTTTTACGATGATAAAAATTTATCATATATACAAAAATAATTTTGGAATAGCATGTAAAAAATATGAATTGATTAAATAATTTTTTTTTTCTTATTCGGTTTAAATCTTTCTTCTTTTTCAAATATTTTCTCTTCTTTCATTGATAGTTTTGGGATTGGAGAGTGTGATGATGTTAACATTAAGGTTAGGATTGACTTAATGGTAGATAAAAAAAATAATGGTTTTACCAAAGAATATAATTGTTTGAAATGAAGTGAAGAGAGTGATTTGTGAGATTTGATGTGGAACGTGTGAGAGTATGTTCTCTCTTCCTTCCTATTGTTACCTTAAAATAAAGAAAGGAAAAGTGGAAAAGTCAATACAAAAACGGTACATTAATATTAATTTAAAAAATTAAAAAATAATTTTTGTTAAGTAATTAATATGAAATGACAAAATACTTCATTGTAGTAATAAAATGAGATATATTAAATAAGGGTATGATCGAAAAAAAATTATGTATATAAAAAAAGGTTATAATGAAAAATTCCCTTTACACATAGTTAATAGGTATAGATAGGTATAAATTAAAACTTAATTACTTTATTAAACAAAATAAATTAGAGTAGTTCATTTAATTGATAATAATAAATTTATTTGTTTTTCAAAATAATAACTAATATTAACTATTTTTTCTCTTTTTAGTATCACGTCAGTGTAAAAATAATTAATGCATAAACTTTATGAATTGAATTTTACATAAAAAGAAAATAATTTTATAAGTATAAACACAAAAAAAGGAGAATAATAATAGAATTCACGTAAATTTTTAAAAGATTACAATATTAAACATCATTTTAAAAATATTAAAATCAAAACGTTATATCTATATATAAGACGTAATTTATTTTGTTTATATTTTTTATTACAGTTAAATCCTTTAAATAATAATATAATATAGTAGTATAATAAATATAAATTTAATATATTAATGAAGACAGTGATGATAATCAATTAGTTACTCAGTAATACTTTTAATACATTTACTTTTATTAGATGAATATTTTAAAGATATAAAGTTTTCACAATATTTTAATTTTTATATATTTTATTATATTTAACTATTCAGTATTTTAATCTTAATTTCATTATTGTTATTTATTGTTTTCTCTTCAAATATATATATATATATATATATATATAGGGATATATAATTTGCTAATTTCCTTTAGTGTCATCTTTTAGTTAAATAATTTTATCCTTTGATAAATAAAATATAATTAAATAAAAAATAATTTATTTAATAAAAAACTATTGAATAATTTTAATAGTTATATAATTTTTTAATATCATTTTTACAAAATTATATATATATATATATTAAATTGTATTATTTTTAAATAATTATTCATAAAAATAAAAAACTATAAACATAATAAAAGAATAAAATGGTATATATTTTAATCTAATAAAAATACATACATGACAGCGATATCAATTAATTATTAATTTAAATATTTATATATATATATATATATATATATATATAATTTGTAATGTCAATTTAAATTCTAGCTAAATATATTTATTTTATTTTTCTCTCAGTCCGTAATTAACTACGAAAAATAAAATTATGTCATGAAATCTAATAAATTGATTATTGAATTAGATAATCCTAATTACATATTAACATTTTTTTCAATTAAAGAAAATAATTAATCTTGTGTAATCTTATAAGATAGAACCTAGCTTAGCAAATTTTTACAATAATATAATTAACAGCAGATATTTGTTAGATGGATATTTTGATGGTTGATGTGCAAGAATGCAAGCGTCTTATAAGTATATTTTAATAAAAAATATACTTAAAAAAATAAAAGAAAAGTAACAGTATAGATATTTTCGTGTATAAATTTAGGTGGAGAAAATCATAAATCATAAATGATGCTATGAATGTTGACGGGGGCATAACACGTGAAACATCAAGAAAGATCCGATGTAACTGCAAACTGGCAATTGCGAGGAACGAAAATAGGAACGTTGAAAAAGAGATCAGTTTATAAAAAAATCAAATCAAAACAATAAAACCCAAAATTGAATTTGATTGAAAGGAAAACGGGTGTCTGTTCTTTCATCCTCCCCAACTCTCACATCACACACCCGTTTTCCTTTTCCCCCTTTCTCCCAAGAAAGGGGTTTTTGTTCACCCTTTTATTTTCATGCCATTCGGATTCACGGGATTATGTTCTTTGGGGCACACAAACCCTTGTCTTTCGGTGTAAATTCCTCTTCATTGTTGCAATCGAAAACTGTCCCTTTGTTCGTTCTTGTCTGCTGTTGATGTCTCTTATTGTTGCCGAAGGGGATTGGCTCGTGATTCTCAACACACCCAATTCCTTGCCATTGCAACACACCCACTTGTCTTTCGCCAAACGCCGATGGGATAAGGAGTTCTCTGAGCTCCAGAGTGGATAGTCCTAATCTGATTCATAACAATTCAATTCTTTTTTTTTTATAATTTTTGGAATCGATGGATTCTTCACAAGGATCTACCATTGCTGGTTTCGTGGACAATGCATCCATCCAGAGGAAACAGTCTAGTTTTGATGGCGTTCCTGTGTATGTCAAGGAGCTAATTGCCGGAGGCTTTGCTGGTGCGCTTTCTAAGACCACTGTTGCACCTCTCGAACGAGTCAAGATTCTTTGGCAGGTTCACCACTCTTTCTCTTCTATCTTTTTTTTCACTTGTTTAACTGAAAACATGATTCAAAGCTTGTACGATCAGACCGCGTTATAAGTTTTAAATATCCTTATTTTTGTAATGTATTGGAGGTAAATATCTTATGATATGATGATGATACTAGTCAATAGTAATATGTAATGTAAGTTTTTGCTAAGGAAGTTAGGTATATTGGATCTAGATTAGGAAGATAAGGGAAGGGGGGAGAGAATTTTAGACGTGTAAAGAGAGGATTATATTATATCTTGGATTGCCTCTGTGTCAACTAAATTATTCTCTTTGATTTGTGCCTCTTGCTGGAGTCTTGAAGTCATTGATTTCTACTCTCATCAAGTAACTTTCAGAGGTTTCTGCCCCTTGTCTCAAGGATTTTTATTTTTACTTCGGTTTTAAGCTATATGTTTGTTGTCATTTGTTAGATGTATATCATTTATGTTGTTGTTACTTTCTTTTTGCCGTCTTTACTTCGTCAGAATGTTCTTAATTGGTGTATATTCCTCTTTAACCTTTATTTATTTTATCTTCAGACAAGGACACCAGGATTTCATTCTCTTGGGGTGTATCAATCTTTGAATAAATTACTAAAGGCTGAAGGTTTTCAAGGATTCTATAAGTAAGACTCAAATTACATGACATGGTGCTTTCTTCCACTTAAGTTGTGTATTGTTAATCTTGTTTATGCGGTGATTTCAGGGGAAATGGAGCTGGTGTTATCCGCATTGTTCCATATGCAGCCTTGCATTTTATGACATATGAGCGCTACAAAAGTTGGATCTTGAATAATTATCCAGCGTTAGGTTCGGGTCCTTTTATTGATCTTTTAGCAGGCTCTGCTGCTGGGGGAACATCAGTTTTATGTACCTACCCGTTGGATCTTGCCCGTACCAAACTTGCTTACCAGGTAGTTATATCATTTGAACATTTGAAGCTTTGAAATAGACTTGAGGGTACCTTTAACACATGCACATATGCTGGAATTATTGAGAGACCATTATTATCCACTTCATTGTTTCTCTTTGTTCATATTTAGTCGAAGTTAAATTAAAGTTTAAGGAAAGTTGTATCACCAGGGAAAAAGATAGATGAAGAATACTTTATATTAGAATTACATCTACCAATTTCATATAGAGACTATGAAAACTTTTCTGGTGTTCATAGAATACTTCAGGGTGATTTAATGAATCGTAGTATCTTGATTCCAATACGCATGGTCCATCGGACGGCAATTTTTACCATCATTTGGGGATTCTTGTGGGGAGGATTGCCTCAAAGCATATTTGTGAGCAGGGACAAGAGCATTCTCTCCCGCCTGCAAGGTCTTTCCATGTGGAAAATAATATACTTGTATGTACATGTATAAATGACTTTGTAGTCTTTTTCTTTCATATATTCTTATTTTTTAAAATCATAATAGGTTAAAAGAGACTTAAATGGTGCCATCCCTAATGATTTATGATAATTCCTAGGCAATATAGGAAAGTATGAATGCCAATGCTTTAATGTTAGAATAAACATAATGACCCTAGTCAATTAAAATTGATAAAGATTAGCATTAGTTACCGGGGGATATTTTATTAGGAAAAAATTTCTTGTAGTATACAATCTAATCAACTTTTCTTATTTCTGTTGTTTAAATTTTTATAGGTAGTGGACACAAGAGCAGGTATCAAAGATGGTATGAGAGGAGTTCAACCTGCACATAATGACATTAAAGGTGTGCTTACGAGTGTCTATAAGGAGGGCGGAGTTCGTGGGCTTTATAGGGGTGCAGGTATGTATGTTACAGGATCTAGATAACCGTAATTTGTTATTGTGGTGGTGGAATCTGTTGGAATACATATTTGTGGAGATAATGTCTTCTTACCACATATATCAGTTATTATTTCTTGTATTTTACCTTCATTTTTTCCGTTACATTGATGAGAAACCTCATCTTTTTCTTTTCCTTAGGACCGACCCTTACTGGAATTCTTCCATATGCTGGTTTAAAGTTCTACATGTATGAGAAATTGAAGACACAGCTTCCTGAAGAACATCAAAACTCCATTATGATGCGTCTTTCTTGTGGAGCTCTAGCTGGATTGTTTGGGCAGACTTTAACATACCCTTTAGATGTTGTCAAGAGACAGATGCAGGTATTTGAAGCATGACTTTTTGTCTAGCTCAGTTTGTAGAATCATTTCCCCTTTTTCTGGTTATGGTGAGATGGGTGTCTAGCCAATTAGCTCTGCAATCTTTTTGCTGTGTATAAAATTTGATGTTAGAGCCCCTTTAGGTCGTTTTCAAGTTTTACAAATATTAGCACATTTCCCTTTGTTTAAGCTTTTACTCATCATCTTCTATTTGTTTGTTACAGGTTGGCGGCCTGCAGAATGCTACACATGAGAATGTCAGATATAAAAATACCATTGATGGACTTAGGACGATTGTTCGTAATCAAGGATGGAGGCAGCTGTTTCATGGCGTAAGCATTAACTATATAAGGGTAATGCTCACCTTATCAAACCAAGTTTATGCATGCTTCATCTTTTCTATTGTTTGCTTTGTCTATAAAAGAAATGCTATTTATTTTTTCTTTTCACTTGTTTTCGGATTATTTCGGTCTACAAATTTTATACGTCTCGTTGTTCTGTTGTCTGGTGGTGTACAACACTTTATCTTTCTTAACATTGGTTTTCTTGGAGTTGAATAAACTGATGTGGAATTTGATGCCACTGTATTGCATTGGACAGTAAACCATGTGACCAATCCTGTTGGACACCAATTTCTTCTGTTTGCCAACAACCTAAGGACTGAAAATAATAGTTGGTGAATCGTGGTAGTTAAGGCTCTTTATCTAGCTTCATAAACTACGCATACGCATACATTTCAGTAATGGACAAAAAATCCAAATTATAAAATCCAATCCATCTTAGTTTTAATCCATTTCAATGGATTTATTTCAAATCCAAATCCATATTTTTGGATTTTAAATTCAATCCATTTAATTGGATATGGATTAGATATAAATTGGATACATTTTTGGATTATCCAAATTGCATTTTGGGTTGGATTTTGACTTGGCCCGATTCAGGTTTAGCCAAGACAATCCGGGTCCAGGTTGAGCAAAGTCGGCCTAAGTCCACGTCTAGACGAGTCATCCGGGCCCAAGTCGAATCGAGTCGATATGGGTCAAATTCGAGCCAAGTCGTTCTGAGCCAAGTGAACCATGGGCCAAGTCGAGCTGAGTGGCCGATATTGAGTCGACCCAAGTCGACCGGGGCCGATATCGAGCCGAGTTAGCCCAGGCCAATGTCTAGTTGAGTCGGTCCAGGCCCATATCGAGTCGAGCGGACCTCGAGCCAATATCCAGAAGATCGGGACAGGGTTGATGTCGAGTCGAGCGGGTCCAGTTCGATGTTGAACCGAGCAGGTCAGGGCTGGGCCAAGGCCAAAATTGAGACGAGCGGGCCCGTGTCGATGTAGAGCCGAGCAGGCCCGAGCCAATGTCGAGCTGAGCAGTTCCGGATCAATGTCAAGCCGAGTAGGCTCGGGCCGATGTCGAGTTGAGCGGGCTTGGGCTGACGTTGAGTCAACTGATTTTGGGCCGATGTCGAGCAAAGTGGGCCAAAGTCGATATTGAGCCAAGCAAGCCGGGGTTGATGTCGAGCATAATGGACCTTGGCTGATGTCGAGCCTAGCGGGCCCGGGCCAATGTTGAGCGGAGCGGGCCCTAGCTGATGTAGAGTCGAGCGGGGCCGCGTCGATGTTGAGCAGAGCGGGCCCGAGCCAATGTCGAATCATCCAGTCACAGTCCGGAGTTGAGTCGTCCGGACCCAGGCCAATCTCGAGCCGTCCATGTCGAGTTGAGTGGGCCCGGACCAAGCAAGCCCGAGCTGATGTCGAGTTATCCAGGCCCGGGTCCGATGTCGACTCTTCTGAACCCGGGCCGATGATGAGTTGTCTGGGTCGGGGCCGGTGTCAAGCTTAGTAGTCCCATGCCAATTCCGAGCCGAGCGGGCTTGGATCGATGTCGAGTCGTCTTCGCACGGGCTGATTTCAAGTCGTTCAAGCCCGGGCCGATGTCGAGCAGAATGGACCCTGGCTGATGTTGAGCCTAGCGGGCCCGAGCCGAGCTGCCCTGGCCGATGTCAAGTCGAGCGGGCCCTGAACGATGTCGAGTCAAGCGGGCCCAGGCTGATGTTGAGCCGAGCGGGCTATAGCCAATGGCGATTCGTTCGGACCCAGGTCGATGTCGAGTTGTTCGGGTCAAGCCGAGCTGATGTTGAGTCATCTGGGCTCGAGTCTGATGTCCAGTGTCAAGCTTATCAGTCTCAGGCCAATTTCGAGCCGAGTAGGCCTGGACCGATGTCTAGTCGTCCGGGCCAGGGTCGATGTCGAATTGTTCGAGCCAGGGCCGATGTCGAGCAGAATGGACCCTGGCTGAAGTCGAGCCTAGCGGGCCCGGGCCGATATCGAGTCGAGCGTGCCCGGGCTGATGCCGAACCGAGTGGGCTTGGGCTGATGTCGAGCCAAGCGGGCCTGCGCTAATGTTCAGCCGAGCGGGCTAGAGCAAATGTCGAGTCATCTGGTCCCGGTTCAAAGTTGAGTCGTCCGGACTTGGGCCGATGTCGTACGGGTCGAGGCGAGCCGATGTCGAGTCATCCGGGCCCGGAGCGGATGTGGAGTTGTTCGGGTCTGGGTTGATGTCGAGTCGTCTGGGTGGGGCCCGCGCCGATGTTGAGCAGAGCGGGCCCGAGCCAATTTTGAGTCATCTAGTCCTGGTTCGAAGTTGAGTCATCCAGACCCATGCCGATCTCGAGTTGTCCGGGCCCAAGCAGATGTCGAGTCGTCTAGGTCGAGCTAAGCGAGTCCGAGCCGATGTTGATTCATTCGGGCCCGGGTTCGATGTTGAGTCTTTCGAACACGTGCTGATGACGAGTTGTCCAGGCTGGTGTCGAGCCTAGCAGTCCCAGGCCAATGTCGAGTTGAGCGGGCTCAGGCTGATGTCGAGTTGAGTGGGCTAGAGTCAATGGCAAGTCATTCAATCCCGGTTCGAAGTCGAGTCGTCTGGACCCGGGCCGATGTCGAGCCATCTGTGCCCAAGTTGATGTCGAGTCGTCCGGGTCGAGACGAGCTGATGTAAAGTCATCCGGTCCCGAGTTCGATGTTGAGTCTTCCGAACCTAGGTTGTTGTCGAGCCTAGCAGTCTCAGGAAAATTTCGAGTTGAGCCGGCCTGGACCGATGTTTAGTCGTACGCGCCCGGGCAAGTTTGATGTCGAATCGTTCGAGCCCGGGCCGATGTTGAGCAGAATGGACCCTGGTCGATGTCGAGCCTAGCGGGCACGGGCCGATGTCGAGCCGAGCGGGCCCTGGCCGATGTCAAGTCGAGCGGGCCCGGGCTGATGTCGAGTCGAGTGAGCCCGCGCTGATGTTGAGTCGAGCGGGCTAGAGCCAATGTTGAGTCATCCGATCCCGGTTCAAAGTCGATTAGTCCGGACCTGGGCCGATGTCGAGTCGTCCGGGTTGAGCTGTTGTCAAGTCGTTCGGGCCTTGGGTCGTTGTGGAGTCGTTCGGGTCCGGGTTGATGTCGAGTTGTTTGGGTCGGGCCCGAGACGATGTTGAGCTGAGGGTGCCAAGGCCGATATTGAGCCGAGTGGGCCCGAGCCGATGTCGAAACGAGCGGGCCCGGGTTGATGCCGAGGGGACCCGGATCGATGTAGAGTCGTTCGAACCCGATTCGATGTCGAGTCGTTCGAGCCCAGGCCGATGTCAAGTTGAGCGGGCCCGAATCGATGTCGAGTCGTCCGGGCCCGAGCCGATGTCGAGTTGTCCGGGTTAGGCCTGTGTCGAGCCTAACAGTCCTAGGCCAATTTTGAGCCAAGCGGACCTGGGTCGATGTCAAGTCGTACGGGCCTGAGATGTCGAGTCGTTCGGGCCCAAGCCGATGTCGAGCCTAGCAGTCCCAGGTCGATGTCGAGTCGTTTGAGTCCGGGCCGATGTCGAGTTGAGTTAGTTTGCATCCAGGTTGAGTCGGCTTAGATCCAGTTCGAACCAAGTTAATTTGTGTCAATATCAAAATGGATTTAATGTAATTAACAAAGTGGATTTAATCTAGATTTAATTCACTTTAAATAAATTTTAAAAAAATTCAAATAAATTTGATCTAATTAAAATAAATTTGATCTAATTAAAATGATATTGATTTTAAATCAAAACCATTTATTTGGATTTGGATCTGGATCGGATGTATATTCCAATCCATCACGACCCTACATTTCATAACCTTGTGCCTTTGGTACTCATTTAAATAGCGAGAAGCATGTCCATATTAAAAAAAACTCTTAAAAATAGCGAGGAGCCATATCTGCGGCCGATTCCTGAAAATTGTTAATATGAACTTGATCATTCCTATCCATTTTGTTGGTGGCATGTCATCTGTGCTTTCTTTTTGGTTCTATTTTGAATACATTACTTGCTATGTTCATGTTCACAGATTGTTCCTTCCGCTGCAATTAGTTTCACCACATACGACATGATGAAGTCTTGGCTTGGCATACCGCCTCAACAAAAGTCTCGATCAGTTTCGGCAGCATGATTGCTCACTGCTCGCCCTAAACGGGAAACAACAAGTGACCAAGTTACCTTATTCAAACTAATTTTACAGGAATATCTTTAACTCAGTATTACAGCTATTCACAGATATCGTTGGAGGATGCGCTTAAATTAACTAATGTCCAACTTTGTCAGATCTGGAAAGTTCCATATAGTGCTACTCATTTTTTTCTTTATCCTTAAAATATATAACTTGTATACTCATACGTGGATGCAATACAAAGTTACTTGTTTCCCCTTGAAATTTCTAAGAGATGTTGTGCATGAAAACAAACTCTTATTCGTCAAATCCATATCACTAACTAGGGATGGCTTAAGTTTTTATTTGAACAATCTAGTTAATCACAAGAATCATCATCTCCATTTGAAGGATTTTCACCGGGTACGATTTTATATGACTGCAATGCTAGAACATATATATATATAAGTAGACATGGTACGACATACTTATGGCTTTAACAAAGCAAGAGGTAACACTTTTTACTTATTTATGCTCTGAACATTTATGATAATGCTCATGCACTCATGCCTATGTAAATATACTGCATTTTATCATGTTTTGGGGGAGACAAGGTCACAGGAGCCAGTCTGACAACGTGCTATATTTTTTTTTTGTTAAAACAATTTTTGAACCTGTTTGGGCAGAGAGAGAGAGAGAGAAATGGTAAGGAGAAGAGGACATTTTCTAAATTCAAAAATTGTTTGATTAAACAGACAATGAAGAAAAACATAGGTGCGGAAAATTCAAAATATTTATACTTTAAATTTAAAAGCTTTCTCTCTCTACTTATCAATATGTTTTTGTGATTAAGCCATTTTTCTACATACTTTTTAGTTTTTGCCGTTTAACTTTAATTATATTTATTTGATTTAAAGTTGAATAAAATCAATTGATATAATTAATTGTAAATAATCTAAAATATTTAGATGTGCACTTTTTTGGGGTAAAATTTATCTAGCCTTATCCAATGATACCATTATAGAATATATAACATTTAAATAGGTACGTTGGGTTTTATTATACTCAAAGAATAATTTCAAAATGGAAAAACAAGAAAAAGTGACTCACCTCGTCGTTGACCATCTGTCTCATTTTTCGTTTTTCTTTCATCACGTAATAATGTTTTTATTCACTTTTGTTTGACTATTGATCAGAAGAATGTTGACCACTGCTTAACACCTTTTTTTTTTTTTTTTTTTAAGTTCTGTTTTGTATTTAAGCAAAAGAATTTAAAAGTATTTTTTTTAGGAAGTTTTACACTTCCTTTATTTCTTTTTAGTTGTAGATTTTTTAATAAAAACACGTTCTTTACTTTCATTTTTTTTTTAATTTAAGTATTCTATTATTATTTTTCCTATTTTACCGTTCATTCAACTAATATGAAAAAAAGAGTTTTAATAACACAAGAAAAAATGTAACAATTAAAATAAGAATACGAGAAGAAATATGATAAAAAAAATCACTTAAAACCATATCAAAAATAAAAAATTAAATGTTTTACTCCTTAATTATTTGACAAATTAATTGAAAATTTATAGTTTTGTTCGAATTCACATTTGACATGTCAGTGTAAAACAAATTAAATGTTTTTTTCCCTTAATCGTTATATTTGACAATACATTAAAAAAATTAAATATAAAATGTAGATTTAAGTCTCATTTAACTTATTAATTTTTTTTTGCATAAACTTTTATATTTATATATATATATATATATATATATATATATATATATATATATATGTGTGTGTGTGTGTAAGGACATAGAAAAATAATTTGAGTAAAAATGGTATAATTAAAATGACACATGAATATTTTATTATTAAATTTAAAAGAATATATAAATAGAAATTCACTTAGTGAGGTTTCATTTTGAAATAATCATCATCTCTATAAAAACTCAATTTTTTTTTTTTATGCATTTTCTCTAAAGATTCTAGCATCCTCTTTATCAGTTTGACGATCAGAGTATGCCATTGGACTCCTGACAGTGAACTCTAGAAGATTGCTCGATCAAAAACTCAGATAGAGTAAGTTAATTCTTGACTCCTTTTTTTTTGAGTTAGTTTTGATCTCGTTAGGTTTGTCTTAAGCTTGCATGTGATGTTTTTATCTTCAGAAAAAGTAGTCTCTCTTAGCTTAGAGTCCTAATGGTATGGTTAGAGTTTTTATCAGGACTCTATGGTGCAGGTTAGGCTACCCTTGAGTTATTGGTAGTTTGGAGCTCTTAGGGAGCATCTGCTCAAGCTCAAGTTCAGGTAAAGGGATTTTGGTTTAGAAATCATATATAAATCTATGTGTGTGTGTTGTTAGTTAAATGAAATTCTAAGTTTTGGTATGATTTAATTGTGTGATTTTGGATATTATGAGATTTGAAATATAAATTTTAATCAAGACATAATATTTTCAGGAAAGAAAATATGTGTTAAGATTGTTTAGGATGTACATTGACTAGGAATTTGTCTAGAAGAAGATATTCAGACTCTCCTGAGATATTGAAATCATTTAGATGAAGTTATTTAGGTGGTGAGAGTCAATGACGGTTCATATAAATGAGTAAGTTGTTGAAAGATAACTTATTTAACCTGTTATGAGTTACTTCTGTCATGCTAGGAGAGATGATATTAAGATTATTTATGCGCATTGCTTTGTGGATTTCACAGTGAGATAGTATAACAGTGCAAATCTGAGTCTAAGTCAACGTCCAAGTCTTCCGGAAGTATAGTCAAATGTTTATGTATTGTGAGTCCGTAGAAGTTTAATATGTGAAAGATGAATTTATGAATTTTAATAGACACTTGATGGTTTGAGAAATTGTATGAGACTTGATGAATTATGTTTATTAATTTGAAATTGAAATTATATAGAAATATTTATAGCTAGCTTACCCTGTTCTTTGTTTGTGTTTGTTTCTTTATCTGTGATGATTGCGTTTTATACTGGAGCAGATGAGGTTGCAGGTAATAAAGCTTTTCACTAGACAGTTAGAGAATGAGATATCTTTTATTAGAATGCTTTGTATTGTTTTAAAAATTTTTGGTAGATATATTAAAATCTCTATGAAAAAGAATATCTTTTTGAGATAGTTGTACATATTTATATATTAATTACATATTGCTTGTTTTACTTTTATTTTATTATATATGTGTAAAAATTAGGGATGTTATATATATATATATATATATATATATATATATAAAAGTCACATTATTTATTTCGGACATATGCCAACCTCAAATTATTTTAATAATTACATCCTCAAAATCAATTTAAAATCAGAAGTTTTCAGATATTATTACATGTTAAAACCAAATTTTGTTAATATGTACTATTATTCAAACAAAAATAACTACATATTCATACTAACTCTAACCTAATTCTAGAAAATGTTTACAGATCCACAACAGTAAAATATTATTATTGAATTATAAAAAGTTGAAGAGTAATTTTATGGAGTTAGGTTTAAAATTGAAGATTCCCACCAAATTGAACCTAAAAAGTTGTAATAAGAACAAAAGGTAATTAATTTGTGAAGTGTTGGATTTCACCCCAAAGGTTCAAATTTGGCTTTCAACTTTAGGCAGCCAATGAAAGACAGTGAAGACAGCATTTTATTATAGTTTATTTGAGTTGTTTCTCTGTTTGTCTTTGGATTCCTATGAATGAATGCTTCACTGTTCTCGAAAACACAGAGGATGCAAAAAATTACTCGTTACCCATTTCCAAATCAAAATCCCTGTTAATGCCATAAAAAAAAAAGTAGAAGCCTGGTTCCACATTTTTTCTGGTTTTCAACTGCTACACTTTATTTCTCCAACTTTTCGCTCATCCCTTCAGAATGGTCCTCAACACTAAAGAACAAAGACAAAACATAAAAAGCCAAACTCCCTTTAAAATCATATGCATAAAATAAAGGATTGATAAACATTTTTTCTTGATCTAATTTATTTTTTTTTATCAATAAAACGTTTAATCAAGAATGTGATAGAAAAAAACGCACGCAGAAGCAACCCACAATTACGAGTCAACTGCAGAAAATAAACAATACAGAATTTAACTTGGTTCGATCGTCAATATGCAACCTACATTTACGGACAACTAATTAGGTTTTCATTCTGTTTATTACAATTTTATTATAAACACAAAGATATCTTAAATAGAGATTATAGAGGGAACACAATAATTAAGTTTATTCACTAAAACATGATGTCTAATCATCACAGTCTAATTGATGTCGACTTCACACTCAACCGTATCTATATTTAGAAGTAAAACAATATGATTTTTTCAAAATTAAATCAAATTCTTCAACGATGGCCTAAGAATATAGTTGGAACATAAAATAAATAAACCATTGGAACATGAAGATAATGAAAGCTATTGCAAGTGTGTGAACCCAATTTTGAGTATGAACCAGGGCGATGTGGACGTATAGTAATTGATCTCATGCATCTAAAAAAATAGGAATAACAGAGGAAAAAAGTTGAGAAAAAAAAAGTAGGGTTGAAGGGTACTTAACATAAGAAAGTGTTATAAAGTGTTATATCTCTTTTCACTTCACTCACTCTCTCTTTGCTACAAAAAGATTTTTGTCGTGTATTATTTGGCAGGATACTCCATCCTGTCATTTATTTTTTTACTTTAATAATTTTTTTTTGAAAAATGTTTTTTACTTGAATAAGTATTTTTTTTTCTAAATTAGTTATCTAAAGAGTATTAGTCAAATTTAACTTTTATTTATTTTTAGAAATAATTTTTATTATAAATTTAAATTATTGTTCTATTAGTTTTATTTTTACAAATTTTATTGAATACAATTGTCGCGAATCATTGGTTAGTAATTTTAATTTTGTATTTTTTAGTTTAAATTAATAAAAAATAAAAATTTGATTTAACAAATAAGAAAAATAGTATAATAATTAATTATTTTTATAAATTTAAAAATACATAATAAAAAAAGAGAACTAAAATATTAATAAAAAATATAAAAACATAATGAATAATAATAAAAGAAAACTAATTAAACTTGAAACTACAAATAACTTATAACTTATCATTTTTAAAATAAAACTACTTTAAAAATTTATCAAACATTTTTATATTAATTAAATTAATTTATAAGTTAGTCAAGTAAATTAATAATTAATTGAATTTTATCAAACATTACTATTTGAATAAGGAATGAAAGGAGAAACATTAATATTATAATGTATTTAAATTAAATAATGAATAGAACATTATTTGTCCTATTGTCAACTTCCTGTAAGCATTTTACACAGTTAAAGAAATAGAAATTTAAAAATTGCATTTAGAGGAAAAAATATCTCAGCGTTAATTAATGACAGGAGAAAAGAAATATTACATCATTAAAAGTACATTACATTACTTATCAGAATATACTACATTTCATATATTACATTATTATTATTATTACTATTAAACACAATATTTTGAATACCAAAATAATAAAATTGTAAAATTTAATATTACAGTGACAAAATGATAAAATAATATAACAAATATTTTTATTATACGATAACGACATCAAAGAGAAAATTCTATTAATAAAAATATTTGATATTAAAAATTTGAAAATAAAAAAATAAAGAAAAAGATTAAAAGAATATGATAGCGCTTTTGTTATTTCTGACTTGATAACACTTTTCAGATAGTACACAGCAAAGGCTTCGTGCCTTTTGATGACTTTATTATTATATCTCTCAACAAAGACAGTGGGCCCCACCCACATCAAACCCTGAACCTCAACGTGACGTGGTGGCACTGTTCCAATGCAACATCGAACGATTCCTTCATCATGCGGGACCAACGTCGTCAACCCCCACTTTGTCCGTTCCACGTTTTGAATTTCAAATCTCCTAACGTTACATCCCTTCACGAACTCTCTCTCTCTCTCTCTCATCTCCCCGACATTCTACGCTGTAACCCAGTTACGTTTTAACAAAACTTTGCCTTTTGTTTCAGCTCATTTGACACACACTAGCTTCCTTCAAAGAAGCAAAGCCAAACTCCAACGCCTGCTTCATCATGGGTGCCTCAGGAAAATGGGTAAAGGCTTTAATCGGACTCAAGAAACCAGACAAAGACGAACATGTTAGTCAGTTAGTTCGATATACTTGCATGCGTCCATCTAAACTCTACTATTTTTTATGACTTGTATGGCTTATGTGTAGGTGAAAGAGGGTGGTAAGAGCAAGAAGTGGAGGCTATGGAGGAGTTCTTCTGGGGATATGGGTTCTTGGAAGGGTTTCAAAGGAAACCACCACAGAGAGGCTTCTGAAGGGTCTGATTCTCCACCTGTTTTAGCAGCAGATGCTTACACAGCTGCAGTAGCCACTGTGGTTCGAGCACCACCTAAGGATTTCAGACTCGTCAAGCAAGAATGGGCCGCTATAAGAATCCAAACTGCTTTCCGTGGCTTCTTGGTATAGATCTTCATTCTAATAACCATTACCACTTTTTAATATGTTGTGAAGAACCCATGACTAATTAATAGAGTTGTGTTGACTTCAAAACTTCAAAACCTGTTATGTTTATATATAAGCTGTGTTGACTATGACATTGGAATATGTGGATCTTTAATGAAATAGGAGAGATTTGGTATTAATAGTTGTGTGGTTTTGATTGTAGGCAAGAAGGGCTTTGAGGGCATTGAAGGGAGTGGTGAGGATTCAAGCTCTTGTGCGGGGTAGACAGGTGAGGAAGCAAGCTGCGGTGACACTGAGGTGTATGCAGGCCTTGGTTCGGGTTCAGGCCCGTGTAAGAGCTCGTCGTGTGAGGATGTCCATGGAGGGGCAAGCTGTGCAGAACATGCTTAATGAAAGGCGCACTAAGCTTGAACTTTTGAAGCAAGCTGAGGTATCATAATTCACTCATGCAAGCTTGTGTTTCTGTTTTGTGTGGTGCGGTGTAGTGTCTAACAGAATGTGCAGGAAGGATGGTGTGACAGCAGAGGGACGCTGGAAGATGTGAAAGTAAAGATACAGATGAGGCAAGAAGGAGCTTTCAAAAGGGAAAGAGCAATTGCTTACTCTCTTGCTCAAAAGGTAAGTGCAACTGAGTTTGATCGAGTGAGGTTGCAAAATTGGTTTTGAAAAAAAAAAAAATTGTTTTGGCTATGATTGATTATGAAATATGTAAATATTTACTTAAAATCATGATAACAAGTATTTCAACTTGATTCTCCTTAACAAGCAATAACAGAGTTGAAACTATGCTTCCTTTGATGTCCTTTCTTAGAAAGATGTTTAAAATAGTGTATATGTATTCCAGCAATGCAGATCAGCCCAAAGTTACAATTCACGAACTACTAATGGCTCTTTTTGCTCCCTGAAGAGTCATGAGAGTAACAAAGCTAACTGGGGGTGGACTTGGTTGGAGCGTTGGATGGCAGCCAAGCCTTGGGAGAGTAGATTGATGGAACAATCTCAGGCTGAAGCCTTGTTAGATAAAACCCCACTTCCAAAGAAGTTTGAGGAACCCTTTGTGAACTCTAATTCCAAACCATGTTTGGTCAAGGTAAAGAAGAACAACATGACAACAAGGGTTTCTGCTAGGCCTCCCCTTGTTGGGCAAGCTACTCGTTCATCCTCAAGTCCAAGTTCTGAGTTTCGATATGATGAGAGCTCTGCATCATCTTCTATTTGTACATCTACAACACCGATATCTGGGAACACTTGTGACAGGACTGATGATAGTAACGGTAATGCTGTTGCTAGGCCTAATTACATGAACCTGACTCAGTCCACAAAGGCAAAGTTAAAGACAAGTAGTAATCATGTGTATAGTAGAGCTCAAAGGCAACAGTCCATGGATGAGTTTCAATTTCTCAAGAGGGCAGCGGTTTTCTCCAATGGAGATTCCAAAAGCACTGCCGGTTATGACCCTTCAATCAACCTTTCTAGGCCACTTCACTTGGACAAGGGCTCAGTGAGGCCACGGTGAAAGGGAAAAGGCCCAGTTTACATGGACATGGTATGAGTGTGGTGGAAGCTCAACAACCTCTTTGTGTATTTTATCATTATTTTTCCCAAGAAGTTCAACATCTTGTTGTTCCATGCAATTTAAATTGAGTTAGCTAGCTAGAAGTAGCTTATGTTTGATAATACATGTGAGGGATCTCCATTTGTACAATTGTTCATTTATGGGTATTGATATTTGTCAGGGCTAAGAGGCTTGTCAGGATAAAATCATATACTTAAAAGCACGTTTAGAAGGACTTTGTCCCCTTATTTTTGTTAAAGAATATTTCCCACAACAAATAATGCCATACAAAATCTTGTAGGAAGAGTGTTCAGCTGATATTTATTAAAACATGGAATTTTTATGAACTTCGTAACACACTCTTTTTGGTATTCTATTGAACAAGCTGGAATAGGCTAAAGCTCTACGTAAGGTAACATTTGCTAGTATTCGGATTTTAGCACACTTTAACATTTAAAAGATAAAATCATCTGAAACTCTGCAGTATAGAGTATATGAATTATCTTAACCGTGTGCTTAGGAACTGTGTGTTCTTTTTATGGCTCTGAGCTTGACCCCATGCTTGAAGTTGAGAACTATCCCATACTGGAGTTGCAAGGGGTTTTCCATATTGGGTGAATGCCGAAACACGTATTTCCTATATAAATGAATGAGAGAAAGCTTGATCTCTTGTAGGGAAAATTGTTTACCAATGCAAGCCCGAGGACCAATTCCAAATGGTATAAAAGCATAAGGATGCCTTCGTTTCATTTCTTCACAGTTGGGATCAAACCTCTCTGGTTTGAACTTTTCAGGTTCTGGAAAGTCCTTGGGATCTTTTGCTACAACTCCAAGTGCTAACCACACCCAAGTACCCTGCTTATAGCAAACCAGATTCAGCAACGGCACAGATAAAACATAGTTAATTTATGATTGTGATCTGTGAAGAGAATGTTTACCAAAACTCACAGTCTTGGACATCATCAAGACTGAGTTTATATATATAATCAATATTAACTTTTCAACAAACACTCTAAGAAAAGACAAAGAACGAATTTGAAATATAAAATTAATTTTTACACTTCGATATTCAGAGAAATTGTTTCAAAAAATAAAATATGATCGAATTTCTTTTCTTTTCTTCTAAGCATCTATTGAAATGTTAATAGACTTGTATTACTATATTACCTTTGGGAGAAGATAGCCTCCAATCTCCACTTCATTTGATGTTTCTCTTGCAACCAATGGAGATACAGTGTAAAATCTCATTGCCTCTTTGATCACCTACATTTGAGGTAAAGCGCACGAAAAGTATAAATATAGAGTGCATTCAAAAGATGGTAATAAAAGTGTTGCTAGTATTTCTTGTGTATGAGTAGCTGTTTTGTACTGACAAGGTAGCAATTTCAAAGTTGTAGGAGATTTTGTGGTTAGCTTAACAAACCTGATCAAGATAAGGGAAGTTGTCACGAAGATCTTGAGAAGTCGGAATCTGATCCAGGGGACCAAAGGCATCTAACTCATGAAGCAATTTTTTCTCAACTTCAGGATGTCCAGCAACCAAATAGATAATAGAAGATAAGGTAAAGGACGTGGTTGCTGAACCAGCTAGTAGATGCTCGTAAGTAACTGCGTTGATGTAGTCAGGTGTGAATACATTCTCTGAAACTGCTTTTGTTTCTCTGGCATTAAGTATGAGTGACAAGAAATCCTTAGAACTTCGGGTCTTATCTTTCATTCTTTTTTCTACTATCTCATCCAAACGCCCACTTAGTTTTTGGTTTGTACGCTCAATCTTCCAGTCCATGGTTCCTGGAATTCTCTTCAGAATCTGCCTAAATGGCTCTTGAAGTATTGGCAAAAGCAGACCCAATATGATGGATAAGGAACCAGACAAGTCCATCTTCAGTTGTGTAGTGGAGTATATGTGCTGGTTGATGAAATCCGATACTTCATTGTCCTTACCAGAACTTGCATGGTCATTGTCCACACTCTGGATAGAATCACAAACTGAATGGGGTCTAGAAAGGTCAAAGTTGACACCAAATGCTGCCTGACCAATCACATCAGTTGCAAGTCTGAGGGACAAGTTGGAAAAAACAATGTCTTGTTTTTGAGAGTCAAGGTTTTGGGTGGCAGATTCTATGAAAGACTGCATCATTGGCACTAATCCAGATAAGTACGATGGTTGGTAGATTGATAGTATAGTGTTTCGCATGGTAGACCATTGTGAGTCCCTACACCACCAAGTTCCAAGACACTTCAGATTTTAGATGCTTTACTATCATTGCAATAGTTTTTGAGTTTTAACCCATCATTTCATTATTAATGATTACAAAACAGAAACAAAATGACATTCAACTTAGTGCACCACTAGGAGATCGAGTTTAAGGTCTCTTACTCTTAGATTTCTCAGAAGTAGAGAGTGTCACGTGTTGTTGTCTTGTATAAGGTTCTCTTGAATATCTCATATCAACTACTAAAGATTAGAGTATTTTATAGTATGTAATGTTGAAGATCTCATATCAACTAAAGATTAGAGTATTTTATAGTATATAAGTGGGTGCAAAGTTCACTTTATAAGCTGATTTTATGAGGTTGAGTTAGACTTATTAAAGTTTACTTCTTAATACGATATCAGAGTTATTTTCGAGTCTATAATAGCGAATGTTTGTTGGGGTTATCAGACCACCCATTATCAGACCGTTATCGGATCATCTATAATATGTTATCCTACGCACAAGTAATCACTCTCGGCGTGTGAGTTAGACTTAAAATTCACTTCTTAATAGATTGATGTATCCTTATTATTTTATTTGTTTTTGCTAAAAAAAACTTAGTGCACGACTGAACAGTACTCTAAAGAATGACTTCTACAGTTTTACGCACAACCATTTAAATTTCCTGTCGCTCACTTCTGTGTAATATGCACACTCTAAATTCTACTTCACAGCATCACCATAAAAATTTGTGATTCAAATAAATAATTAACCATATAAGTTTACCCCATTTTGAATGTGACCCTTGCACCTTTCTTTTAGCATTTCCATTGAGTCCTTCCTATTTTTGTTTGTTTGAAGTTTCTTCTCCTTCAACATTTATTAAAAATCATAAACATGATAAGTTTACATTTTTGAAAGTTTATCCTATTATTCTACAACTTTTTATTTAATAATTTAATTTATATTTTAATTAAATAACTTAATTGAATATTTTATTAATATATAGAGTTGTTAAATGGAACTTGAATTATCAAAATATTTTCTTCCTAAAAAAGTAAGATGATGATACTTTCTTTTCTACTTTTATTTTACAACCAAAATGTTATTATTTTATTTCAAAATTCTGTTTATATTTATTTTTACTAGTTAAATATATAATTATTATTGAAAGGAGTTGTAAAGTGAAAGTAAAAAAAAACGAGTTTCAAAAGATTATTTCTCTAAAAAGGAAGATAAGTTTAGTGAATCAAAGAATCAATATATTTACATGTTAGACTCTTAAAGTAATAATAAAGTTATATTCTAACTTAATTATAAGTTTTAATTATCCTTGTTGACCTAATAATATCTAACTATTATCATATACCAAATGTAAACTGAAGGAAATAAAATTATTGTTCTTTTACACTTATAACTAAGGAGTGCTTCAATTTATGAGGAACCAAACACTGCTTTCACATTTAAGTTTGATTCTTGTCATTAATCATTTCTCTTAGTAAAGAAATTTGTAAAACATATTAACAGCCGTACGTTGTTAATGCATGTTACAGCATTTTGTTCCTTCAAATCTTAATTGTCAATTGATGAAATGGTTCAACTTTTGTACTATTTATTTTCTATTTGGTCAACGTTCTTGGGTGTTTCAAAGAATCTTATGCAGGTTCAATTATTGATTTAACTGATCAAGGGAGTAAAATTATTTGTTCATTAAAGCATTTTATTAACAACTTATTCGGTTTCATGGCTAAAACTTTCCACCATTCTTACAAACTTCAGATTTTCATACCTGTAATTTTTGTTTGTTTGAGAAATTATATTTATTTATACGACTCTTTCATGTAATTAGAAGACAGATAAAAGACAAATTAATATAAGATAAAAATAAGCAACACATAATACAAAAAAAAGTTATATAATAATGTCATAAAAAGGTTATAAAAATATTTTGAGTTTTTTTTTTTTTTTTTATATATTTCACTGTCTGTTTCATTCTTTTTATATGCATAAATATACCTGGTGAAGAAGAGGCCCTTTTGGTGAAGAGGGGAAGCAGAAATTGGTGAAGGAATACTTCTGTTTGAAATATCTTTGAATTTCTTAATTCCTGCTTCCTTGCACAGCTCTGCATTTGCTATAATTATTAGGGGTTGTCTTCCCATATGGAATCTGCACCAATAAAAGTTGTGTTTATTTATTTTTAATTTAATTATTATATATATTTTTCAAATATTTAAAATTTTTAAACAAATTTTTCTTCATTGTAAAGCGTACACAAAATCCATCTTATTATTTTTATATGTGATTTATTTTTTATAATAATTAATTTAAAATTTATACCCACTACAATTTTTTATTAGTTGATATTGTAAGTCATACTAATTGATTTTTATTTTATATTTTATGGACTGTAGAAATAGAAAAAGGTTATAACTTTAATGAAAAAAAAAACAAAAAAAAAGTATGTCTAACTAACATGAAAAAAATTATCATTCATGGCAGAAAGTAATTTATATGAAGAAAAACTTATTTTTTTTTCACTATCACTAAATTAGAAAAAAGAAATCCCCAGTCAAATATCTTGTTAATTATATTATTTGAAACTTGTTCTAAAAGAATTGACACTCAACTGTACACCAACTATACTTCTGTGCTTAGTTAAAAAAAGACAACAATGCAATAAAACCTTTTTTTAAGGACTTAATTATATTAATTTATTTTAATGTAATGCTAATATAAACACCATTTTTTGGTGCAATCTGTTAAACTAGAGTTTTATTCCTATTCACATAAAGTATTAATAACATTTTATACTAACAACACAACAAATCTAAATTTATAATAAAAAATAATATTTGTTGGAGAAGATGGTAGATTGACTTAGTAAATAATTCTATTTTGAAATTATTTGCCTAATGGTAGTCACTATTAAGGAGCCTAAATTTTTTCTAGCCCAAAAATAATAATCTTTCCGGATATATGACTAATAAAACACATAGTTATTTAATAATCAGTGTGGCCTATTAAATGATAAAACACTTAAATGTGGAAATCCCATTTGTTATGAAAATAGACTAGAGTTTAATAGAGTTACCTTTGACTATTTAATATGTCCAAATCATCTTTAATATAATATTTAAGTAATTATTAAAAAAATATTAAATTTGTAGTACACGTGATCTATTACGTGTAACACTCTGAAATTGTTTTATGCGTCGCTACATACTTTATTTTTTTTTCATTTTATTCCAAAAAACAAGTCTCCTAAACTCTTTTGCTTTTTATCAAATAGATAAAACATTTGCGAAGGTGTTTTATTTTATCTTTCATTCTCTTTCTGATTACATCTTTATTTTCTATTTCATTACTCTTACATCTTCTTTCACTTTCATTTCATGCTTTTTTTTTCTATCTCGTCGTCTAAAATCAAATAAATCATTGCATAGCTAGATACTCGATCTCGAACAATTGAACATTAATGGTTTCAATTAGTTTTTATATCGTCTGATCGAATTTTTTTCAATTCTTAAAATCCAAATTAATAAAAATTATATTACTGGATAAATTTATTCATAAATATTTTTAGCTGAAAATATATAAAAAAAGTAAAATGGGTTTCTTAATAAACTAAAAATAGTTTTTATATATAGGTTAAAAATCTAAAATAAATAATGATAGGTGTTGATTAAATGTATGGAAAAAGATGAGTATTAATATATCATTTCTGAAAAGTAAACAATAATAATTCGGTATTATTGGTGGCTGGAGTTTAGAAAGACACCAAAGTATACCACGCTTGCAGTGGGCCCTTTTTCAGTTTTGTGTATAGAAGCAAGCGAGCATCTGAATAAACCAGAACACGTAGGACAATTGGATCATACAATCATCACTTTTTTTAAAATTTATATCTATTTCTGGGGCACAGAGACACCCACTACACACACAACACAACCACCCTTCTCAAAAGTCAAAATTTTTCTCCCATCATCATTCTGTTTAAGATCATCCTCTCAAACTTTGAGTTCAGACATTTGAATAAGATCCATTTCCAATAACAGTAACACCCTTTTCCTCATACCAATCCAATGAAGGGGCAGGAAAAAAAAACATAGACATATGTAACAAATCATGAATCAACCATTGTCATACATAAATGTTGCACTAATCACAAGCAAGTAAGCTAACCTGTAAATTGGACCATATTGTTTGGCAAGGACTGAGAAGACATCAGGACCATACTTAGCCAGCAAGGGAAGGTGTCCTACAAGAGGCAAAGAAGGTGGACCTGGAACCTTCTTTACACCCCAATAAGGTCTATAGAGATATACCAACAATCCTGCTATTATAGCCAGCAAGGTAAACATTGTTGAAGCAGAAAGAGAAAGAACAGTATGAACTGGAAGCAACCACTGCAAATCCATCAGCACCATGTATATATATGTGTTGGTGTTTTATATATTTAGTTTGGTTGGTTGGTTTGAGGGGGAGTGGGGGACTCTATATATTTTCCTGAGTTCACTCTTGGTGTCTCCAGGATTAAGGCTTATATTAAGGAATTGGAGGTACTATAAGAAGATGAGGTTTTGTCCTTATGTGAATGATGAGATGTGGGAATTAGATACCCTTCTACCCAATCACTCCCCTTCTTCATTCTTTTCATCATATAATCAAACCATGCCTTTTTTATTATAATTTTTGTCAAGACAAAACCATGGTTTTCGTAGGGAGGCAAAAATAATAGTTTTGGAAAAAGATAGCTACTATGAAGGGTGGTGCATGTGTTGAGAGTGTGGGGGTAAAAGTGCAAGTTCTCCTGAATCTGGACACACACTCCTCTATCCACTATGCATCCTATTCTTGTACCCGCCATGAAAATCATCTAGGTGTGCTCAGACCTACTCTTTTCTCACGAAAGCGATTGCTGAATAAGATAATCATAGTTTTTCACGTTCTTCATCGACATTTATGTTCGTGGACTTTTAATATACGTCATTTACAGTTCTCACAATAGTTTATACATAATCACTTGCCATTATCTCATCATCATAATAAGATATTGAAAAATTATGTATGTTCTAAACCACTACATTATAGCAGCATGTGTAAACCTATTATTTGCATCTTTGGTTTCCCTAATTTATTAAAAAAAGTGATCATATTTTTTAAAGTCCCTAAACTCAACACCATAAAAACCACTTTGAGATAAACTTTGCACTCCCGTAATAAAATATTCTCTATCCGTAGTCGATATGAGATTTTTATTTTTTTTTTAAAATATAAAAAAAAATTCTTATTTACTTGTGTATTAGAAAGTAAAATACAGAGTGTATATATAAGAAAAAGATTAAGACTTAGCTGAAACCGATAGACAAGTTGGATCAAATAAACAAAGCTCAATAACTTATTAAAACAGAAAAACTAAATATGTTAACACCCCTCAAGCTGGATAATAGATATTCGTCAGACTCAGTTTGGATTTGATAATAGAGAACTCTGTGGAATAAATCCTAAATCTTAAACCCTTCAAATAACGTTCAATCAAGTCTATAATGAAGGCATCAAACACATCGAAATTGATTGTCATCTAGTTTGTGAAAAACTTAACTCTAGTTTCCTCAAACAAACAAAACTCAATAACTTAAAATAGAAAAACTAAATATGTTAACATATATTTTCAAAATGTCCGGACCCGAAATTTTTACAGAATATTTTTAAATAATTATATAATTTCAAATACTTTTAAAGTTTGACCACTATACACAAATGAACCACCAAGAATTACACATTCTTAAAACAAAAATTGTTGTTGTTATATACTACATATATAGGCAAATGTGCAAACACGGTTAAATTTCGAACTTTCAGAAAATAAAGGTCAACAAAATTAAACTCTTTACAGTGTAAATTTAAGTGAATTAATATTTCTCTATATACTTTACTCTTAATATATGTAATATTTTATTGCAAGTATGACGAATATATATATATATATAATTTATTGATATTTATACCTTGAGTTTTTTTAATAAATGATATTTTCACAACTTGAATACAGTTAAATCATATATATTATCATACCATACAATGTATAGCATTAAATCAAGTAAAAGAGTTAGCAAAATCGGTGAATATTATGTACCATTATTGACTATAAAAAATATAATAACATTATTTAATTTCTAAACTATATAAAAAATAGTTGAATACAATTGTCAATGTGAAAGTTTATACTGGCATTCAATTACAAATTCTAATACAGTTTAAAGTTATTAACTTCCTTAATAGTTACATTAATGTGACACTTAATTAGTCATAGGTGATTTTTAATTAGTTGGTAATTTAAAGACAATATTACATCAAAATTTAATTCACATAAAAAAGTTAATGGTATAATATATATTTTATGATTTTATAGCTGAATTGATATAGTTTATCGTTTTAAGAGACACGTGTAGTATGAATAGATTGCATGTTTAGGTATAATGCTGCCATTTATATAAAGGAACATAACGAAGTATTATTATATCTTATTTTATTCGACATGGTTTTTAGTATTTTTATTATTATTAAAGAATAATTAGATTAAAAGAAACACTTTAAGGTGTTCCAAATCTCTTTTTAGTATCTATTAATTGCTTATAAAGATATTTCTTTACATTTAACCATTCCGTTCTTTTACTGTAAAGACATAATCGATCATTTAATTATAGGATTAATTATGCTAATATACAATTGATTAAGTACCTTTTTCTTACAATAACTCTTGTTCAAAATAATTAAATAATTTAAAACATTATATATTACATTTTTATTTTTATAGTTTTTAAATACTTTTTAAATATAATAAAAAACTAAAATTAAATAATATTATAATAAATATATAATAAAAAATATTTTTAAAAATTTAACTTTTTTATTTATTTTTCATTCACTCACTTCCATGATTCTATCCAAACAAAGACCTAAATAAAATTATATTAAATTTCAATCTATATTCCTTTAGAAAGTGATTGTATTGATTTATTTATTTTTATTTAGACATAGCTATTAAAATTGTTTTGAAGAAATCAAATTTATTTCAGCTTATGTTTAACTTCTTCTTTTTTCAAATTTATATTTTAGAATAAAAATTTATTTAAAGAAATGGTTATTACTCATCTATGTTCCAATTCATTATCCTTAGTAATCTATTAGTAAGAGCCATGAGATTAATTATGAGGAATATTTTGGTAAAAAGGTATCTATTATCGACAAAAGATATTGTTTTATCCTTTTGACTCTGAAATTATAATTTGAAGTGGGTATTAGATTCAAGATTCTTGGTGGAATGCTAATGAAAACTGAAAATATAAGATTATGTTCGCAAAATGTTTTCCTAGTTCATTGCATTCTAATAACTCAATAGTGCTTTTGTTTGGTAGATATAAGGAGAATATAAGATAAAATTCTATTCTTTAGTTGCCCAAGAGGAAAAGAGAGGTGAAGAAATCAAGACCAAAAAGGAAGGTTCATTTAGCTTACAAGAGGAAAACATATATATAGAATAATGTTTTTAAAGAAATTGTAAAATTGAAATATAAGTAGTTTGAATGAAATAAAGTTTGAATATTTTATTAATTAAATTAAAAGTCGTTTAACTATTCAAGCTCTATTCACAAAAAATGTTTTTTTTTTCTATTTTCTCTCTAGGATTTTGAATTAACTATTCATTATTTTTAAGATCTAAATCTTTCTTAATAAAGCTAGTAAAAACGAAAAGACGTTATTATGATCATATTTCTATTTAGAATAAATTTTTCTTTATCTATTTTTTTAGTTGTTTATATGTGAGAGGTTTAATGTTTTGATAGATGTTTTTGCATGTAAAATTTGAAGAAGTAAAACATATAAATATTAAACTAATTATATAACAGATTTATTTTGCAAAACATCGCATGTGTCCATAGTACACCCCTTTAGTGGATGTGGATTCTCTCTAGTAACATTTTTTTTTCTCCTCTTCAGTGAATATTTTAAAAAATTTTCATTTATATTTCCTAATATTTAAAAAATATACATTTTTTTCTACTTTATTTATGTTCTATTTATATTATTTTTTTGTACTTTAGTTTCTTCTCTAAAACAAAAAGTGTGTTTAGCGATCAAACTTAGGCTAGTATTATAATAATGTTGGTGCTAATTTTTCTTCTCTTTCACGTCCATGTATATTATAGGATGACCAAATTTGCTTGCCTTTTCTTTGAGCACATCTTTATAATCTGGACACCAGTTTTTCGTACGAACCCACCACGATGATGTGATTGCAATTTGGTGGACAAATACCAAATTAAAGAATAAAAAGTCTCACGCTCTACGAAAGTTAATAAGTAATTATGTTTTTTTCAGTATATTAAGTAGGGGTGTGATTAAAAAAAAAATAGTTTGGATTTTACTTTATCTTGATTGAAAAAAACTTAGAGAAACCACTTCTGTTAACATTTTTTTATTTTTGTTTTTTAGTATTGTTTCCAGATGGAATCTTCGGATGATGGGGAAAATAAAGTTATTTTCCGAGATAAGTCTAATTAAAACAATATCTTAAGAGTATGAGTCAATTATTTTCTGATTAATACAAATGGTTCTTATATATAATTGGTAAGGTTACTTCTACTATTGAGTTTTTCCTTTGGTGTCTTTTTTTAGTTTTTTCTATTGGATTTTTTTATCTTCTTATTATGGTTTTCTTTCAATATGAGGCCAGAGTGAATATATGTAAAAAGATATTTTAATGATCAGATATTTTAATTAATGTTGAAATTACTTAATCTCATACTTATTCATTAAATATTCTATTTATATCAGTATCTGATAGGTTTAATGATGGATAGTGAACAATGTTAGACTTTTTATGGATTTGGGTATTTCCCCTAATCTACATGATTTAATCTTTAAATTATATTACGGGATCAACTCAAATTTTTCAAAGTCGTCAGACCGAGATGGTTGCAGACCAGTTGGACGTGCAAATCGATTGAGTGTGCAGAGAGTGTTGAGCTGAGAGGCCGAGAGGTTGGACGGTATACAACTTATGACCATGGCATTTGGTAACAAGAATTTAAATACTTTTTGCTATTATTTTTTTTATTTTTCATTTACTCACTTTCCTTATTCAATTCAAACAAAGACTTAGGTTGTGTTTGGATTAGGGAGGGGAGGGAGTGGATTTGTAAAAATTTGAGAGGATGTGTGAGGATTTGTTTAAGATTAAATAACTTGGTACCCGATTCTATAGTAAGTTTTAAATTCATATAGTATTTACATCCAAGCATACCACAATCTTTCAATAAAGACAAAAAATAATGTCTTTATTGCATAAATATTTTTTCTTGAACCTAGATAATTCTAATCCAATTTTTTTTTAAGATGTCCAAAATCTTTTAACCCAAAATGTTGATGATTTTTTTTTCTGGAAATAGTATCATTATGAGGCTCAATAATGATAATATCATCCATATAAATTAAGACAACAACAAATTTTAAACCACTGCCATTAGTAAACAAAGAACAATAAAATTTAAATTGTTTATAATCATAATAAATCAAAGTATTATTAAATTTGGTTAACAGAAGTTAGTTTGAGACAGTATATATATTTTTTAAGTTTGCAAACAAGAGGAGGAGTAGAATTTTTTATAACAGTGTATTTGTAATCTCGAGAAAACTTCATATAAATATCTTCTTCAATATTATTGTTTAGAAAATCATTATTGACATCTAGTTAAACTAAATGTGAATGTATAGAAGCAAATAAGGATAAGAGAAGTCTGAAAGTAGTGATATTGGCAACAAGACAAAAAGTTTCCTGAGAGTCAAAGTCATATTGTTGGATAAATCTCCTAACAACAAGTCTAGCTTTGTGTTTTGAACAAAATATCATTAGCATTAAACTTAAACTTAAAAATCCACTTACAGTTGATAGAATTTTCCTTGAGGAGAAAAGGAATGATATCTTAGGTTTATTAACATCTAGAGTAGGTAACTCGTTAAAAACAACTTACTGTCAAGATACAAATTTTATAGCCTGATAATAAGTTTGAGATTCAAAATGTTAAAAAAATTGTGAGATGTAATGCCTATGAAAACTAATATTGAGAGAAAGAGAAAAGAAAAATATAAGATTTTAAAAGAGTAAGAAGTATAAAAACACTCTTTTGCATATAAATCAAACTAACTAAACATAAACTAAACTAAATAATCATGATAAACCATGGTTAATCACAATAATTATGAATAATTATGGACATAAGATGTTGTTTCATGATGTCTTTATCCCTTAGAGTCTGAAATTGAAATTGAAATTTTGAAGTGGGTATTGGATTCAAGATTTTTGGTGGAAGGCGATAAAAAGTGAATATATAAGGTTTTGTTTGGAATGAGTGTTGTTTGTCACATGAATGAGTGATTCATCCATTTCATTCCTAACTCAATAGTGCTTTACATTATCTCTTTGGTAACTAAAAGGAGAATATAAGATAAAGTTATCTTCTTTAGTTGTCCAAGACAAAAGGAGAGGTAAAGAAATCAAGATCAATAAAGGAAGGTTCATTTAGCTTAGAAGAGGAAAACTTATATATAGTATAATGTTTTATTTTGTTAAATATAATATAATTCTAAAAATACTATCCATCTCATGATCATATGACTGGACAACATTATGTCTTCTTCTATCAAATAGGATCATCGTACCCATAACAATGGTAGTATAATTTAATTAAAAACATAAATACATGCCGATAAAAATGTCAGTTATATGTTGTTAGTATCACGTTACTTTTTACTAAATTTGTCTATTTCATATCTTATCACATATATTAAACATAAAGATTAATATTTAATTCAATATTAGAATCTACTTGTTCACAACAAATTGAAGTAGTTCCGTACACTTATTATGAAGTATACAATGTAGGAATTTTCATTAGCTTCCCATTTCCAATATCCTTGTTTAAATTATTTGAGATTTAATTAAATATAATGTTTTGATAGTTCCAATAATTTTATACACCTTAGAAGTCGAGATTAATAATGATTTAAATGCATATTTTTTTTTAAGATGTTTTTTAAAAATAAAATCATGATCAAACCTTCTTCAAGTTCAAACACATATCATTGTTCTTTTAGTCCCGACTAAAAACTTGTTCTTTACTTATTAAATTACTAATTTAATGAAACATGCTAATGTAATTTAATTAAAATTAATTATACATTTTTCGTATTATATCACTTTTTCTTGAATTTACCTATTTAAGTAGTATTTTATCATTCTTAATATCCTTGTTTAAATTATTTGAGATTTAACAAAACCTAAATATCACTTTTACCTGATTTTACTACTCGATAGACATTACATATATCATATCGGTAAGTTAAGATCAAGATAATTAACATTTCCATTGATTAAATTAAATGAAATACAATAACATATCTTCCACTCTATATAAACCAATAAATCAAGTCAAGTTATATCACAAATCATATGCATTTAATTAATTTATATCAATCCAATCATCATAAATAGAAACGTTTGAAATACCTTAAAAATATACATAGGTTTTCTCCCTAAAAATTATTATCATGAAGTGATGTAAGTTATTTCTTGTACAATTTCAAATTTTATTATAATAATAAATTAATTTTTTTGGCAAAAAATAAATAAAATAATATGAAATATTTTACGGGTGTTTTAATCCTATTACAAAGAGAATGTCCAACAAAGGGGACTTTCAACCAAACCTACAAGACCCAAGAGAACTACATACTCTTATGTCCCAAAACCAACATCATAAGAAAAGTTTCTCCAAAATCCTACTCCACTAATAACTTCATGAAGAACCAACTACTAATAAGTCTTATTTCAGATATACTTAGTTGTTCCACAACCTTATACAAAACCTATATATTTCATAGTACAAACAACATAAACTAAAAAAGATATGTATACAAAATACAATCATATTAAGACCATAAATATGTTTAAACTCCTCAACAAACCTCCTCAGAGGCACAACTTCCACTTAGTCCATTAATATCCAAGCTCAATTCTGCGTATGAGATTGAATTGCGCAAATGCAAAAATGACTGCAACACCAACATCTTGCACTCTAGTCCGGGCCACTAGATCACACCTTTCTAGCCATGTATTATACCATACATTACTAACAAAAAACATTTTCCGACCAACTAAAAATAAAAAGTAATATTATCGTATTGATAATTCTTATAATATCATTCTTACTATAATTAATATTATGATTATATTATTATACTAATACTATCACACTATTATTTTTATTACTAATTTTATGTTGGTGTTATTGTTGTAGTATGTGTAGAATAACCCTATTGGTCAATTTGGAAGGGGTAGAATCTCTATAATGGTTGTAAACATTTGAAAAATTTTATGTTAAGACTATTAGGGTATTATTGGGTTGAATATCGCTCAAGCAAGACTCGAGTGGTGTGTTATCATTACAATTGTTGCCATATGTTGCTAAAGCGATATATGTCTAATTCAAACAATGATTTATAGTTTGAGGGAGAGAGAAGTCGAGAAAATGCTCTCTCCTCTTAAAACATGTTACTCAAGTGAACGTTCAAACGATATGACTTCTGGCTCAAGCGTTGTGTTTTGAACGTTTAAGCATGATAGAGGTGGAGTACGCATCTCTTGAATGAGTGCATGACACGTGTCCTAAATGCTCAAGCATCTAATAATGATGGAGTGATTATTTAATTTGTTTCAGGATTCTTAACAAGTGATTGTCGCTCAAGCATTAACGAGAATCGTAAAGACACTCAAGTGACGAGGTGATCACTTAAGAAGGGGGAACCTAGAGGGGATATTACTCTTCATTTACATCTTGCTCAAGCATCAAGAGTGTCGCTTAAGCGAGTTGGTTTATTCCTTGATTATAGCAAGGATAGCAAGGAGATCACTCAAGTAAGAAAAGTTTGCTTAAGTGATGATATTTTGAACGTGAGATGTTATATTATGTTTGATGCTTTTATACATGTTCAATATTATGTTGATGGTATTATATACAAAATGTATGATGAATTGTATATGTTATGAAGGTATATGATTAATGATGAGATGCATGATATTATGTATCCATGATATGCATATGTTTTTTGGGTGGCTCTTGAGTGGTAAATTGTAGTTAAATCAACTTATATACATGTCAAGGTGTTGTTATGTATGTATGTCTGGATATATATATATATATATATATATATATATATATATATATATATATATATATATATATATATATATATATATATATATATATATATATATATATATATATATATATATATATGACTGACTTTTGATGAATATTGGAAGAATACATAAAGGTGATATCATGTCTCGAGGAGATAATGAACATTACATTCACGTTAAACAAATATATTATGATTTCAATTCATTTATGATTTAGTTACATACATAAAAAAAAACACTAAAAAAATCAAAGAAGATTTAAATCTGATAGTAAGTTAGTTGATATTTTATATTATCCTACAAAACTAAGATTCACAAAAGTTTGATTATAAGATATTAATCGCTAATAAAACTTGTTTATTATAATTAAAGAAATTAAATAACATTTTGTATTTAATGATAACATAATATATAAGGAGTTCGTTAATATATATATATATATATTATTTTATATTTATATATTATCCTTTTCAATACCAATTGACATAATAGACAAATGACATAATAAAAAATAAATTAAATATTAAATATTAAAATAGTTCTTGTAATTCGATATAAATATTTTTTAGTATATATATATCAACCATTTTACAGTACAATAATTTAATTATCTATACGATACTTTAATTATTTAAAAGGTCCTTCAAACTTAAACTTATAAGCCTATTCAGAAGAAAAAAACATTATAACAAAGTAAATTTAGTACAAATATGCTATTCACTACCAATCTTCCCAACCAGCACTCAAAAATTGCATATCTGCATAACCCTTATTTCCTTCTATAATCCCTTCCTATAGTTACTTATAAACAACACCCATCAATAATATAGTCATCTTTACAAGTATACATTTCATCCAATCCACCTCCTAAATCAATACACTTCCTTCCAAAGTTATTTCTTTACCTATCTTATAGAAACTATTCTCTTACTATTCTTTTTCTATCCATCACAACAAGGTCTCCTTTCTAGCTTTATTTGAATCCCCCACCTCACCTAATTCGAACTCCTCCTTGTTAAGACACATTTTCTATCTTATTTATTCTTCCACTGCCCCTGCATCCTTTCATCAACAAAACCATCAACACTATTCAGATTTCACCTCTGCTCCATCTCCACCAACCCTGCTAAGCATTTCTTTCATCTTTTTATATTATGAAACCTATATCAATATCTAAACTCTAAATCTTAAACTATATCTTAAACTATAATACATGTATAAATGATGTTGCGAAAGTTGTATATTTAGAAACTATAGCAATTAAAATTATGAATTTCATTTATTATAATACTAAGAAGAAGAATATTATTAATATTATTTTATAACAATTATTTTTAATATTAATAATATATCGTTCTTATAACAATAACTATAATTATTAAATTATTATTATAATTACTATTGTTTTTATTATTGATATCTATTATAATGAAATGAAAATCATATTATCGATTTTAGTTAGTAAAATTGAAGCCGAACTTCTTCTTACTATTTTAATTTATTTATTTTATAACAATAAAAAAATTAAAATAGTATTTTAAATCACGATTTCACTTTATCTTACAAAAATAAAATTTTAAAAATGCAAACACTGTATTTCCAAACATAATTTACTTATTTTTGTACTTTTCTTTTTTAATTTTATCCATTTTAATAACTTAAAAATTTACACCAGTTAGATAAAACAAGCCATAAAAATATCTCAAACTTAGTAAAACAAATAACTATCTCGTTCCGTGCTATGCTAATTATAATTACAAGACTGGATAATTTTGGACAAACTTCGTTAATATTTAAAAAAAAAAAACTTCTACTAAAATTTAAACAAAATAAAATAAAATAAAATATATTTATTTATAAATTAAGATTAATTTGTAAACGTTTTGCTCATTATTTGTTAAAATTTTCATTTTTGACCTATATATATTATATAAATTAAACTTATAAAAATATTCATCCCATTGTTTTTCTTATTTCTATCTATAATCGTGTTCAAAGGCCGTCAACTATAATAATAAAAGATGAAATTGGCGTATTTCCTTTAATCAATGTAGAATAGAGAAGGTGAGATGGCTAATGAGTAAAGCCATTGTTAATGATATTTTACTATGGATTCAGTTATTGTACAGGAAACCAATGGTCTTACTTCCCCCTCCCTCCATCCACACTCAAAAACTGGTAATTCAAAACAGTAAACAAAGTGACATGGTTGAACAACAAAATAATTGTTAATGATATTCTTCTGTAGAGCAGCCACTATAGAAATCCAATGATCTTTACTTCACCTCCATCCACACAGAATATTTGGCAATTCAACAAATTACCATCAGATTATTACTACTTTTCCCAATCAATCAGCCCTCAGACATCTGTTTTTTTATCTACCCTGCAAAAAAGTACAATGTAGTTATAAACAGGGGGCGGCAACATAGTAAAAATAGTATCATCATTAATGGTACAATGAATACTCAGCCATTCACAAAACACATGGCTGTTTTACAAAGGATACAGATAAAGAGCAATATCTGACGACCTCTTCTGCAGCAACCACCTTCCCTGCTGCATATAAAATCATTCACATGCTACATCAATTACAATCACAGAAATGATCAAACCACAATTATTAACGAAAACAATGAAGCCTTGTGAAATTATACTACCATGGTTCTAGGGGGATAGTTTATCTGAACTCCTAGATGATAAAAATTGACCGAGTCCACTAGGGTTTGGACGCAAGATGACCCAGATGATCCACAAGATTCTGCAAATCCTCACTCCACTCATCAGGATCAGCAACCAAATCCTCCACAGGAACATCAACTTGTGAAAAATCACCAATCACAACTTCCTCCTCTGGGTCCCCAGCAACCAAGTCTTGGTTCAGTAAGTCCTCCCAGATTGCATCACTTACCACCCCCAAATTACTCCCACCATCAGTATTAGGAACTGAATTTAACATCGGGTCTTCGAATTCAGTGCTTGATTCTAATGGATCATCGTCACAAACAGCTGAGAGAAGAGACTCAATAGTAGTAGAATCCTCTTCAACTGGCAATGCCACATCAATCACAGGATCTTGCTGCAAATTCTCCACACTTGGGGAAGCAGTTAGTCTCCTCTTTCTTCTAGCACCTTGCAACTCTATCTTCTGAGCGTTCCTGTGAAGGAACTGTTGAATAAAAGTCTGATTGTTGAGTGCCTTAGCAAGAAAAGTGATCATCTGCTGATGTTTCTTCTCGCTGACTTGCAATCTGGTCTCAATGGACAACAATTGCTCCCTTGAATTGTGCTGTTGCTGCCTCAACCTCACAATTTCAGCCATCAAAACTGCCCTGTCTCTCATCAATCTCTCAATCTCGCCTTCCAATCCAAACTCCCCCAATTCAACACAAGCTCCACTTCCTCCCTCGTGCGACTGTGTCTGTGCCACGTGCCTTCTTCTCTTGATCGTCTTCAACAAGTGCCTCTGTCCCGCCAGAAACCCTTCGTTCGCAAATTCCCATTTGTCAGGATCAACTTTTCTAAAACCCTGCACCCACCAGTGTAAGTTGTTACCATCCACTTCCCAAATCATTCAAATATTAGAACTACCAAAAGATATGCTTGACATACCCTCAAACACACTCGTTTAGAACACACTAAATTGTTGATAAAAAAAAATGCTAACTTTAGGAGTATACGCCAAACGAGGTTAAGTAATCGAGTAGGAGATAAGAAGAAAAAAAATGCTTACATAGGTGTTGAGCTGTCGGACGAAGCTGGAGAAGTTGTTGTGCTTGAAGTAACGAGGCAAGATGGTGGTGGAGAACTTGTGAGAGTCCCAAACGACGAAACTGTTGCGCGCCCTGCTCCACGAAACGATGTCGTTGGTGGAAGGGTCTTCCACCACGTCAAAGGTTTTGGTGAGAAACGGAGGGGGCCCCACGTCGTGCAACCCTTCCCTAGGTTGTGGGGAGAGGTTGGAAGTTGAGGATGAAGATGAAGAAGAAGCAGCAGCAGCTGCAAATGCGGTGGTTTCTTCTTCTTTCACTGTACCTCCCTTCATTTTCTTTCAATGGAAACTATCTCTCTGCGGTGCGAGTGTAAGAGTGTTTTTGGTGGATTGCGATGTGTGAATAAACGAAGGATTACTTGGGGCTTCGGGAATAAGGAATTTAAGGGATGAGAGAAGGAAGGTTCGAGAGAGAGAGGGTGACACGGGAAGAGATTTTTGAAGAGTGTGAGAAGCTTCTGCCATTTGTCAATTTCCTGTGCAAAGATATTTTGTAAAACTTCTGGAAACTTCTCGACTTATCGGCTGCTTCCACCCAAAATATATATTCAAAATGGAAGGGACGCGTGTTAACTCACTGTTGCAGACAAATGACGTTCTCACTGTCACAAACCACTGTTATGCTTTTGCTTGAATTGGGAAAACAACAGTAGAAAAATAAAATAAAATTTGTTTAGATGGAGAGAAATTTTTTTTAAAAATAAATAAAGATAATTATTTTTATAATTCTAAAAAATATAAATATTATTAAAATATTAACTACGTACTTGATTATATCTTTACATATAATGTAAACATGAATTATTTTATTAATATTTATTACATAAAAATATAATTGTTATATAGAGTTTTTGCGTAAATTTATTCTCTTTCACGAAAAAAATTTAATGTCTCAGTTTTTTTTTTGTATTTTTTAAGGATTATATATCTCTCACTTTTCAGATTTTCTCTTTCCCTTTTCTTCGCTTCTTATCCCGTCTCCAGCAATAAATACACGTTTTTTTTCTTCTTTCTAAAGTAGTGTAATTCGGTTTAGGATTTTCTTAAACGATTAACTTTTTTTATTTTTTTATTTTAGAATTGTGCAAGTCGAATACAAAGAGTACTGGCCAATTATAAAGAAATTCTTTAAAAGATTTAAAAAAATTCAAATCGGATAAATACATACAAGTTTTGTATAATTTTTTTGCATAGAGAAAATATATTTAATAGATAATTATGCTGAAATTGTATAGGTAAAAAATGATTTTCATAAACATATTATATAACTAAATCCTATTTTTCATATACAACTTTACTTCAGTTAATTTATTTTTTTTTAAAAAGTTTTTTTTTAAACGATGAAATGATTTAAGAGATATTAATTGTTTTGTTTTGATTGAAAAAATTATGAAATTAATAATGATAATAAAATTCTAAATATTATATACTACAAATATTACTTTAGATTTTAAAATTAGTAACTAATACTTTTTTAACTAATTAAATATCAATTTAAAACTTATTTATTAATAATAAAATTTACTTTAAATATTAATAATTCTTTTAATCTTTAAAATAATATATTTTATTAATATAATATTTTTTTTAAATGTGAACATTAAACACATTAATCCAAACATAATTATTGTTCTGAAATAATTCGTTAGAAGTGATGAATTCCACCATCAACCAATTAAACCATGATCCACACAAATATGTAGGTGAAGAATTAATTTTTTTTTGGACAGATTTGTCATTGAAACAGATGTTAAGTGCACTTCATAATTAGATATTATTAGAGATGTAAATTTTGTCTTAGAAGGTTAACTTCCAACCCACATGCCTAGGTCAAAAGTCTCACATAAGCAAAAGCTCATAGTCAAAACATTCACAAAAATTTAATAATCTCATCAATTATTTTAAAGCGAAAAATCTTATTTAAAAATAAAATTGAAAATCAAACATTTACTTTAAAAATATTTTTATACATGTAAAATATTTACTATCCAAATTCAAATCCAAGGCAATATGGATATGGTCGATTTAGGCTTAAGTCAAATCGGGACTATGTCAAGCTAGTCAAGATGGACCTAGGATAGGAAAAATTGGACCAAATATTGGTCAGGTTGGGATTTACTGAGTCAAACTCAAGTTGAATTGGACTTTCTCCAAGTTGTGTCGAGTTGAGTCTAGTTCAATTTCAAGTGAGTCAGCTTAAGTTGAGACGAGTTCGACTCAAGTTAGGCCAAGTCGTAGCCTAGGTCAGGTTGAGTTGAGCCCAAGCCAATATGGGCAAGGTCATGTGGGGCCTAGTTTAAGTTATGTTGACTTGGAACCATGTTATGTTGGTCAAGCTGACTCAAGTCGGTTGGGTCAAAGTCAGGTCGATTTGGGTCAGGTCCAAGTCAGATCATGTTCGATTAGGCCTAGGTTAGACCGAGTTGGGTTAGGTCCAAGTCAGACCCATATCATGTTAAATTAAGTCAAGCTCATGTTGGATGAGGATGAAAAAATCAAAGTATTATTCGAACCCACTCAATTTTGACAGGAATCGCATTGATTGAGTATAAGTATAGTTGTGGGTAATATCTGGTTTTTTAAATTGGGTATGAGGACGGGGATGTGTATGTAAATATTTGCGTTGTCCCCGTCCTTGTACCCATTTGAATACTCATCATCGTCATCACACCAATCTTTGTTTTGTATTACTAAAACACCTTTAATTTGTTAGATAACCTAAAAAAAATTATATTATCTTTTTTTTGTCCTTAGTTTCGTAACTTATTTCTAGAGCATATATTTGACCATTTTTACTTTTTTCTATAATTATTTGACTTTTATCCAAATATTTGATAATTATACAATTATGATTTCTTTCTTGATATTTGACATTGAAGAAAAGAAAATGTGTATCCTTTTGACATTGAATACTTGATATAGCAAGTTTCCTTTGATGCATTTTTTATTTTTTATAAAAAAATTATTTAATTAGGCGGGTACAAATGCGAGTACGAGTACACTCACTCCCTGAAGGGGATATGACTAGACAAAAAATTTATACCTATTGAATGTTGAGATGGGGATATAAAAAAAATGATAAAAAATGATAAGAAGAAGAGATGTTTCTTATTCTCTTATGTGTATATTACATCACTCATGTATAAGAAATATATAGGGAGTTTCTCTCTCCCAAATTACAATATAATTAGGTAGGATACTAATAATGAGATTCTATAATTATTAAATTAATTGCATATAATTGGGTACATTATCGTCAAATATTGTATACAATAATTGCATATAATTTGATAATTATTATTTTCTTAGTAGGGGATGTGAATGAATTTGTACTTCAAGAATGAAGATGAGATAGTCAAACTCGCACTCGTTCCGCTCTGTTGTCATCCTTAAAGTAGAGTCATGTACATTTGACCCATGTCAAGTTAGGATGAGACATGTTCAACCTAAGTTAAACCCATGTTAACAATGTCGGATAAGCACATATCAAATTGTGTCAAGCTTAGCTCAGATTGAATTGAGAAAGTCTAATCAGATTGAGTTAAGTTAGATAAATTCTTATAGTAGTAGGTCAAACCCCTTTAATTTTTTTATTCTTATTCACTTCATGTGTAGTTTTATTAGTTGTGAAATTTACAATTCACTTATTTAATGAATAAATGAAAATTAAGAGTAAATTGAGATTATCCACAATTATTATATCGAATATATAAGTTTAGTTATAATTTAAGAGTTAAAATATTTGTAGTTATGTACTTGTGATTTAAGACTTAGAGTTATTTGGATATCATTATTAATTGTGATTAAAAAATAAAAATAAAAAAAGGTAAAAATTAAATACTGTAAAAATAACTAAATTGATGAATAATAAAGTACATTAGTTTTTATTTTTCCACAATGACTTCTTGAACTTACACGTATGCTATTTAACATATTTTAAATTTGAATGTTTAATTTGCGTTCATTTTTATTTTAAAAGATACAATGTATTCACTTCTACTACGGTTTCATATAAATTAGCGTTTGATAACTTTACTTTTCTTATAAACTCTAAGTAACATTGATAACTACTTAGCTTCTAATATGCAGCCACAAAACAAAATTTAGATAGGTTTAAAATTAATTGCTAATAATATTAAATTTTTCATAAAAAATTGTCTTTAGAGAACTAAACTGGTTTAAGATGCTCGATACACCAAAAAAACTTTTTATATTAAAACTATTTTAACATTTTAAAAAATGCATAACATGTTGTAGTTCATGGAGATACCAATTTGACATAGTTCCGAATTCAGCCAACATTTCTCGATGTTTTTAATGCATATTTTTGAAATAAATTTGTATATATTTTTATTATTATATATTCATATCACTATTTTTTAATATGTAAGAAGGAGATAAAAGCTAACTGAAATCAAGTGGAGGAAGAAGAACACCTTCCTATGAAATGAACAATATTATTGATACTAAGATAACTAACTTTGATATTTTAGTTTTCAGATTGCATTTTTTGTGATTTAAAAACATTATTTTTTTATGACAAGAAATAAAAAAAGAAGAAATACGACCCAATATGAATAAAGTAAGGATTTGTATTATCTATTTAATAATCTAGAGTGTCTTATGAGATTGTTTCATATTGCAAAATTTAGAAAGAAGTTCACTCCTCCTCCAACATATGAGTACCCTAGGTTAAATATAGAAATATAAAAAAAAAAATTATATCATCACATACATATTTTATATTAAACAATTAAAATATAAAAAAATATGAAGATTTCTTAAAAAAAAATATTTTTTTAATAAAAACTCTTATATTAAATTTCACATCTCAAAATAATAACAATTATCTGTAATCACATAAAAAAATTAAGTCAAATAAATTAAAATAAAATTAAACGTAATATAATTAGGAATATGAGTAAATATAAAAAATAAATTAATTCTATCTTAACATTAGACAATCAAGTATCATCTATTAAATTGATTATGAATTGATTAATATAATATTATATTGGTGAAACTCATACAATGAATAAACGAATGATTTATGATTAAGGTTTGATCAATTAGTTTTCTAAATTCTAATAATTATATATTTGAATATTATGAATCGAAAAACTAATTCAAATTATTCATAATATAACCTATAGAATCATTGCAAAGAATTAACCCTCATACGTTCAAGTTGTTGTAATCAATCCTACGAAAAATGTACAATAAGAACAATAAAAAATATAAAAAATGATAACCTAAATGTAAAACAATAAAAAAAAAGTACAATTGAGAAAAATGTTTATTTCTAATTATTATGTGTGTTTAATTAGAGTCTTATTAGTTAATTTAAAAGTTTTTTATTAGTGGTAGATCCACCTTAATTATGGGTCATAATTATAATATGAGTTAAATTACAAAAATTATATCTTAATTTCACAAGAAAAAAATATAACAAATTAGGCTAAACATAAAAAATTTATTAGTGAACTTCAAATTTAGCAAATCATACATTCATTTCAAATCTCCGAATGCGAAAGAATCCAACGCAAGAAAAATTAACAAAAGATAATACATGTATAAAAAAATATTGTCAAAAAGTGGATAAAAGTCACATTATCTAAAATAAATACGAAATTAAAGTATTTAGGTAAAACAACTCCAATTATTACAAAAGACGATAAAAGATAAAATCTAAAAAGTAAAGCATATGAAAAAAATATTCACTACAAGAAAAAAATTTTAGTGGAGGTTAACCTAATTCTAAGAATTGATTTAATTAATGAAGTTTTTTTTTCTAAAATCTCAATAAAATAACGGAAGTTTTTTAACCTTAGTTAAATTTTAAAGGTTTATTCTAAAACATCAACAAATTTATTTTTTTTCAACAAAGAATTAATAAAATTAAATTGAGAGACACTTTAGGAGTGTCCCAACCCTTTTACAAAAAACCAAAAACCAAACCTAACAGATAGATTAAACTAACCTACACAAACAAACATGCCTAGGCATCCAGAATAAACAGACCCAGCAACATACAAGACTAACTCCTCTAAAAAAACCTCAAACCACTCCACCTAAAGGTATCAAAGTTGCCCAACATTACCTTAAAAATTCACACGTACACCTATACCACCCTCTTTTAACTGGTCCTAAAAAGCATATACTCACCCCAACTCAAGATTTAGCTATAGATTACAAGGCACCTTCACATTTCCAGATTCAGTAAAAGCCTTGCTACTTGGTTGCAGCATCGGGCTCGAGACTTCCTAAGCAGAAAGTCCAACATCCTGTTTCGGTCAGATGAAAAAAAATTGATGCAATGCCCAGCACTAGTCTAACACAGTTGGTTGACCAGAACACCCTACAGAGCCATCCAACTACTTAGATAAATTCTAATGTACCACAGTAGCACCACAACATGCTTTTGCAATGATCTTTCATGAACACTCCACTTTCCATAAATTCTTCTTTAAAACCTCTGCTTAATTCTACTTCCAGCTGTTTCTTCAGCATCATTCCAATATCTCCCAGAAAAAAGCTCTTTCTTCCAAACCTTATGTGACGTTATATACGTGGGAACTCCGCCTTCCTTCAAAGTGCTTTTCTCTCATCCTACTCCTTAACCGAAATAAATCCATACTCCCCACGGCTTAACCTGCATAAAAAACAAAACAACATTCCCCTCCACACAAAGCTAAAACAAAGAAACCAGAACAACAAAATATGTATGAATTGAACACACCAATAAACAAGTAAAAAGCTGCACTTACCTTGTTACCATATTGACACAGGTTAATGGTGATAAAATCCAGTCTGAAAAGGAGAATGTGACTTTCTTATCTTTATGTTTCATCCAAACCCATGATTGTACTTGTGCCATAGTGAAGACTTCCTCTGCATCTACCTTTGCTTGGTTAAAAGTGACCCTATTTCTATGCTTCCATATACTCCATACAATTGAAACCCAAAGACTCTTCCAAAGTCTATTGCCTTCCTTGTTAAAACAAATACTAGAAAATTGTTCAAAATGATGATACAACTCATTGTGGTTCACCGAACTAATTCCCATCCAGCTAAAGCACATATTTCATACTTTACTTGATTCCTTACATGTAAGGAGAATGTGTGTGGTTGTCTCCTCTTCCTTTTCACATAAAGCACATAAAGTGTCACTTAGAGACACACCCCTTTTACTCAGATTATGTTTTGTCGCAATCCTATTCGAGAGGGCTCTCCACACATAAAACATAGCTGAGGGAAGAACCTTCAGACTCCAGAGAGAACCGAACACTGATTCCCCCTAGGCCTATAATTAACTAACTTATTATAAGCAGATTTAACCGAGAAAGTGTATGATGGAGGGTCGTTCCATATCCTTACATCCTCCTTTTCGGGTTGAATTATCACCAATGATATTAAAGACATAAAATCCTCCACCATAGTCTTCTCCCATTCAAACCATTCCCTTCTCCAGCTGAACTTCATTTGTCGGACTACCATTTACCAAGACCGAAACTGTAGTTGATTCAAGGCAGGCTCTAATCCACTGAACCCATTTCCTGCAAAACCCTAGTCTTCCCATCATATAAAATAAGAACTCCCAAGTTACCGAATCATACGCCTTCTCAAAGTCAAGTTTCACAATCACCCCGCTTTTCCTCTTTTTTTTCAAGTCGTCCACAACCTCATTCATTACGAGGACACTGTCTAACAAGCCTCTATTAGATAGTAAATCTGATTGCGAACCATCTATCACATTCTCGATGACCTTTTTAATCCTATTTGCTAGCACTTTTGTCAGAATTTTGTACAAACAACCAACAAGAGATATAGGTATGTACTCTTCAAGGGATTGAGGATTCCCTGACTTTGGGATCAACGTTATGAAAGATGCATTACAACCCTTTGGGATCATCCCTTCTTTATGAAAGAATTTTACGGCCCCCAACATGTCTCTTTCTAAAAGACTCCAATTATTTTTAATGAAGCTGAAAGTTACACCATCTGGGTCAGGACTTTTTTGACTATCACAATTCCAGATGGCTTTCTTTATTTCTTTATCATCAAACGGATATGTCAAGAATATATTTTCAGATTCGGATATCTCCTTGAAAACCACATTATCCAACCTAACACCAATATCTTCAATAGCCGACATCTTATTTTTGTAGAAATCCAAAACCATCTCTTTTACCTTGTTTGGTTCTTCCACCCAGTTCCCAGATGGATTACAATTAACTCCTCTTATCTCATTCCTCATTCTCCTCCATTTGATCGAAGCATGAAAGAATTTGGAGTTCGAGTCCCCCTGCTTAATCCATAATGCTCTTGATTTTTGATGTAAAAGGGATTCGTTTCTCTCATTTATGACCTGTAATTCATAAGCTCTCTTCTTTCTATGATCCTGTTTTCATCCAAACCGTCTTCATCGTCTCTCGAATCCAGCTCTTGTATTTTCCTCAAAATCTCATATTTTATCTTATCAGTATACCCAAAAACATCTTTATTCTAACCTTTGAGGTCGCTCTTTAACATTTTCAGTTTCTCTTTTAGCACCAAGATTTTGTTACCTTGAACCAAGTAACTGTCCCACTTACTTCTAACAAAATCTTCAAACTCTTTATTTTCCTGCCAAATGTCAAGAAACCTAAAAGGTTTTGGACTCCAATCTGCCACGTTTGATTTTAGCACTAGCGCAGTGATCAGATATTTGTCTCTCTGTGATGTATTGCTTACTTCCTGGCCAATGTTGTAACCATTCAAAAGACAACAAAAACCTGTCTAGCCTACTCTTTGCTTTACCATTAGGTTTATACCAAGTGTATTTTCTTCCAATACAGGGTATATAAATCAGCTCCATATTATCAATAAAGTTATTAAAACCTTGCATTTCTCTCTTATTGCCTCTTACACTATTAACCCCCTTTCGTTCCCTTTCATTTCTTATGGAGTTGAAGTCCCCCAATATACACCAAGAATTACACGGGTCCCTTTGTCTAATTTCCAATAACTCTTTCCACATTTGCGTTTTCTCATGTACAATACAGGAGGAGTACACATTTACAATAACAACAGAGATATTTTTCTCCTTAGACCATCCAGAAAACACTATGAACCGTCTATTGATTATGTTACTATTACACTGGAAGAACATTTTGTGCCAAATCATAAGAATACCCCCTGACCCATTAGATGGTTCACTATATAAGAAATCAATGTCATTGTCACCCCATAACTTACAACATAAATTTAAGCTGAAATTATTCATTCTTACTTCTTGCAAACACAACATTTTAATCCCTTCCTTTCTAATCGTTTCCTTAACATACCTCCACTTTACAACGCTCTCAAACCCTCTCACGTTTAAAGAAAGAATTATCATTAACAACCTATAGCCTCCCCCGCTTCCCTTTTGAGTTTCATAAACCTGTCTTTTTTTTCTAGTTCTTCTAGGCTTACCATAACTTTTCCTTCTTCCCCACATGTAGCCCCTAGTTGTTTACCCAATTCCCAAACTCTAATTGTTTCAAGACTCCCATGTTTCAACCAAAATAAACGATTACAATTATTAATGGCCGAATCAAAAGCAAAATTACTAATTTGAGATAGTACTGACCTTATGTTCTTACGTTCTTCCCGCTTGCTACTTTTGCTTGATTCACCCACCCAGAACACTCCTTTCCAATATTGTAGAAGAATTAGTAGTGATCGAATTATTGACTTGCTTTCTTTGGTTGTCCCCTGCATCCACGATCAGTTGGATCCCCTTGTTCCTTTGCTTGCCGAAAGGAAAGTATGTGTCTTTGATTCTGCTTGATTATGAATCCAATTGGGTTTGCCTAAGTTTATGTTTGTTCTTCGTGACGACAAGGGGCTGTTGCTTAGAAAATTGGTTTGCCTCCCCCTCTTGTAACTCTCCTAATGAATCATCCACCCTCGATACTGACTTAGATGAATCGAGAGTCCCCCTTTTATTCTCTTCCGCCATCGTCGATGCTTGAACGGTTGAACCTTCTGCTCCTTTCACTTCCACTCTTTTCATGCGAAGAAGATTTCTCCTGCTCTCCTCCGTAGCCCCCAACGACCTAGAGGGGAGTGCTGTGATTACTTCATTTCTAGATATCTCATGGTGTGAGGAGGCTTTGTCTTCCCCAAGTTGGCCTCCCTGTTCTGATTCGTTGAGATCCTGGAAATTTTCGGAGATGGTCAGGCTTCCAAGCGGCCCAATCCAGAGCTGCTCCTCTCCATGGAAAACTGGGCCACTTAGCCGCGTAGCCTCGTTAAGGTTTTTACCTCTACACCCTCCTTCCTTCACCACATATGATGCATGAGTCTCCCCTTCTTGGGCCATTTCTGGAGGCCTAAACCGCTTGTCCACGTCAGCCCTGCTTGGAGCCGTTGGAGTTCTAGACTCTAGGTCATCCTTTCCAATGATTGTACTAAAGATAGGTGCAAAAAAATGACCTATAGGTCTATCCAAAAGGGGGTCGCCACAACCAGTCGGTACGATAGGCTCCGATCTCTGGTGACCTTGTGCCAACAGTGCTGGGCTTTACATATTTCCGCCAACAAATTCTCCTCTACAAACCTTTCTACCATGCTCGAAGTCCCTACTCCCCGAACGCACTGATGCATTTGACGCGATTGAGTCCACCTCTGTTTCCATGCTTTCAGATTCTTCACTCCAATGGCATTGACACAATTTATAGTCTGGGACAGTGCATTCTTCTTCCACCGAAACCTGGTACAGCACCTCGTTGATTTTCATATAACTAGTGATCTTCGCCTCGCAACCCATCGAAACTCTAATTTTGAACCTTGCGTACTCGAGCTCTTCCAGGTCCATAGTTGCCTCGTCAACCTCAATAAGTGTTCCCAGTAGCGCTACGATGTGCTTGAAACAATCAGTATTCCATAACTTCAAAGGAAGTCCTCTACATCTCACCCAAACTAACTTCAAACGTTCTTCCCATGGGATAATTGTGTCAAACATTTCTTCAAACCAAGCTTTATTCTCCTCTATGGCTTCTTTGATCTTCAATTCATTTTCCCCCTTCAGTAGCACATGGAAACCCCCCAGAAATTTGACCTTAATGTAACCTAGGCCTCCCAAAATGAAGCTTTCATTTAGGCTAGATACCTTATTTAAATCCGAGACTCTCCCAATGTAACACTTATTTAGCCAATCTCTGGGAGTCTCCTATGCTCTAAAGTGAATTGCGTGCAGGTTATCTCTGTTCTGCGTTTGTGCTCTATCTCTATGACCATACCTTATAGTGTTTGCGTACGTTCTTAACCCTTTTGCCCTCCATTCTTTTTTAACATATTTTTCAGACTCTATTGCCTTCTCCTTCAACTTAACATTCCACTCCTTTCTTGTATCTGCTGCCCTACTGTATTTTGGTCTATTAACAGACAACTTCCAGCTCCCAATCCATATTGTGTTTAGATGATATTCCAGCCCCCTGATGTTCTGTACTCCCTGAAATCTAACAAAACCAAATCTTTGCTTCTTAATGTTTTATCTATGAGATATAAAGACATCGCTCACCCTTCCCCATCTTTTGAAAATTTTCCACAAATCCGATTCTTTAAAATTGAAGGGAAAGTTTGAGAAGAAGAAAGATGTTCCTCCTTGGTTCATATTTCACTCCTTTTTTGTGATATTCATTCCTTCATTGAAGCTACAAAAGAACGGTTAAATCCTCTCAAAATACATATAAGCAAAAAAAAAAAAAAAAAAAAAACTCAGCAAACTGATGGAGGTTTTTTTAACTTTCATTAATTTTTAAAGGTTTATTTTAAAACCTCCACAAAATAACTGAGGTTTTTTTAACCTTCATTAATTTTCATAGGTTTATTTCAAAACATCCTCAAAATAATGGAGGTTTTTTAACCTTAGTTAATTTTCAAAGGTTTATTTTAAAACCTTCGCAAAATAGTTGAGGCTTTTTAACTTTTGTTAAATTTCATTAATTTATTCTAAAATTTCATCAAAATAATGGAGTTTTTTTTAATTTTCATTAAGTTTGAAATGTTTATTATAAAACATCAATAAAATATTTTAAATTTTCTCAAATTTCAATAAATAAATATAATTAATTTTAAAAAAATTAATATATTTGATAACTAAATTCTTAAAGTTGTTGAAAGTTTAAAGTTTTTAAAAGTGTAAGTTTAAACATATAAATTTTTTAAAAAATATTCTTAATTTTAAATATTTATTTAATTAAAATTAATTAATTATTTATTTATTTTATATAAATATTTTTAATAAAAAAAGAAAAATTATCTTTTTTTTAACTTTTCCAAAGATTTATTTTCAAACCTTAGGAAAATACTCACACTTTTTCAAACTTTTGACTAAAAAATCCATTACTGTTTTTCCTCCTCCACCGTAGAGCTACTTCTCCTCCTCCATCATAGAGCTACTTCTCATCCTCTACCACAGAGCTTCTCCTCCTCTACCACAGACCTGTTTCTCCTCCTCCACTACAAACCTGCTTCTGCTGCTCCACCACGGACCTACTTTTGCTGCTTCACTACGGTTATTGGTTTCTTCTTCCTCTTCTCAATACATATTCTCTCTCTCACGCCCCTATACGCTCCACCACCATTGGTCTTTCCGGCGAACACAGCACTACCGTCATCACCATCGATTTTGCTCTTTTTTTCATTATCCTTTCTCCGATTCCATTGTCGATTTCTTCAGTTGGCATTGAATTTTCTGAGTTGTTTGTGTCGTGTTCAAAATGCTTATTTGAATCAGTAGTTGAAGCATAATCCCTAACGCTTGACTGAAATAAAAATGTTGACGATTTTGTTACAGGTCCAACAAATACGAGGCCACTGATAGCTGTCGTTTTGCTGTCAAATTAATATGATTCTAGCGTAGACTTGTCTAACACTAGAGAGATGATAGTATAATTGTGGACAAATGTCCCCAAGTCGTCTCCCAACGAATCCAATAGTAAAATTAGCTGATCAGGGTTTAAAATCTATCTGCAAGCAATAAAAGTTAGCAATAACAATAAAGATAAAAAGGGGGTTTGAGATAGTTGTGTAGAAAATATAAAAGAGATTAAAATAGCAAATAAAAAGTTGTTGATCCCAAGTTCTTCCACCATTGAATTCTTCACAGGTTGTCTAAAGATTAATCTTTTCTCAATCCTTCAACAGAGCTAAACCAGATTGAACATGCGCCGATCTGATTCAACTGAAACTCACCAGTAAAGCATGCGTCTACTGGTTTAATCCATACCCACTTTGTTCCATGCGTATACTCCATGGGAATGCTTACCTCCTCTCCCTTGAATCATGCGCCCAAGAAATTAATTAGAACAATGCGAACTAACTAAGAAACCAAAGTTTAAGATAAGGAAGACTCTCAATCATGCGTTCAAGTACAACCTCTCACAAAAACTAGTTTTCCAGGAGATTAGACAATAAAAACAACTGCTATAGAGAATTAAAAATCGAAACTTTTATTGAATAAAACCTCAGAACTCAATGGGAAATTACAAAGGACTCAACCAAAAAGGTTTAGCCTTCCATGCGGAGGCAAAACAAAAGAATTACTAAGAGGAAAATAAACTAAGAAAACCCTATGAAGCTCTCCCTTTTCTCCTTGATGCTTGTGTCCTTTTATAGGCTTTTCTGCTCCAAGGATCTTGAGAGAATATTGTAGTTTATATTTTGTTAACCGTTTCTAAGTTTCTATCTTTCCAGAATTCTTGTATTTTGCAGAAGATTTGCTTCCAATTCTGTTTCTAAGATATTGTAGATTTTATTTTCTCTTTTTTCTCCTCAGAATTTGTTTTCTGTTTTGGTTCAAGAAGCAACTTGGACTTTTGCATATTTGGCCCATTCACAAAGGTAGATGCTTCCTCCGAATAATTTACTCTAAAAACACAAAATTAACAATAATAATAGTTAAGGCCCAAATAAACCCAATTATAAGAATATTAATTAAAACAATGGATTTATTTATTATTATAGTCCAATAATCTATGAATAAGGCTAGTGAGTGTGAATAAATATATGCTCATCAACCACTAAGTTATGATAAGACCTATAAACTTTCGAATTAAGACTGCTATTGTGAAGAGAGGGTTGAAGTTTCTTCGTGAACTCATTAGTTTGTGCTTATAGGTCTTATTTAATACAATATATTATTTTAGTTTGTTTAGTTAGATAACAACAACAAAAATTCTTGTACTCATTTCTTTTAATATGTTTAACTTTGAAATACAAATTTCAATGTAACCTGCTCTAGTTAGATATTTCAAGTTCAACATTCATTTGGCTTTTTTATGCTACCTGTTGTAGAGTTTGCTATTTTTATTTTACTTCTTATAAAATCACTATCTTTAATTTTTGCTTGTCAAGGAGGAATTTAGCATTTTACTTGGAAAAAATGAATTGGTGTTTTCTTTGGGTTTGTTGGTGAATTAAATTAGGTTATTTTTGGTAAGGATCCATTTAACTACAATTAACAGTGCCGACAACATTAAATTGTTTCTATATCTTATCCATGCATTTATAATCTTTTATAACAACAATGCTTCCACTAAGAAATAGTAGTAACTGATTCTTTTTCAGACAATGTTCTCAAACCAAAACCCACTACACAACCAGTATTGTGTATACATGAAATAAACATTTGGACCAATAATTGTGCTACTAGTTAATTTAAAGAGTAGTTTATGCTTCTAGCTAATTTAGGAGTACATAGGTCATGCACTAATGATGTAAGGTGTTACTGTTCATCCCATTACAAATTAGTATGTATAATAATGCTAGACTATGACAAAAACTATAACCTAATTTAAACTAAAACATCTGACAAAAGTGCAATGTGGTGGATTTCCAGGTATAACAAACTCACAAATCACAATGCCTCATCAATTAGTCAATGGGTTGAGTATCTTCCAGGTTGTGTAAAAGAAGGGGCTGCAAAGGATACTAGAAAAATTAAGGTTGGTATACACTTGTCCACTTGTTCTTAACATGATCAAATTAAGCTATTATATGCCATAAAAGAAGGTCTATGCATGCAGGTGAACTTCCTTGGAAACATCTATTGGAAGGACTTTGTACTTGTTTTCTTTGTGTGGCTCGCAATTATCTTATAGATTACCAAAATAATTTTATTTTCTGTAGAATTACAAGAATTTGCATTGCATTCCTCCTTTTTTTTCTGGCGTAATCATTTCAACTAACCATTCAAAGGGGTTAACTTTTGGCAGAATCTTGTAGTTTCCTATTCAGTCACATACTTGATACTTCTTTTGTCACAGGTAAACCAATTATCACTTCTTTTTTTGTTGTGCCAAATAGCAATGGATGTGCATAAGAGGCTAAGATCTATTATATAATTGAACCAACTACTTTTATTTTGTTATTTTCTTAATGTATCTGAAAAGTATAGTGAATAATTACTCTATCTTATTCACTGTTGTTGCCACATAAATTAACAAAATCCTTCCTCACTGTTGCAACACATTCTTTGCCCTCTTATTGCTACTTTAAAACCTTATGCCCAATTTTCTTTCTCTGCAGATTCTAGCATCATCATAAAAAGGTTCTCATTGAAGTAGCTTCTCCAAAGCAAGTTTGATAATCCAATTCTGTTTTTAGTACCAACCTCACCGTCTACTAAATTATTTTGTTAACCCATTTGTTGTGATTTAAACATGTCCTATACACCAGATACCTTCCCTTCAACATTGCTAACCACCCAGACTAACTCCCCTGCACCGCCACATGAAAAACCTGCTTTACATAAATTATTTGACATTTATTACTCTAGCTTTTTCATTGTTACTAGATGCTTTTAATTCTATAATTGTGGTATCTTCTAACTAATGTCATTATACCATTATGCCATTGTACCCTAAGTTTGCAAGTTTAACTCTAATTAATAGAGGAAAAACCTAGCGTACAGTGGTCGTCTCAATTTTTTTTATATGTACTTTAGGTCAATGTTGGAGTCCTCCATCACCAACAAGTCCAAAACAATTGAAGTAAAAGTGCCACTGTCAATTCTTCCATCATCAAACTCAGTACCATAACACCAATTTTTTATTATTTTTCACAATTTCAGATGAGACAACTTTTTTCCTGGTCGTTTTTTAGTTTTAGAGAAATAAGTTTCAAATGTTGCATATGATAAGAAATGACTAAGACATAAAAGAATTATTAAAATATATGGAGTACGTAGTTCAGTAAAAATAATCTCTTATAATTCTAAAATAATTTTTAAAAAAAACATGAAAATAGACTAAAGATGATTCCATTGAGTAAAAACAAATAGCAAATCTTTTCAAGTGTCTGATTTTGCAGGGAGGAAATCTAAAGGATTAAGGCTAGTAATCCAAATATCAGACACAAGGAGGCTTTCAGCTCCGCAACCAAAAACGTGAGTTTAACCTTAATCACTACATTCATCAATATATATATCATTTTGTGATCCACACAGACAAGTGCATGCTGCAATTTTCTATATTTTTCATGTTTTTTGGAGCCACTTGTGTCAATTCAACTACCTTGGTTAACACCATTAGGTGTTAACTTCACATATGCTTTGTTTGTACACACTAAATATTGCTTTTCATCTGTAACATTGTTTACCCTTAACTGCACTTGTGATGTGTGCTTTTCATAATTGAATGTCCACACATGTAATATTCCATGTTAATCATTTTTAGATCAATCTTGATCATGTCTTAATTGAGAGTATCCAGATTCGAATACTAATTAATAATTAATTGAGTTTAAATAGAAATAAAATAGATTTCTTTTATCACTTTCATATCTTCTAAATACACTTTGTACAACTTCTTTATACACTAATTTCACTTCTATTCTTTTACGCATTCTAATGCTCTTGTTGACACATGTTTTTTTTTTAACTTTCATGTTAGGTTTGCTTTATTTTTATCAAACAATTCCATTTAGATATGGATAAGTCTTGGATTAACATGCCTCGAAATACATGTCAGTACATGGATGGATTGAATAAATATTTGGACTTTGCATTTGCTAATAAGAGCGTTGAGGGTAAGATAATTTGCCCATGTCCAAAATGCAATCTTAAAAAATGGCAAACTCGAGAAGCAACACATGAGCACTTGATTCTTCATCCTTTTTCAAAAGGTTATACATTCTGGCTTTTACATGGCGAGACAAGTTTTGTACAAAATACGAATGAAACACCTCCAGTTTTCCAATCAAATGAGCATAAAGTTTCTGGTAATGATCTCATACGTGTCATGGTTAATGACGCATTCAAAAAAAAATTCTATGATGATAACGTGGAGGATGATGAGAATATGCGTCCTAGATCAAGTGAAATGATGCCTGATGAATAAATAAATTGATGCAAATACTTTAATAAACATAGATAAATAAATACAATAGATGCAAATAATTGTGGTTTAAAAAACACATTAATGCCTAAATGGTAAATGAATAAAAAAAAACAAATTTTCATAATTTTGAAACCTATGGTATTTTTTAAGGAGGTTCTAAAACATTTTATGGAGGTTTTGAAACCTATGATATTTTACATAGGTTTTGAAACCTATGGTATTTTATGGGAGTTTTGAAACCCATGGTATTTTACGGAGGTTTGAAACCCATGGTATTTTATGGAGGTTTTGAAACCCATGGTATTTTACTGAGGTTTTGAAACCTATGGTATTTTACGGAGGTTTTGAAACCCATGGTATTTTACGGAGGTTCTTAAACCCATGGTATTTAACAAGGATTTCTAAAGGCTTTTCCTGAGGTTTAAAAAACCTCCGAGGAACACATTCCCCATAGATGATTTACCGGAGAAAACTACAACCATGGGTAAATGACTTAATGGAGGTTTTAACCCTAGATAATGTAAAAATAAACCTTCGTTAAAACCATTTTTTCTTATAGTGATTGACTTCACAGTTAATCTTTTACACTTTTAAATGAAGGTAAAATATGCATATATATATATATATATATATATATATATATATATATATATATATATATATATATATCATACATCTAAACTGTGAAAGCTGGAATAAAAAATAAAATATCAAGAAGAATCACAACATCTCACAAAAAAAATACATTCTTATGAGTATCTAGGATTATGTTCACATTGAAAAACACATTATCAAAGTAAACATTATCATAAAATTTTAAAAGATTAATTCCCTTTACTTAAAACATATGTAACTAAAAATCAAAAGAACTTTTATTACGATTTTAATGGGACCACAATAAAGATAAATAAAAATAATAATAAACAGTAAAACCAATAAAAAATAAATTAAAATAAGTACAATATCATCCTATTTATTTGGTTCTTCTTTTATTACTATCACACTGTCTTTCAAATATATCGAGGGCTAAGCATGGGATGGGTGAAACAAACAAATGCACTTGATGAGGCCCATATCAAACTCAAAAATGGGCTTGGCCCGTTATCACATTTCTCTGTTGTTGTTTTTTTTTTTTTTGACTTATCTTCTTTTCATTTCAATAAAATATGGTAGTGAGCGAAAGTATAAAAACGCTTTGAGAAAAGTTTTGTTGATACAATGAAATAATATATATATATATATATATATATATATATGACACTTATATATAATAATATAATCATATTTTTAAATCAAAAAATAAAATAAAAATAATATTAATTTATTAAGGTGTGAAATGTTAAAGGTGTTAATATATCAGAAAAAAAAATTCAGTGTCGAAACTTCCACCGTGAACATTTACAAAATCAACTTTACACATATAAATATAATTTTACTTTTATTTATTGAATAAAAGGTGTAAAAATCACTATTTTTCTTAAATAACTCCTATAAAACACGTTTTTAATCAAAATTCGTCCAACAATATTTACTGTGTTTATACTAGTAATGAAGTATATTACACCAAAAATATGATGACTGATATTGTGTTAACTTTTTACTTAACTCCTGATAATTTTTGTCAGTAAGAGATACATTTTATATTTTTTAAATTACTACTACTACTACTATTTATTAATGTCTTATTTTATTTAAATTTGAGTTTAAAATAAGTTATTTATTTTTAAATTATGATGTTTAATATTATTTAAAATTTAAACTAATTTATATTATTTTTTATAAACACATTATTATTATATTCAAAGTAAATTTTATTATGTAATTATGTTATAATATTTGGATTTGAATTAAATTCCTCTTTTATATTTCTAAATATTTTTCTTTATTTAAAACATACAAAATAATTTTATTTCTAGAACAGAATAGCTGCAAATGAAAATATTTAATTTTTATAATAGTTAAAATACTAAATATAATATATGAGTAAATCTATATTATGTAATGTATTTTCTTTATAATAAATATTTTTGCATTTTATTTTTAAAAAAGTATTTAATCAAAATAACTATAACTTAAAAAGTATTATTATCATTAAACTCAATTTTGAATTAAACTAAATTTTGTTATTATAATAAAAATGCTATTTTAAATCTAAATATTGTTACTATTTCAATTGTGTGAGTCCGCATTTGTTTTTTTAAATGATTTTTATATTTAGACTGATCTATCCACAACTCATGTTACTAAGTCCTGTCCAATTTCTTATATTAAAGTATATTATTTAATGGATTCAGTAAATGATTATAGAATAAATATATGTCAATGAATATCAATATAATTGTATACTCCATATAACTTACAGGACAATTGGAATTCATACATTGTTGAGCTAACTTAATTCATTATATATTTAAATAATTTGGATTGAAACTAAATGAAAATTCATATTACCTAAAAAACTATTTTAAATTTTTATACATCCAAATCCAAATAATTGTATTGAATCAAAATTCATATTTTTAAAGGAAGATAGTTTAGATATTTAAAAATGGTCTGATACTGATTTTGAAATATATTTTTTTTCAAAATTGACTGTAAGTTTAAAATATTTTAAAATATAAAAATTACTAATGGAGACAAATTTATTTAGCATAGTAATAATAAGTTATATACTCTACTTTAATCACATATTTTTCACAATCACAACACCAATAAATTCTAATTTTGATAATATTTAATATTTGTAAATATTTAATTTATAAAAAAATTAATTATAAATCTATATTAAAATTGAAAATAAAATATTTCTGAAGTAAATATTTAAAAAAAAAATACTTATATGATTATATTTGTCGGATCAAATTTTAAAAGTATTTATGAAAAGTTAATATTATTATTTATAAAAAATAATTTTAAAATTAGGGTGACATGAGCAACATTTTGGAATAATGCAGATGATGTTTTATGGGAGATGATTCATTGCACTGTATAATAATTAATAATAGAGGTACAAATAGACAAAGTGACAATGAAGTCATCTTTAGTTAAATCAACAAACGACACCGTACAGTATCATCAGATTGCGTCACCCACGTGCCAAGCTAAGCATTTGATTGCGTCACCCACATGCAACCCTAAATTCTGAATGATATCTTTTTAATAAGAACGTAAACTAAAATACGAATTTCGTATTTGAGTATTTTACGAAAATAAATTAGTAATTCAAAACACGTTTGATAAATATCAGTTGAACGCCGACACGCATTAATGACAAAGCATTGGATCCACGCAAAGGCGTAGAATAATGTTAAAAACTAGAGTTTTTTTTTTCTCAAAAATGGTGTAATATGAATGTGAAATTTCTGGGTAAATGCGTGTAACATTTCTGGTGTAACATTTTTTTTTTAAATTTTCGTAACAAGTAACTTGTGCACATGTTTTCCAGGACCTTATCGGCATGTTTGTATCTAGACGATGATAAAGAAAGTGTAATACAAGTTAAAAAAATGAATAAATAAATGAATAAATACATAAAAAAAAATGCAATTTTTTTTAAAATTTTCTCTTTTTCCATGAAGAGGTTTGCGAAGAAGAAATTTGCGAATAAGTTTACATTATCATTTTGAAAAATAATTAATAAATTATATACTAATTATATATATGCAAATTTTATTTTAATATATATATAACATTTATAATTTATTTATTAACCATTAATATTAATTTTCATATTATAATAAAATAAATAATAAATAAAAGATTAATTTAAATTATTAATACATATTTTTATTAAATTTAATATTAATTTTATTTTAATTTAATCTATATTTTTAAATTCTTTTATCAAATTTATAAACTTACATACATTTTAAAAAAATAAAAATTATTTCACAATATCACACTAATTGTAGCATACCTATATTTTCCCACATCTAAAAACTAAAATCTATATAAAATATTAAAAAGAAAATATAAACATAATACAAATATGTCCACCACTCTTTCTTAAAATGTTACAAAACATATCTCTCTTCATAAAACTTTAATATCTACACAAAATTAAAACAAATATTCAAATTTCAACTAAAATAATTTCATCATCCAGCTTCTCGAGGAGCTCAATCACTTGTAACATCATATGCTCCCGTGTAATTACACGATCATCACAGATAAGAAACAACACAAACAAATAACAGGGTAAGCTAGCTATATAAAACAAAATTCTATATAATTTCAATTTGAAATTAGTAAACATAAATCATTAAGTTTCATACAATTTCTCAAGTCATCAAGTGTCACACAAATTCTCAAATCATCAAGTGTCTATTAAAATTCAATATTCATCTTTCACATGTCAAATTTTCACTGACTCATATCACATAGACACTTGACTCTACTTCCTGAAGACTCGTGCGTTAACTTAGACTCAGAGATCGACACCTGTCATACTAAAACACTGTGAAATCCACACAACTATGCACATAAATAATCTCAATATCATCTCTCTCCTACCATGACAGGGTTAACTCATATAACAGGTCAAATTAGTTATCTTTCAAACAACTTACCCATCCATATGAACCTCCTTCGACTCTCACCTGAATAACTTCATCTATATGATTTCATTATCTCGGTAGAGTCAGAATATCTCCTTCTAGACGAATCCCTAGTCAATGCACATCCTAAAAAAATCTTAACACGGTATTTTCTTTCCTGAAAATACTATGTTTTGATCTTACTTTCACATCATTGCACACTTCATTTAACACATCAATATACCATTCAATCATAACATATATTTTAAACTTTCTAACAATCCAAATATATCCAAAAAGTTATTTAACAATAGTAATCCAAAATAAACTATGCTAAAATAATAATAATATCAATATCCATATATGTATACAAAATTTTGGATTGATCGAAAATATTTTAGGTTGATCTAAATGACACTAGAGAGCACCAAATTTTTTGAATTAATCGAAAATATTTTAGGTTGATCTAAATGACACAAGAGAGCACCAGAAATTTTGGATTGATCAAAAATATTTTAGGTTGATCTAAATGACACCAGAGAGCACCAGAAATTTTGGATTGATCGAAAATATTTTAGGTTGATCTAAATGACACCAGAGAGCACTAAAAATTTTGGATTGGTCGAAAATATTTTAGGTTGATCTAAATGACACCAGAGAGCACAAAAATTTTGGATTGATCGAAAATATTTTAGGTTGATCTAAATGACACCAGAGAGCACCAAAAATTTTGGATTGGTCGAAAATATTTTAGGTTGATCTAAATTACACCAGATAGCACACAAAATAACAAAGTCTATGTTATAGCTGAAATTACTCTAAATCAACATCAAACAACCCATACTTAACAACATTATAATTGTATAACAACAACCATATATCAATTTCACATTCAAATCTCAATCAATTTGAGCATCACCCTCACATCCAGATCTTCTAGCCTAATGTTCTATTGGAAATTAAGGCTAGCTTTCCTTACCTGAAAATTAGCATATATTCGCTAAGAGCTCCAAATCCACCAAAAACTTAAAGGTAACATAATCTGCACCATAGAGTCCTAATAAAAAATCTAACTATATCATTATGACTCTGAGCTAACAGAGATTAACCCTGAATCTAAAAAGGTCACATGCAAAGCAAAGACAAAAACAACCTAACAAGTTCAAAATTTGACTCAAGGAGAGGAGAAAAATGAACTTACTATATTAGAGATTATGATCGGGCAGTCTTGTAGTACTCACTGTCAGGAGTCTGATGATGGACTCTGATCGTCGAACTGATGAGCGAGGAAGTCAGAATCTTATAGAGAAAGGAGAGGGAAAGAAAAGAACTTTATAGAAATATGGTGGTTCTTTTTAAAATGAAACATGAATAACAGAATTTCTATTTATATGCTCTTTTAAATTTAATAATAAAATATTCATGTGTCATTTTAATTTTACCACTTCTACTCTAAGACTATTTTTCTCAATCCTTACACTAATTACAAATTTTAACAAACTGTACTCACAAATCTACTCTAAAATACCTCAATCTAAACCATATCATTTTTTTCTTAAATCATTTTAATTCACTTCCTCAAATTTTGTTTTCAATCCAAACACACCCTACAAGAAAAACGTGTTTAAAATTAAATAATTATTAATCCCAAATACGAGTTTAGTTAAAAATACATATAAATTGTGTTGGAGTCATATTTATTACGGCACACTTTTAATATTTTATTCATAATTTTTTTTCCACAACTTCACTGTTATCGGTACTCATACTTAATATTTATGTTTCTCTTACAAAGTTATTTATATTAAAATCGTTTTTGACATAAATAATTTTAAAATATTAACTTTTTTACAGAAAAATCGTGAACTTCAAACACATTTTTTCTTATACAGTCCCCTCCTAAAGCGCATAAGCAAGTACACGACTTAGCTATTATGAAAATAAATAAAAAAAATATTTTACATATTTTAAGAATTTCATCTACACATTACACCAATTTAAAAAAAAAACTAAAAATACCAAATAATACCATTTATTAATCCTACCTTCAATGTTTAAAGTTCTTTCTAAAAAACTAATAATTTTTTATAACTTTAACAAAAAATATCATATATAGATCTAATAAATATATAAACTAATTAAAATTAAGTAAAATACATAAATAATAAAGAAAATAATATTAATTTAAAATTTGAAATAAGAATTAAAGAATTAAATGGACGCGAATCAATTACGTTTGTTTGTAGTGATTATTGTTGATTTGCGCTGGCGGATTGGAAGGGAGAGGTGGGTTTGTTCCCCCTAACCAATGAGTAGAAAGAAATTAAAGTTTATTGAATTACCATTTTGTCCTACCATTCTAAAGCATAAATTTGATATTATTCTATTATGTCAATGATGAGACCATACTAAAAGTTTCATTCAAGGTGCTGAGAGACCTTTACTATGTCTTTTCTCTTTGTTGTCAATGTCACTGTTCTCCTTCCTCAATCATATTGCTTTTTATCAAAATTATAATACTTCATTATTACATTTAATTTAAATCTTTAACTTTTGGTTAGATTTTAAATAGTTATAAAAAAATAAAATTTATATTATTAAGCATATAATATAAAGTTATAATTATTAAGCATGGGGTTGTGTTTGATATTTATTTCTTTTTAACATTAAATTAAATTCTCCCAATCAATGGTATATAGAAATTAAGGAAAACACAGTTAATATAATATTATGTTATTGTATAATTTAGCAGTAAGTAGGGGCGTTTTGGTAAATGATAATATAACCTAATTACTTTTAATTTTTTTTCTTTCATACCAATCAAATGTATTATAATTTTTTACTCATTTCAACTTAATTTAAATGATCTCGTTTTTTTTATTCACTCTGCCTTTTTTTTTCATCCTCATCTCAATCCAAAAAAAAAAATAGATGAACGAATAATATTTATCTTTTCTTAAACACTCTTAAATAATCCTAAAAACCAATAATTTATGGAAGAAGAAGTAAAAATTATAATTATAATAAAGTATTCACACGCAAAGTTATAATAAATGATCGATATAAGTATTCGGAATTTAGAAATTATAATAATTTTCACGATTAACATGAAATTATAATAAAAGACAGTTATGTTTACAAAATAGTATTTAATGATTTAATTAATTATTATTATAAAGTAATTTATCGTGACAATACATAAGGTAACTGATGACGGTATACTTATTTCCGATTTTTTAAACTTTAAGGAGTAAAATTATAGTGAAAAACGTGTAACGTAGGGGTTGATTAACAGAAAATGCATGAATTTAAATTATTTAAATGTAAAACTTAAAGTATTTATTATTACTACTGAAGGAATGAATCAACATGTAAGGAAGTTATTCTAAAATAATTACAAATTTTGAATTGAAATCTTACAAATACAATTCTATTGAAATTTATGTAATTTGTAGAAAGAATTGCGTACTCTATAAAGATTTTATTAAGTTTGACTATAAGTGAGTTATATGATTATTAATAAATTATACATCCTTGCACATGTTTATTGATAAACTAATTTATTAAAAATTTAGGATTTGAGAGTAAAAACCTTAGTTATTAATTACATATCAATTTAAAAATTATTTAATAATAATAGACCAAAAATTTATTTAGTCCCTAAAATGATCTTTAATTTAGTCACAATAGTAATTAATATTTTTGTTTTTAAAATTAATTTTTATTTTATAATTTTCTTGTAGTGATTGGTGGAATTTGAGGAAAACAAATCTTTGGAAACCAGCATTTTGCTTAGTTATGATTTGTTGGGAAAGTAACATTTTGAAAATAAAAATGAATGAGAAAGTGAAGCTAATAGAATTGTGTTTAGGGTTTATGAGCATACGTAATAAAATTGGGGCATTGGAAGCAATAATAGGAAGGAATAAAACTTTGGTTAATGGCCGGAACCATGACATGTGACTTCCACTTTATGGGACATATGCTAAGTAATGAAGTTAGATCCACAAGATTTCTTTATTCCATAAATTTAGAGATTGAGACATAGACAGATTTAAATGGAAGAGTATCGAACATGAGATGTGTCGAAATTTAGAACTTGTAAAATCAACCACTAATCAAAAGTCCTACGATTGAACCCACTCACTGTCAAATCCATTAAAGCTCAGTGCAATGCATTCATTCGATGGTAGTTATATTATCACCAAATTATTATTATTTTTTTGTTTAAAAGTTGTTTTTAAAAGCATTATGTTTTGAGTTGGGTAGTACACCAAAGGGTTGTTTAGGAATCGTTGTGTTTAAGGCTGGAAAGGACCATATTGTTTCAAATTTATTGAGTTTGTTTTGGTTCAAATGTGCAAAAATGAAGGGAAGGACTATGTGGACTTCATTCTTCATTCTCACGCTTAGAAAAGAGAAGAAAAGTAATGAATGAGGGAGAAAGACATGGTCGGATAAAACAAAATCCTAAAATGCCTTTTACTTTTACATCTGAAAATGTTTTACATGCCTAACTTATTTTAAACATTGCTATTCTTGAACCTCTGCCTCTACCTCAAACTTTGACTTGCTCTTCGTGTGTTTCTACTTCAGCTTGTACTCATATTCTGGATTCAACAACTTCCTCACTTCTCTTCGACTCAAAACTGATTTATGTAACCCTAAAGCGCATGCTCATTACATGCATGCAGTGAAACAACATAATTAATATTCATTCAACTCCTTTTCTGCTACAAATTTAAGTTTTTATGGCAATGAAACAATTAGGTCTTTTTTTTTTTTACATAAATATACACTTTATGTGTACTAGTTTTTGGCTTCTACTTAGTTTATTTTTAGCACTTAATGATTGAAAAATATTTTGTTTATTATTTTGCAAAAAATATACGTAATGAGTGAGGAAAAGTTTAATATATTGAAATTCAATTCACTTTGAACTCATAATATTTTTAATTCAATAGATAAAGAGTTAATTAATGTCAAAGACAATGATAAAATAATTTCGAATACATATTTGTCATCAAATGTTTTCATTTATGTTGAATTAACGGATGTAATTTTTTTATAATTTTGACCGATGTTTTTGTTTCGCTTATGTTAGTTTTTATGTTTAATTTTTAGATTGATATTTATTTAAATCATGTGGATTTATATGGAAAGGATATACAGTGGATCAAATGTTTTGATAGACTACTTTCATTATTTTTTTTCATATAAAAAATAAAATATCCTTTAAACACTATTATATATTTATTTATTTACTTATTACTGATAAAAAAGCATATTCATAATTAATTATCATTTATGAATCTTATGAAATATAATAGCTTGTATTTAGAATATCATTTCATTATTCACATTTTCTAATTCCATATATTCACATTTTCTAATTTGAGCATTTAAATTAAAGTAATATATCATGTAATAACATTATCATCTTTGCATAAAAACTAACTGTCCTCTCTTTATTATTTTTTTTCAAATCAATTAGTCATAGTTATAAATTTTTTACATATTTATCATCTCTTTCTACTTTCTTTCCTTCTGTTCAAATAAACTCATTTTTCATTTTTTTTTCAATCTTCACTTTCTATCAATCCCATCAAAACAAAAAAAATTTGTTAAGAGTAGGTGATGAAAAGTGAGAATAAAAGAGAAAAGAAACCAATTGAATCAGAGTTGAAAGCGAAGTTCTTTGAATCGAGTAAAAAAGAGTAAGAAAAGTATTTAAATTTTAAACTTAAAAGATAAATTTCTCTCCATAACTTCCAATTTTTTTGACATGGGATAAATATATTTGGATTATATATTCTTAAAATGATGTAGATGAAGATGATTTGGCATATTTAACTCATGTTACAAGATAACTGTATTTAAATATTAACAATTCATATAACACTCCAAAAAAATTGAAGTGCCTCTTCATTAATTAATATAAAACCAATGTGGCCATGAAAAATCCACGTCATATAATGAAAGCTTTAACTTCAAAACTCCTATTTCATATTTTTCATTTTGTTGGATCTGTACCATTAACTTTGTTATAGGAAATATTTAAATTGCGATGAGTGGAATCTGGAGATATAAAAATAATTATTATTTTTTAAAATAGAGTTATTAATCATTTTAAAATATATTTTATGGCACAATTAAATGTTTAGTTTTAGATTTTAATTAAGGTGTTTTCGGTGGACTCTTCCTTCTCTGATTAGTGCCTTGAATTCGTATTCATTAAAAGTTTTTGTTAATTTATAAATCGTGAAGACCAATGTTATTTGTGTAGATAGTTGGTGACAAAATTATAAATTTTTATTTTTTTTAATCTTTATTCTGTATAAAGATTAAAGTACTCGTAAAGTAAGTCGCATTTATTTATTTTTGTCGATAAAAAATAGAAAAAAAATAATAATATTAAAGAACAAACATCATAAACAAAATAAAAAAATAATTTTAAGGAATCAATTAAAGGCATCCTGGGCCCTTCCTGGCACCTCTTCCCTGCAACGCTTCTGCGCCACCATTCTTAGCAAGAAAGAAAGGAGCATCACACAGCCTATTGTTGCCAAGAAAGAAACGAGCACTATGCCTCGCATCAATAAGGAGAATTAGGTTAGTTATTAAAAAAAATATTATATATTGTTTTATTCTGAAATTAGTACTTATTTAAAATTTATACCAAAATTTAATTTAACAATTTAGAATTAAGATTAGTATTTATATGGAAACATAAATTTAAGTTAAAATTTTTATAACTATGATTAATATTTATATATGAATATATTTCTATTAATGTATATGTTGAAGATATTGGTTTTTTATGTTTATTTTTAAGTTAAAAATTTAGAACAAGATTAATATTTATATGAATATATTTGTATTCATTTATAAGTTGAATATATTATTTTTGGTTCAAACAGTGTTCCATCCTTATGTTTATTTTAAATTTTAGAAGTTAATATTTTAAGGATTAATTATGTTATCAATATTTTACTGTTGTAGTTTACTGTCTCTGATAGTCAAACTGATGAGTGAGGAGGTCAAAATATTAAAGAGAAGGGAGAGAAAAAGAAAAAAGAAGTTTTAGAGAGATGATGATTAGTTTAACAAGATTTTCTATTTATAATTTTTTTTTAAATAATAAAATATTCAGGTGTCATTTAAAATATAATACTTATACTCTAAGATTATTTTCTAAATCCTTACACTCATCACCTGAAAGAGATTCAAAACAATCTAACAAGACTAAATCTTGAGAAACAAGTTTACAAGTAATCTGTTTGATAACTAATTTATTTATGACTTGTTGCATTAATTACATATTTGAAATGAGAGAGTCTTAATATGAAGCTGAGATTTTCATGAGGCGAAAACCTTTTTTATTTGTAACAAAACATTTGATTCATGAACATAATATTCCAAATATACCAGCAAAAATCTCCCATCCTTAACTAGCCTCTATATCTTCCGCCAAATTCTTAAATTTTTAATCAATCAGAGATCCACTCTTCAACAAGGATATCAAAATCAATAGTATTTCCCACCACTTCAACCAACCATGCCTTAAAATATGTTATACTTATATGTGATGAAATTAATAAATTGTTTGATTGAATTATTAGAAATGTTAGAAATTCACAAGTTTGAATTAGAGAGTTTTTTTACCACATCCACACGACGTCAAAGAGAATTTTTTTTGTTTACTCGGTTTTTGTTATAAAAATATAAAGTACGTTATATTTATCAATACTAAAATTGATAAATTGTTTAATTGTGTCAGTAAAAATTGAATTTCACACATGATAATAAGGAATGTTTGTCTGTTCACCAAATTAACCTCTTTCATGGAATTTAAAGGCACTTAAAGGTAAAGTGTCTTCTTTTAATTGGATTTTTTATTCACAAAAAGTTATAAACATCACTGCTTACTGAAGGAACTCAAACCTATTGCCATGCAGAAGATCACTTGTTGACAAAAGAGAGGGGGCTATAGGGGCCATGGTCCCCTATTTTATTTTAAATGTATTAAATTATTAAAACAGTTATGACTCCTAAAAGAATTATAAACTAAATTAATGGAAAATGATATAAAAAAATGAATATGTTAATAAAAAAAATGTCGATATAATTGGTAACATGACATGATTTTATAGAAAAAAAATAAGGAGAAATTATAATTGTTAAATGAATGTTCGTGGGTTGAAGTGTTATATAACACGTCATCACAACACATTTTCTTCGCATACTCTTATTTCGTATCAATTAATATCTTCTCAAACCAAATTTCTGGCTGCTTTTTTATATCTAAGATGGCATAAATGTATCTTACGAAATTAAAATAATAAAATGGCAGAGCAAGAGCAAGAAGAATTTCAAAGATTGAGAGTGATTTTACAATTAGAATGATGAAGAAATTGAAATGATTATTTACTTTTGATTGATGTTGCTAAACACAAGGGTAAAAAGCTTGATCACGCGCTCTCTTGTCTCCCCACTCATTTTGTTTCAAAGTATAAATGATATTGTAGTAACTAGTAATAATTTATTGGTGTTCTTTGGTCAGGCTCCTTATTTTCTAAAGTCTCACAACCACTACTAGTTCGAGTCTAAAGATCTCGTATCCATGCGTGCATCAATCAAAGTTGATGTTTTCCATATATGTAGTTAAATAAAAACACACATTAGAATATGAGTATGCAATGCATCTTGTCAAACATTAATAGTTAGAATTACTAAAAAAATAAAAGCAGGAGTGAGTTAGTTTTTATAGAGGAATCAGCACATTTGAACAGAAAAAGAAGTCGAATCTTTTGTTTGACGAATCCAAATAGCGTAACACATACATATGAAACTAGTAACTTTACAAACATTTCTGGGGTTGTGGATTTGATAGTCATAATACAAAAGAGGGTATATAGAATGGTATCTGCATAAAGGGCGCGTGGGAGCGATTGTAGAAAATGAGAAAGAAACAGTAGTAGTTTTTTGTTGATGTAAGGAAGCACGATTTAGGGTGTGATTTATAAAATAAAGAGAGCCTCAAACTGGGTTCCACCTATTATAATCCATCCATCCACTTGTCTGCGCTTTTCTTTGTCATGCTTTGAGATTCACACATAAATATAACACCAACACTCTCTTTCTTCTTCTCTTCTTCTATTCTTCTACTGCACCACTGTGCTGAGGGAATGCAAGCCATAGAGGAAGTGAGTCCCACCATGAGCAGCAACAACTCCTCCTCCTCCTCACTTTCCATGGACCTAGACGATTCCACCGAGACTCGGATCCAACGCCTCATATCCGAGCATCCAGTCATCATCTTCACCCGATCCTCCTGCTGCATGTGTCATGTCATGAAGAAGCTCTTGGCCACCATCGGTGTTCATCCCGCCGTCATCGAATTAGATGACAACGAGATCGTCGCTCTTCCCCTCCCCAACGTCGTCGCTCCGGCAGCCTTCATCGGCGGCACCTGCATCGGTGGCCTTGAATCTCTGGTTGCCCTCCATGTCAGTGGCCACCTCATCCCTAAACTCGTTCAAGTCGGTGCTCTCTGGGTATAATCCACCACACACTTTCAATATTCCTACACTACATACCATTGTCTCATTCCTCTCCTCAGTTAATCTTTATATATGCTATGCAATTGCTAGCTAGTACCTACCCTACCTAGCTAGTATTAGTATTATTATTATCATTATCTCTTCCAAAACGAACAAAAAAACATGGCTAATTGTATAATTTAGGGTTGTGAAATGAAGAAATGAAATCTGAATTTGTGTTTGTGTTTGTGTTTTGGGTGTTGTTATTGAAACTTGCATAACAGAATTTGGGTGAGGGAGTTCTGCTTTGACTCTCTGGGGTTCGGTGGATCCCAATGTAAAAGAAAGAAAGTGTACAGGAATGACATTCATGACCATGGCATTGTGTGATAATAACAATAACATTAATTTGTCTTCAATGCGCTATCGGGTAGATTGATCGAGTCCGTAGATTGGTCCCATTGACAATTATCAAGAAATCGGGTCCGTTGATTGGACAGTGAATTTGTCAATTTGCTTCGAGAATCCTAAGCTTATCTGTTTCTGGATCTCTTCTTCTCTTTTACCTTGTATGTAAATTTATTAATTTCTAGGTTAAAATTATGACACTTTGTTTTTTATATACCTAGTATACTTTTTATCTTTCTTCATTATCCTCTTCTTTGTTGGGATCACAAATAATAATGGCAACCTGGTTTTCATTGGGTAAGTGGGACCTAACACACATACTATCTAAGTGAGACATGATATGATAGCCTTTCTCCTTGTCCCTTATAGAGTTAAGTCCTTAACTAGCAACATTTCTCACAACCCAAAGTAGTGGTACTTTAGTAAAGAATATCATGAATACCATATAATTTCATTCATCAAATTATTAAATCCATGTATCTTCACTTATTACAAACAAATTAATTAATAATACTTTATCATTTACTTCTCAAAGTATCATCATCCTCTTATAAACAAACATCAATTCCTCATCAAATATTGATCATAAACTTATATATATTTTATCATTTAAAATAGAATTTGTGTAAATTTGTGCATAAACCATTGACTATTTACAACTAGTATAAAATATTGCATGAAATTGAAACCCGAAACCCTTTAAAAGATACTGTATTTGTATCAGACTTTCAGGAGTATTATTATGTGTAAGTCCTTTAAATCACATGCATTCTTTTCTCTTTTTCTCTTTTTCTTTAGTTGTACTAATACTTTTCCTCCAAATACCGAATACACGTTAATGTTGTGAAATTTCTTATCTTTATTTTTTCTCAAATCAGAAAAATTTAGCAAATAAATTAAAAATTAAATTTTTTATCTTCTGAAACCTACCTTTTTTTTAATTATTGTTACTACTAACGCAAACACTCACATTTATTTTATCATAATATATTAATTTAATGAATTATATTAATTTTAAATTTAAATAATTTTTTATGCATAATTTATAGTTTAAGTAAAAAACCTTTTTAGAGAAAGAAAATGAAATAGAAAAAAATATTATAAATTATTATTGTGTATAGTTAATTTAAGTGAATGAATAATTATTCTTATTGTTTTTTCTTTTATTATCATACATGCAATGCAATAATATTTTTTGAATCTTGATTATATATACATAAAAAAGATTGTCTAAGAAGAATTAAATTAAATTTATTTAGTTTTATATGTTGAAAGAAATTGGATTTTAACTATATATAGGTTTAAAAATATTTGATGCATACAAAAACGCTTAATCCTTTATATTTTCATTGCAAAATATCTCATTATATTGAGTCTAGAAATTAATACCTTTCTTTTAAAAATAAAACTACTCTTGAACAGCAGAATCTTATTTTTATTCATTTTTTACTTATGCCAAAAATCTCACATTAAAAACTAATCAGTTAAGGAAAAAACTAAACATGATACAGTTTATTGCCCCTATACAAAAGCAGCAAAAAAATATAAATATATTCAAAGTTAGAACAGAGGTAGGATGTCAAATTATTTACATCATACCAAGGAACTAGAATGTGTTTGGTTACATCCTTGCATTCACGGTCTTAAACTTTAAGGTCTAACCTTTCAAAGTTTAAAACACATAAACTTTCATCAGAATTTAGTTAGAATCATCACTGCAATAGCTATGCCAACATAACCACGGTTTCATTTTTTCAACATAAAGAAGATGACTTAATTAGAAAAGTTATATGAAATTATTAACTTATTTATATATATTATTATAGTCATACAATTCCATGTATATAACTGCTTGATTCAAACTAATTATTAATATAATCCAGAAAACAGTACTATGAAAACCAATTAATCATCAATAACTCTGGTACAATAGTTGGTATCACACCATACAGATTTAGGAAAACAAACAAATAGTGGTAGGATCCTTTCCCAATTAAGGAAAACCAAGAAGGTAGTAGATGATAATTAAGGGTAACTGTCCTAAATCCCAACCCCACTACCCACCATGTGATTATGTGATCCAATTATTTCTCCTTTGAGTTGGGAAAAGACAGAAGATGATGACATCAACAACATCAACCACTGCAACTACAACAAAATACAGCAACAATCCAAGAGTGTCTGAGTGCGTCTTTCACTTTCTAAATTTTTTGCTTTCTATAATGCAAATTCAGACGTGGCAAGCATGCTGTGGTTTTTTTATTTAAAATATGGTGGATCTTAGTAGAATCTTAGAACCTCAGGTAAGCATAATGATTCCATCTGATACAGAAGTATGGAATTGGAGGAGCCACAATAATATTATTGAAGATATCATTGAAGGTTTTAAAATGCAACATGCTTACAATGCATATACAAACACAATTGGGTGGACGGGAAAATGGCAAAACGCATTTGCTTTAGGCAGCTGAAGTCATAATCAAATGCTCCATTATGCTTGGGCTTTAGGTATTGCAATCTCTTCTCAAAACATAGTTCAACATCAAAAAACCTCTTTAATTATTTTATGGTTGTGAAGTAACACCAGCTCATATAAACACATCTTTTTTTTAGCAAAGTGGGGGTGATATTTATTTTAACTTTATTCATGTATAGAGACTCTTTGATGGAATTCTCACCTTCCCTTTTATACTTTTTCATCTCATCTTGTCTGCATAGGTAAATAGTTAGATATAATATGAAAGATCACTTTATTGTTGATAGTAATGTGTTATGTGTACATTTCAGTTTCTTATTTTGTGTGTGTTTAGTTTAATGATTGAACTTTCAGATTAACTCATGTGAAAATAGAAGTTAATGAAAGTAGTTTTAGTGTGAGAAGAGACATTATTCCCTTAATTGAGTTTTAGGACTTTGAAGAAGTAATCTTTAATTTTCAGTTCAAAAATACTGTGTTAGAGTGTAACAGGTATTGTATAAAATCAGATGGGGTAGATGGAAGGCACTCAAGTGAGGAACTGTTCTCCAAAGTCTAGACATCAGAATAAGATTAAAATAAACCTGGTTTTCTGGATGGTCTCCAAATTCTTTATAGTTTAGCAGCCAATTGTTAGTTTTCATCTAGTGAGTTATCAAAATGAAGTTGTAACTATTTGTTAAAAAAAAAACTCCCAAAAGAGCAGAAGATATTGCTTGGAAATTCTGTGCTTGAGAAGAATATACCCAACTCTGAAAAGGTTACAGGATTTTCTTAACTCTGCTTCAGTGCTTCCAAAGCAGATTTTGGGTGTGGTTTGTTGCTTAATGCGTCACTTAGGTGTGCAATCTTTGCACGCTACATATATCAAAAGCATTTAATAACTTTAAGTTATTTTTCATTATTTTAGTGACTTCTTGTCACTTTGGAAATTCTAGGCTATCTCACTCAGGTTACGTCATTTTAACTTTGATGCTTATTGGGATTGTTGGAGTCTTGCCATTTGCTGGATTAGGAGAGGTTCAATGCCATATACACTTTATCAGAGCGTCATAAAAGAGGTTTCTAACAGGGTTAAGTAACAAAAACTCCTTAAGATTTATTTAATATTAGGAGGAACTCTTTGTAGTTTAGAAAATTATATTTCATCTCCTTTAAACAGCTAAGACTGATAAAGAGAGTCTGATAGGAGGAAATCTTGTGAAGACATAAAATTGAATCAAATTTCCGTCCAGAAAAAAAAATAATGGATTGAATGTGTAAATTGTGTAAGTATAGCCACTGGGAATTTGATCCTTTAAACCAAGAAAACTACAGAATAAAATATAATAATAATAATAATAATAATAATAACCGATTATAAAATCAACTATCTAAAATTATAACAATATTTGAAATTAAGAATCATCGCAGTTGACTTTATATTTAATTATTATGCTTTATCTTCTAAAGTTAAGTGTCTCACTTTAGAGGAAACCAATCCTTACTTTGCAGTTCTAATATGTAATTCAATAAAATTTGCCATGCTAAACAATAGGATTTTTCATAATTATATACTTTTAACGTGATTAATCAATAGAATTATGCAAACATTCAACCAATGATCTAGTCGAGCAACTCTTTCAAAAGACAATGTTTTTGTTAACCTTTTTGTAAAGGTGGCTTTGTGGTGTTGTCTTTGCTAGCTTTATTTCACTATTTTAGTGGCTTCTTGTTACTTTTAAGAATTTTAGGCTAACTATTGGTAAATTAGGAACATAGTTGTGGTAATTTAGTATTTCAGACATCTGGCATTTGAAAATTAGACAAAGAACAATGAATGAGATGTCTACAAAGAATAAAAACCCGGAAGTTCTTGTTTAGTTACGAATCTAAATCCCCTCTCATCATATCTGATTTCTGATCTTTGCCTGTCCTGAAAATTACAAAGGAAAATTAGTATAGCAAAGGCACAGAAGTAGCGTGGCCTTAGCGTTGGAATGACATCAAAGACTCGTTCTAATGAACTGTAATGGAGCTCATTTGTGCTTCACAAAATTATCCTAAGCCTCAAGGTTCATAACATGATGTTTGACGTATTGAAGTTGAGTTTCTGGTATCAAAATGAAATCAATGAACGTTGGTGCTGTTAAAATCTTCCCCAGTTCATAAATTTCTTAACCTCATCATACAAGACTAAGATAGCAGCTGCTCCTGTGCTCCTAAACACATTAGAAACTGCACCACGGTAAAATGAAGCCAACCCTTCTGTCCTGTACACCTTCCTCCAGCAGTCCAGGGTGCTATTGTACACTGGCTGTTCCATGCCAGATTGCATCATCATCCTCCTACGAACTGTGTCTAACGGATAAGATATCAACCCGGCAGAGGTTGTGACTGCCTGAGCTACCACCCACCGCTTCCACAATGCCAACTCGGGTTTTGATTTTTCAGACAGTATCTCTTTCATGGTATCAAAGCCTCCAAAATATAGACCCCTGTGTACCACCATCCCTTGTAGAGATGCAGGAAGGCCCCTGTAGATTCCCCGAACGCCATCCTTGTGGAATATGGTAGCCAAGAAATGGTAAATACCACGAAATTGGCGCACTTCTGTACTTCCAATGTCAGCTGCAAGGCGCGTGTGTGCTATGTCAAGGGGGTATACCAATACAAGTGTTGTACAACCTGCTGCAGCGCCAGCCACGAAATTTGCAGTGGCACCTGGCAAAAGATTATTATGGCTAGAGTTTTCACCCCTTAAAATGCTTTTGTAAAGATCCTGTTGAACACAATAGGTGATCTATCAATATCAAGGCTCTACATTTACTGTAACATTAACCTTCAATTATAATTTTTCAACAGTTCTACGAGTGAATGATGACAGGCAGAAGAACAGAAAAAATAAATAAACGTTCTAGTATGCCAGCATGGAAATAGAACTTTTTTTTATTGTTGTGTGTTATTTCATGAAACGCATAGATAGTGAAGTTGTTCTGCCAGTCATTCTCTACTTGGCACCTTTGTATGAACCATTCAAAATGTGATTTTTGTTAAAGGACATAAAGAATCGCCAGGGGAAAGGGAGAAAATACCAAAGCTAACAAAGATACACTTCCAAGATTGTTACTTCTTTGGAAATTGAAGTACTAATTACTAACCTTGATTCTAGAGTGTAATAGCTGGGTTGGTATTTCTAGCACTTAATTGCACTCCATGTATTCATCTCAACCCTAGTTTAGGACACCAAAAACACAATTGTAAAGTCCACATTTTAATTCACACGTCAATAATCAGACTGGTCATCTTCTACAAAAGCACAAGACAACATCTTTTACACATTCACATCATGTAAGTCACATCCTTACTAATGCATTACCTTAAACAAGAATTTATTCTTAAACCATTCTTTACTATTTGCTATAAAAAATACTGTTGTCATTTGAAATCTCTATAACTGCATTAATTGGGAAGCTACACCAGGGGTCTTCAACAAGAGCAGCAACTTTAAAGTGCATCTGGATAGAAGAGAAAAGTTCTGAAATTTCTATATATTCTGGAAATTCACCTCACTGAACAGTGCCTGTGTTTTGTTTCTAAAGAAGCAAATTTCTTCAGACTCAGCTCAGCCCAGAATTCATCAGTTCCCTTTTCTTCTTTTGGACATGACCTATGTATAAGTAATAGGTCTGCCTTTATTGGACAAAAATCAGATGTAGTACTATAATTATAGTTCATACCATCCTCCAATCAAAATTGTCATTTCTTCTCAATAATTGCAGCTGGGTTTAGTTAACAAGATGAAGGCATTGTTTATTGAGATTAAAAGACAATTTCATTTGTTATGCTTTTGCAAGGATTGGATTTTGTAAAAAAACTGAACCATACGTCACCATTTTAATAAAATCAATTGGTTTAAGTCAAACTGTTTTTTATAAAATGGAGAGGTTTGTATTTCCAAAACAGTTTTTTTGTGGATTTGGCTCAGTTCAGTTATCTATTTCACACATGTTTGAATTTCTTAAAGAATGGAACCAAAACAAACCAAATCATTTTATAAGAACAGTTCAGTTCAGTTTTTTTACGCCCAAGGTATTGTATTAAGTTTTACCTTATTTTCTTTTGCATAATCATTTCATTAAATAAAATAATGGAATCAAATTACTAAATTAGTTGTTGCGCTTCAAATAGTCTAATTATCTCATATCAAATTGATTTGAAAAGTTCCATTAATTTTGCTCACACAAAGTAATATATAGTATCATTCTGGAGAAGCAAAGAAAATCCTAACCATCAAGGAATCAAACTTCAAACCAAATAAATAATCAATGAACCACAAGCAGATAAAAAAGGATCAGAAGTTCCGACTAGATGAAATTCCTATTGAACAATGAGTCAATTGTTTTATTGATAAGTATTTTTATATCCTGTTATTAGTTTAAAATTTTAAAATATCGATACATACAAATATATATACATACACACGTGTGCATTTGTGGAAGAGGTCTTACTCCCACCAAAAAGACTGAAAAACAGTTTCTAATAAACACACGAAAAAGAAAAGACAAAATCTCATAACAAATTTCTGGTCATTGAGTAATTTATGTCTCAAATTCAATAAATGCTAAAAATGCAGAAAGTGAAAGTCATAGAAACTCAGAAACATCAATTACAATATCATGCAATTCAAGAAAAACTCAAAGGTCCAGTAAAATCTATTAATGTACAAAGAAAGAGATGTTTCATTAAAACTGTACAGTGGACAGTCCTTGATAATATCCAAAAGGCAGGGAGCTGGGAAAAGGTACATCTTAAAGAAAAAGTAATATAGAGAGAGCCACGAAAATAAGGTGCAGCACATTATAAAACTGCATTCTACTTCTTATTCTCTCTTTAAAAGGTCAGGTCAGCCTACTGCATAGAGATAGGGAATGAATTACAGTTGAAACAATCAGCCTTGACATTGTTGTAGCAAGAAAAAGAGAAAGGCATTGCAGAAGAAAAGGAAGTTCTCCCCTCATATTTGATGACTGAAAACTGTGCACACTAGAGCTTTTTCTCGAGTCATTACTAATTATGTTAACAGATATTTGTCAAAATTCATCCTGTACATTATACAAGGAGAACATTGTGCAGTCTGGGAAATTTAGGTAAAAAATGTTTGGAGTGCTAAAAAGCAAGGAGGGTATATGGATGACAGAAGTAAAAAAAAGAAAGAAAATGTTGAAGTGAGAAACAGTTAACATGATGAATGAGAAAAATCTGTTAACTATAAAGGACAACAAAAACCATAATATGGTGAAGGACAAAGAATGGGTTATGTTAAGTCAATAAAAGCCATGAGTGAAGCACAACATTGAAAGTAAATTATTATGCTTATTTATTCCCAAGGACTATGGAGGTAAATTACAATTTTAAAAGAAACACAGCTTAGCATTGCTCTATATGATTTTGACATTGCTTTACATTTTTAATGTTAAAATAGGGAAAATATTGGAATGAAAAATCCTAAAACACATGGACAGGACAACTACATATATTGCACAACAATTTAAAGGATCTCAGTAACAAACATGTTTCTGTGAATTCAAGACTTCCAGGAAACTAATTTGACTCAATCATCATTATACAGTTATCTGTTGACAAGTGAAAAACTAGCTGATTAATTAATACAAACAGTATGTGTAACAGTTTTGCAGATAGCCTCCATCCTAATTTTTCTTGAGATAACCAAACCCAAAAGGATCCAAATAACAATGGACGGATTCAACTCTCCTTGCCCTTCTTCTCAAGTCATGCTAGTATCTTATCTAATTAACTGAATATGACATGAGGACATGACATTTTCCATTCAACATATCAGGCCATATGTGAATCAGTAATGTTAGAGCTACCATACAAAACCATAGAGACTTTATACCACATGAAAGGCTGGGAAGAAAGTCAATGATAAGAATCTTAGGAGAACTTGACCACAAATGCTTGCCGTGTGTTTGAAGAGCTAAAGACCAAATAAACCCTACACTAGAATCTCATGCTACCAATATGATTATGTGACCCTCAAGTCCCGTACCTTACAATTGGATCCTAGCATCCCACAATGCTCCATATCCGTTGCACTCAACAGACCGGTTGTGCACTAGCCCTTTAAATACTTTGAGGTGAACACTGCAAAGTCGGTGTCACCGCCAATGCCATTCATTTACAGCTGAGACACGTGCTGAAACACTCTATGACAAATTGGTAAGAACCATAGGAGAACCACATCACAAAAACTAGACATTATTGTTAGAGCCAAGGCCTTATCAACCCCACACACGAATCCCTTACTTTAATGTAGGACTCAAGTCCCATGCCTTGCAATTGAATCCTAACATACCATCATGAAGTGTAAGTTCCAAATAGTCACATGAAGCATTCAGTGCAGGGTTATTTATTTTAGTTTTCAAACACAACATAAATGACTAAATTAGCCCCTTATTCAACCAAAAAAGTAATATAATAAAGAAAGAAGATAAAAGTACTACGATAACTGTAATTTTTCTGAGTAATAACCCAAATTATTCCACGAGTTTACAAGAATCAGTCAGTCTAATCTCCAAAACAATAGAAATGTTATTAAAGTCCCTGAAATTACAGAAAATGAAAAAGGACTAAAATAACCAATCTTTGGTAATTTGACCAATTAAAATAATATTTTTGTAGTTAAAATTGATGGGTGCTAGTAACTTCTGAGACTAATTTGGTGTGCTTTCAGAATCTCAGATGGTATTTAATTGCATATGCTCACAAGAAACAATTGGCACAAAAGCAGACGCATCATAATAGCCATGGGATAAACTAAAAAAATAGCTGCTAACAATTCCTCCACAGTAAACCCTCAAACAGCGATGACACAAATAAGTAACTTGCGAAAGCAACAAATGGAAGAATCTTATTCTAGATACATAACGAGAAGCAAAACAAAAAGAAAAGAGTTAGAAAATGGAAATGAAGAGGAAGCCTAACCTTGAGAGAGAAATTGAGGGCCACAGAAGGATAGTAACGAATAACACTGCTGCCATTGCCTCGCCACAAAGAGAGAATCCCTTCTTCCCTGACCGTACGCGCTATGCAATCAAACATGCCCTTGAATCTGCGACGCCCACTCGCCACAATGGCCAAATTGCTCTCCTGGGTCTGCAGCAACAGCTTCGCCCTCTCAATTGGGGCCACAATCGTGTGCACGACACCACCCATCAAGGCCCCAGCCACCAGATCGCGCTGGAAATTCTTCACACCACAATTCAACGCTTTCTCTTGCCCAAGTTTCAATCTTTTCCCCTCTGAGTCATCGTCCTCTGCGCTCATCCTTCGATTCCTTGCCACCGCCTCTGCAAGTCACAAACTTTGCTCAAAGGGGAACACACCCATCAATTTCATTTGTTTTTATCTCACAGAAAACCCAATCCGGAGTAATTTATTTCATTTTGGAACCGAGCTTATCCGTTTGCGGAATTTCGTCAATTTTGTTGCAGTGAGTGAGAAAGCAAAGTAAAAAAGCAGAATGATGAAAGATAGTTGATTTGAAGACGTGGTAGTCTCGTGGCTGATGAAGGAACAAATTCGTTGGTTATTCCATTTTGACTTTCCGGTCTGGCCTGTCATCGACAACACTCCTCGCAGCGCAAGAGAAGATACTTTTCTTACCTTCTCTCCATAGATCTACCCACGTGTACTTTCAATCTTCGCACAAACAATTCATTCTTTGTACTAATCTCATAATAATATAATAAATTTACTAATTTTTTAATTATTAATAAAAAATAAACTCTATTAAAGAATTCATTTTTATGTAATGTTGTTCTTTATTTAAAAAGAATTTGCAAAAAATAAGTTTTAAGAGAATGCATGCTGACGAAATGCTTGTAAGAGCAAGCGAACAACTTTAGAAGAGTTGTTGCTTATTTTCACTGGGGCAATCAAATTGGCTTTTTCTTTTGGAACTTTACTATTTTTAGAAATTTTGATCTTTTCCTAAATTATGCATAATCTTTTTTTTAAGGGATTGGAATATTTATGTAATAGTTTTTTTGTATAGATAGTTTTGTTTTATACATGTAAATATTTTATACGTGAAATGAGTTGAGTAGCATGTTAGTCGTATGTGGGTGTTTATGGGCCTTTATTGGTAAGAGAAATATTTAGATATTTGAATGAAGTATGTCACTGAGTCATGTTTGTAATGAGAACGTTTTCAAGCTTTCTTCCTCAATTTCTGTCTCTTTCTGTCACTCATCATCTCTCACCTGTCCCAATCAAGCATCAAGATGAACAATGCTTCCTCTCAGTGTGTTGAATTTAATCGTGAGTGAGAGGAATTATTCCTAAGAAAAAGATTGGCTTGGCTCAGGTAGTTTAACTTTAGGTGAATTGATCCTTTAATTTTTTATTCTTTTTTAAGAAAATGATAGGTGTCTTCTTTTCTCTTTGCATTGTTTTGTATCTTTGAATGGAGTTGCATAAACTTGTTGATAGTAAAAACACATGCGGAAACAACACACATAATCACAAATCAACTGCAAAAAATAAAGGATACAAGATTTAACGTGGTTCGGTCGCCAACTGCAATCTACATCCACACGGGCAACTATTAGGTTTACATTATATCCTGTTGCACACCAATTACAAGTACAATGATATCTTTAAATAGAGATAATAAAGGAACACAATGATTAAGCTCACTCACTAAAACATGGTATCTACTCAGCCCAACCCAATTGGTCCTGACTTCATACCCAACAATCTCCCACTTGAAGTCACGGAACAATGTTCACCTGCGCTTCAACTGTGTACATGTACTTCTGTAATCTGTCGACGAAACTCAATGTTCCACCTCTAGTTGCCACCAGCCTTCTTAATCATTTTGAAGACTTCGTTAAAACTCCTCTGAGTCTCAACACGTCAGTCACTGACCGTTCTCTGTTCCTACTGACTCCCACTTACAGGAACTGCCAGATCCTGGAACAATGAGAACAAACACTACCCGTTCTTTGTTCCTACCAACTTCCATTTACAGGAACTGCCAGATCCTGGAACAACCTGAGAACAAACACTCTCCATATTCAACAAAAAATGTTCTGTAGAAGTTTCAACCGCTGGAATATTGGTTCTCCCAACCCACTGTCGTCTAGAAACCTTAGTTGAAGCACAACCTGTTACCTTAAGAGTTTTATTGTCCGCTAGTCTTACCTTTCCAAAGTCCCCAATAACTAGATTTTGCAATGCTTCACTGTTGTGGGTAGCATGAAATGAAGCACCAGAATCCATGACCCAGGAATCCACACTGCTCTCCGCGCAACAGACTAAGAGGTCCTTGTCCGCGGAATCTTCTGCAATGCTGACTTGTTTATCATTTGGGCATTGATTCCTGAAATGCCCCACCTCCTTGCAGTTCCAACATGTTACACTTGAGCAATCCCAAGTCTTTGACTGACTCCTTCCTTTGTTCTTGCTCTCACTATCTCTGATATTTCTCTTACCTCTCATGACATATAGCGATTCACTAGATAATTCCCCAGAACTCCTTCTTCGGACATCCTCGCCAAGAATGAGATCACGAATCTTCTCAAAAGTGAATCCATCGGATCCCGTTGAACTGGTAACTGCTGTAACTGTTCCAGACCAAGTGTCAGGCAAAGACGATAACAGTAGTAAAGCTTGAACTTCATCATCGAACTTAATGCCCACTGACATAAGTCTGGCTAAGATCGAATTCGTTTTATTGATGTGCTCAGTAACTGAACTGTCTTCTTTCATCCTTGTGTTTACCAATTCTCTAATCAGAAACACCTTGTTTGCAGCAGATGGCTTCTCGTACATGTTAGACAATGCTTCCATGATACCTTTCGTCGTCTTCTCCTTCAAAATGTTGAACGCAACATTCTTACTCAAAGAGAGTCGGATAACGGACATAACTTTACTTTCCGATCCAAACCTGCCCACTCTGCATCAGACATCTTTTCTGGCTTGTCATCCAAAGCCACGTTCAAATCTTTTTGAACTAGCAAATCCTCAATTTGCATTTTCCACCAACTGAAATCTATACCATCAAATTTTTCAATTCGGAACCTCCCTTCTTCTGTCATCTCAAATGACTAGACGAGATACTCGGTACAACTGATTTCAGATCTTGACAATCTTTTTTTTTTTAAATCAAGAACACAAAAATTGCACCACCCAAAATCACTCACCAACAGACCTGGTCGCAGTCCCCACTGCACTGGCGCTCCGCACCACCACCGTCGTTGGTCACCGCTATTGTGAAGCAAATCTGGGAAACCCTAAGCCTTAGGACGCTACTACAGCCTCTGCAAAACCCTAGCTTTGGGATGTTGCTGCCGCCTCTGCGAAACCCTAACTTTGGGACACTGTTGCCGCCTCTGCGAAACCCTAACTCTGGGACGCTACTGCAACTGCAACTGCAATTTTCACATCTCGTCGATTAATTTCTACTGATCGGATCTCTAGTGTGTAAACGAACCAAGGCTCTGATACCACTTGATAGTAAAAACGCACGCGAAAACAACACACATAATCACAAATCAACTGCAGGAAATAAAGGACACAAGATTTAACGTGGTTCGGTCGCCAACTGCAACCTACATCCACACGGGCAACTATTAGGTTTACATTATATTCTGTTGCACACCAATTACAAGTACAAACAATGATCTCTTTAAATAGAGATAATAAAGGGACACAATGATTAAGCTCACTCACTAAAACATGGTATCTACTCAGCCCAACCCAATTGGTCCTGATTTCATACCCAACACTTGTTGGAATGGAGGAAAAGAAATTTGAATTTGAAGGGTAAAATATGGATTTGGGAGAATGTAAAATATGAAATCTGAATTTGAAGTTTAAATCACTATGAATGATTTTAGGGAGGCTACACAAGAGACTAACTTAACTTAGAAAGAGTTTAAAAACAAATGTTTATGACAAAAAATGAATATCATAACTTTTTCATTCAAACTGATTTTTACAAGAGGATTGATACTCTTATTTGTAGTGTTAAGTTGTGTCAAATTGGAGCTTGACAAGTGGTCTATCTTCATTAGTATAAATCCTCTTTATTGAGCAGATATCATATGCATGTTGCTCTCCTTACTAAGGTTCATTCTCAGCATGTCAAGAGGGATTGCTCCATATTGCTAGACACACACCCCTTTACAGTTTAGCTCAATGAAGCCCAATTGTAACTCTATTTAGACTCTATATTACTATATACACCATGCTATATTTAGCCCAAATAGAAAATCCAAAAGATGAAGATTATTTCTTCTTACACCTCCATACTTTCTTGTGTCACCTCATACTAAATGTGAAAATATGTTTTATCATTTTTTTGCCACCCCTATACATAATCCGAAAGATATTTTTGGGATCCGGAAGTGTTTTTTAGATTTATAAAATCCATAACTCTTTTTTGGATTTGAAATAAGCCTATGAATTATGTAATCCAAATATATTCCAGATTACATAATCTGGAAGTCAATCTCATATTCAAAAAAAACTTCCAGATTATGTAATTTGAAACTAATTACACATATGAAAAAAGGGCTTCTGGATTATGTAATCCAGAAGCTAATCACAAAAGACTTCCGAATTACATAATCCGAAAACTAATTCTGAATCTAGAACAAAACTTCTGAATTATGTAGTCAAAATATTAAAAAAAGGATATTTTTGAAATATAAAACCTGGGGATGGAACAAAAAGATATGGAGTTACAGAAAGGAGCAGCAAAAAATGAAACCAAAGTCCATTCCATGAACTGAAAGAAAAGTTATATTCTACTATTTAGCACGTAGAAGGATGGTTGATGCATAAGAGTTTCACTCTTCCAAGATAAATTGAATCTCATTCATCTCAAATCTTCATAACTCCTTTAATCTTCTTTATAGTTATTAATGTTAAACAACAAAATTTGAAAAAAATATAAACGGTAAAGAAAGTTCTTAAAAAAAATCAAAAGATTTCACAAAGTACTTTGAAACATAATCAATTACTTAATCAATACAATATATATTCTTTTGTTCTTTATTTACAAAATATGTAAAACAGGTATTTCTTTTTTAATAAATGACTAAAATGAACAAAGTTTGCTTAGTTAATTCACAAAACACACACATAAGAGACATATGACAACTATATGACTAGTTTTGCTCAGCATTTATGGAATTTATCTTTTCTTTCTCTAATTTATCAATTACCGAAACATTTCTCTAAAAACTAGTTGAAATTTTGAAAAAATAAGTTTAAAATTTGAAACTAAATCTTAACTTTAAATTACTGGTTAGGAGCTTGAAGCGGCTAAAATATTTATTCAATTATAAATATTTTAGAAAGCTATATGTTAAAATATCATATAAATTTAATTTTATCTCAATATAAAATATATCTTGGAATATATATATATATAGACACACTAACTATATATATAAATATATCAAATATTTGTTTCTTTTATTTTTAATTTTTTTTACTATTAATACTATACCATAACCTCCAGTATTTTTACTCAAATTTAAAATAAAAATAATATATTTTAGCTAGACGTTACACTTTCATTATTTTAATTAGTATAATGATTGAAATATAATGCTAAAAATAATATAACCATGGCTAAAATAAAATAAATTTATCATCTATCAATATAAATGACTTTGTATAATGTTAAAATGTAAATTAAATATTATAAGTAATATAATAGTTTAAATAAACATCATAATATAAAAAATATTTAAAACAATGAAAAATAATAATAATTTCTGACCTTATCAATATTTTATGTAACGAAATAATAAAAAAATATGAAACTTCTACCTTATGTAAAAAAAAGATAAAAATATTATAGTTATATCTTTTATATGAATTGATGAAAAAAAATATAATATAACCATGAATTAAGTACAAATGAGTGCAAAAGAGATAAATAAATATTTTAAAGAAGGAAAAGAAACAACTTATAAAAATATAAAATTATATAGTAACATTTAAAAAAAATATTTGAAGTAGTTATTTTTTTAAAATACTACGAACTAATAAAAAATTGTTTACTATAAATAAGTTTTTCATATCTCCAAAATTAACCTAGATTGAAATTTGTATCTAACATTTTTCCATTATCGTACTACACAACATTTAATAAATAAACAAATTTGTTCTACAATTTTTTTATTATTAATAAATTAAAAATATTGACAATTAATTATTTCAATTAAATATTGATATATATGGTAACATGTACTAGTAGAAAATCATTAGATTGAAACCAAATAATAGAGATAAAAAAACATATTGTTATATTAATTAAATTGGATATTATTTAAAAGATTAAAAAAATTATTCGTATATATAAATTAATTTTTATTATTGATAAATAGTTTTTAAATTGGTATCTAATTAGCTACTACCACTTATATAAATCCTAAAGTTGGTAACTAAAACTCTTGATAGTTATAGATACTAATTTAAAAATTATTTATCAATAACAAAAATTAATTTTTTAGATATCAATCATTTTTATTACTTAAAAAATTTCAATATGTTTTTCCATTACTTAAATACAAGAAATAAAGTTTCAACACATGATTTTCATTTTTCTTTTAATATATTTTTCACGTATTTTTATATTATTCATTAATAAAAACTACACTTTATTATAAATATTAGTTATTAAATAAATTTAACTATCACAAATATTTAATAAAATAAAATAGTAATAATTACTTATTAAATTATATCGGATTACTACTAATACGTTTTTATCTTTATTTTTATTATAATTTTTTAAGAATTTTTTTTTATGGTTAATTACGTTACATTTTGTTGTTGTAAAAGGTTTTTTAATATTAAAAATAATATTATTTATTTATTTATATAAAATGTGATTTATTTATATAAAATGTGATTTATTTTCCAATTTTATAATATATGTTTAATATTTAAAAAAATATTTTAAGTTATGGTTTTATTTAATTTGCTTGTGTGTTTATATTAGTATATTTGTGTGTATAATTATTATGTTTATGAGTTATAATTTAGTTGATTCTAATTTTTTATGTCTTTTCAATTGTTAATTATTTTATTGTTGTAGTATTTTTCATTATTACAGGATTTTTAATATTAAAAAAATAATATATTTTATTTATATAAGATCTTATTTATTTTCCAATTTTATAATACATGTTTAATATTTTTAAGAAATTACAAGTTATAATTTTATTTAATTTGTCGAATACATATTTTTTCTAATTATAATTTTTAAACTATAACTATTTATATTTAATACATATTTATTTTCTAACTATAATTTTAAATATAAAAAATATGTGAAAGTTATTTTTAAACAAAAACAACTCATTTTATTATTAATTTTTTTTAATACGTAAAGGGAAAATTTGTAAAGTAACATTTTACACTTTTAAAAAAATATAATAATTTCCTCACAACCATCACATCACTCACAAACTCTCATAAATTTTCCTCACATTCATTCTAATATACATCAATCCAAACAACCTCACTTTCTTCTCACATGCACTCTCTCAAATCTCCACACATCTCCTTCTGAATCCAGTGTTTGTGAGTGGCTGTAAGAGAATTTTTTTTAAAAATTTTGTAAACTATTATTTTACAAATTTATCCTTGCATATTAAAAAAATAATAATAATAAAATAAGTTATTTTTGTTTAAAAATAAATAATTTTCACATATTCGTAGATTTAAAAATTATAATTAGAAAATAAATACATATTAAATGTAAATAGGTATAATTTAAAAATTATAATTAAAAAATAAATATTTATTTAATCAATTAAATAAAAACAGAATTTCAAGTAATTTATTAAAATATTAAACATGTACTATAATATTAAAAAATAAATCAAAAAATAAATAAAATCTTATATAAATAAATAAAAAATATTATTTTTAATATTAAAAACCATGTAATAATGAAAAATAAAAAAATACTACAGCAACAAAAGTATAATGTAATTAACAATAAAAAAGAATTTCATAATAAATTATTATCAAATAAATTATAACTCATAAGCATAATAATTATAAACAAAAATATATTAATATAAACATAACAATAAATTAAATAAAAACAGAAGTAATTTTTTAAAATATTAAACTTATACTAATAAAATTGTAAAATAATTCACATCTTATATAAATAAATAAAAAATTATTTTTTAATTAAAAATCTTATATTAGAATAAAATAAATGAGGATAAATTCAAAAATAACACATGTTGACTTGACTTTCCCTCTGCATCTCTTATTTTTACAGGAGGAGGATATTTATTGTTCACATGTATATCCTTTCTTTCTCTTCGTCATAAAATCCTGAAACCAAATGATAGATATCCTTTTACTTCTTTTGCCACTGAAGAATACATCCACAGAAACAAACAGACCTTAGGCTTTGTTTTCTTCAAAGGGTTATACTGTTCAGGAGGAAGGATGTGAAGGGATATCCATTATTTAGATAAAGGAATGTGCAGGGGGGAAGAGTGTATCTGCATGAATATTGATTTCTCTCATCCTCTTGATATGCAAAGATTTGAAGGGAAAGCCACATAAAATGGTGGTGTTTTCCCTTTTTGGCATTTTTTTTACTTTGTCATTCATGCAATAATATATATAATAATATATATATATATATGTATATATATATATATTTTTTTTTTCATCATATTATAATATTTTATACTTTATTCTATATATTTTATCTTTTTTATAAATAAATTTGTTGTACAATTCACTCTATATATAACATCTTTTTATTATAAAATGTCTTCTAAGATATCTACATGGTTATGTATCTACATACAATATAAATCAATGAATATAAAAAACCTTCAAAATTCATAAATAAATATAATAATAAATTTGTATATGCTTAGATAATATTATAGTTATGATTTTTTTCATGTTTCGATAATATTAAGTAACTTTTATTTTTTTCGAAAGTAATTATTTAAAGAAATAAATTATTCAATTATACTGAAAACAATTTAAAATATTCCAATTAACTCAAATCTACATAAAATACATCTTATTTCATTATTTAAATATTTTTAAATATAAGGATAAATTTGTAAACTTACATTTTACACTTTTAAAATAATTAAAAAAACCTCACAACCATCACCTCACTCTCAAATTCCAATAAACTTTTCTTATAAATTTATTCTAGCATACCTTCAATCCAAACACACTCACTTTCTTCATACTTTTCTCTCGAATTCTCACACATCTACTCCCTCAAATAAATCCTCACACATCCTCTCCTTAATCCAAACACATTAGAGTGGATGTGTGAGAAAAATTTATTGAAATACGTGAGTAATGAGATAGTTGTAAGAGTATTTTAAATTATTTTAAATTATGTTAAATGTAAGATTATAAATTTACCATTGTATATAAAAAAATAGAAAAATAAAATATTAATTAATTTAAAGCACATTTTAGTTAATTAAAATAATTTATATTTTATTATTTAATTTGTATTATATTATGTTATATATATATATATATATGAAGTATATAATTTTATTCCTATAAGAATATTAATATTAATGATGATTTTCATTATTATTATTATGAAAAGGTTAATATATTTTAAAAAGTAATTGAGTATTGTTGGAGATCTCACATCGACTAGATATTAGAATCTTTCATTTTATATAAGTAGGTGTAATCCTCAACCTCAAGAGCCGGTTTTATGGGGTTGAGTTAGACTTAAAGTCCATTTCTTAATACTTTGGATCCATTGACTATTAATATCCATGCTTGAACAAGTCGTTGTGGGATCTCCAACAAGTATTTAAAATTTGGATAAGAATTTTTGTGTGTATGTTTAAAATTCAACAATATTATGATGTATGAAAGCAATATTAAATAATAATAAATAACATGAAAATTTGAATATTAAATAACAATTTTAACAATGTTCAACATGAAAAATGGTCTAGTATAAAAAAATAAATGTTGATGACAACAAATATTTATAATTTTTAAATTTGAATAATTAAAATATGATTAATAAAAGATTCAGAAAAAGTAATTACATAAATATTTTTAATTTAAATGAGTGTCTCAAATCACTAGTGTAATATAAAATATATAAATTATTCTAAATTTTCAATATTAAAATGGATACTCATTAATAAAACAAAAAATTAATAATTACATTAATAAAATAATTATATTATTATTTTTATTTATAGAATTTGTATATTCAAATTCTCATTAATAAAATCAAATTTGAATTACTATAATATATCAATTGAATTTTATTATTTATATTTTTTGAATTTAAATATTTAAATAGATTTTGTATTTTGGTTAATAAATCAAAATCTAGATTACTATAATGTATAAAGAGTATGCAAAACATATATTTGAATGCACATACTCTTTTTTCTCTTCATTGTTGAGAGGACCAACTATAAATCCTCCACTTTCTATGCCCTGCACCCTCACCCTCAAATGTTTACTCAAACAAATGGGGTGACACCCTCTCATCCGTCTTTGCTACACTGTCACCCCATAACTAAACACTTTGTGTACTGGTAGGCACCGGACGAACGCACGTGGCCGACCGGCCGTGTACACAATAAATGTAAGGGCATTTATGTGACAAGCTAAGGTGGTTAAGATACACCTCCGAAGAATAAGGAATATGCGTTTAGAGAAGATATGTTCCCCGGGTATTCCGGAGCACGACTGACAAGACATATCCATAACCACCCTGAGCCCAAGGGATAGAAAGCCCATTAGGCAATCCTATAAATACTGTGCTCAAGCCAGAGAAAGGGACGTCTTCATTCACTTACGAAACCGCGCTTAGAATCTCATACTTACTTGAGCGTCGGAGTGCCTTCGCAGGTACCCTCCCCCGCCTGACCGAAGGAGACACCAAGAAGGAACGACCGACCGAAGGAGAAGAAGATCGACACGTCGATCCATTTACGTCAGCAATCTCATTACATCAACCGACCGTGCCTGGGCCCCATCTCTCCACTCAGGTACAATTGGCGCCCACCGTGGGGCCGAGGCAAGATTTCAATATTTAAAGCTATAATGGTTGCAACAAGGAACAACAACAACGCTATGGCGGAACAGATGACTATGATTCAAACCCTCCAAACTCAGATGGAGGAACTGCGGCAAAAAGGGATGGAAGACCGTCGTCAACACGAAGAGGATAAACGCCGCCAAGAGGAGGAAATCGCCTTATTGAGAGAGCAGAATGCGCGACTCCAGCGACAGGTTGATAATCCCGAACGAGAAGGCCAATCCCATATGGCCGACCGAACCGCCTCTCGCATACCTACACCAGCCGACACCAATCCTGCTTCTAGAGCTAAAACAGTCGAAAGAAAGTCAAGTAAAAGGGCTCATCCTTTTACAAACGAAATCATCACCACACCACTTCCTGACAAATGGAGAGGCCTCGCCATTAAACTCTATGACGGCTCGACCGACCCGGACGAGCATTTAAATGTTTACAAGACGCAAATGACTTTGTATACCACAGATAACAATGTGTGGTGTAAAGTATTCCCCACGTCGCTCCAGGGAGAACCTCTTACTTGGTTTACAGAGCTGTCTCCGAATTCCATTGACGACTTCGACGTCTTAGCCGTAAAATTCTCTACTCAGTATGCCACCAGCCGACCGCATCACATGTCCTCCATGTCTCTCCTAGCGATACAACAAGAAAAAGGTGAATCTCTCAGAACCTTTTTAGATAGGTTCAACAAAGCATGTATGAACATTCGAGGGCTCAAGCAGGAAGTTGCATTGCACCATTTGGTCTCGGCCATCCGGCCGAGCCGTTTTACTGAAAGTCTCATCAAGAAGCCGCCTCAAGACATGGAAGACCTTCGAACTCGAGCAACCAAATTCATGCAAATCGAGGAACACATTGATTACCACCAACGGTTCAAAGCCGTCGGATCCGGAGTCCTCAAAGACCAAACCCCGAGCAAAGAAAGATAAGTCGAGACCGAACGAACCGTCCGAACCACTCCAAGGTCAAACCAAGAATGTTCCACAAAGGAGACTTAGTATGGCGAATGCGGAGTAGCGCCCGAAAGGAAGGAGGCAAGTTTTCTAGCAGTTGGGAAGGACCATTCCGCATAGCAGACACTAAGAATTATTTATGCCTCGTTCGGCATCAGAATTATCTTATTACTTCAACGTAATCAGAATTATTTATGCCTCGTCCGGCATCAGAATTATTCGGAATTATTTATGCCTCGTTCGGCATCAGAATTATCTTATTACTTTAATGTAATCGGAATTATTTATGCCTCGTCCGGCATCAGAATTATTCGGAATTATTTATGCCTCGTTCGGCATCAGAATTATCTTATTACTTTAATGTAATCAGAATTATTTATGCCTCGTCCGGCATCAGAATTATCTTATTACTTCAACGTAATCGGAATTATTTATGCCTCGTCCGGCATCAGAATTATTCGGAATTATTTATGCCTCGTTCGGCATCAGAATTATCTTATTACTTAAATGTAATCAGAATTATTTATGTCTCGTTCGACATCAGAATTATCTTATTACTTTTATGTAATCAGAATTATTTATGCCTCGTTCGGCATCAGAATTATCTTATTACTTTAACAAATTATTTATGCCTCGTCCGGCATCAGAATCATCTTATTACTTTAATGTAATCAGAATTATTTATGCCTCGTTCGGCATCAGAATTATCTTATTACTTTAATGTAATCAGAATTATCTATGCCTCGTTCGGCATCAGAATTATCTTATTACTTTAATGTAATCAGAATTATTTATGCCTCGTCCGGCATCAGAATTATATTATTACCTCAACGTAATCATAATTATTTATGCCACGTTCGGCATCAGAATTATTTACTCAATCTTATGCCTCGTTCGACATCTGAATTATTACCTTAACGTAATCAGAATTATTATGCCACGTTCGGCATCCGAATTATTTACTCAATCTTATGCCTCGTTCGGCATCTGAATTATTACCTTAACGTAATCAGACTTTTTTATGCCACGTTCGGCATCAGAATTATTCATTTATTTATGCCTCGTTCGGCATCAGAATTAGTCACTTATTTATGCCTCGTTCGGCATCAAAATTATATTATTACCTCAACGTAATCATAATTATTTATGCCACGTTCGGCATCAGAATTATTTACTCAATCTTATGCCTCGTTCGACATCTGAATTATTACCTTAACGTAATCAGAATTATTATGCCACGTTCGGCATCCGAATTATTTACTCAATCTTATGCCTCGTTCGGCATCTGAATTATTACCTTAACGTAATCAGACTTTTTTATGCCACGTTCGGCATCAGAATTATTCACTTATTTATGCCTCGTTCGGCATCAGAATTATTCACTTATTTATGCCTCGTTCGGCATCAGAATTATCTTATTACTAATGTAATCAGAATTATTTATGCCTCGTCCGGCATCAGAATTATCTTATTACTTTAATGTAATCAGAATTATTTATGCAAGTGTGCATTGCCCACATGTCGGATCCAGCAATTTTCTATGCCACATTGTTCATTAACTCTTCAAAAGAGGCGTCAGGCTGTGGGCCAGGGGTCTCCCCCTCGGCCTCCTCATTTAAATTATCATCGTGGTTGATCGGCACCAGCTTTCCATCAACTATTATTTTTTCTGTCGTACTGGTCGTCCTCCAGGGGTGCTCCATGCAGGCAGGCCGCTTGTCCGATGCCTAACCGAAAATATTCTTCGCGAATGCGAACGTCCCGCCATTCCGTTAAGTTTAATGTCTGACAACTCGAAAGGCACAACAATTATTACGACTCTTCGGCTTTTATTCACCTCGAGCCTGGGGGGCAAGTGTACTGGTAGGCACCGGACGAACGCACGTGGCCGACCGGCCGTGTACACAATAAATGTAAGGGCATTTATGTGACAAGCTAAGGTGGTTAAGATACACCTCCGAAGAATAAGGAATATGCGTTTAGAGAAGATATGTTCCCCGGGTATTCCGGAGCACGACTGACAAGACATATCCATAACCACCCTGAGCCCAAGGGATAGAAAGCCCATTAGGCAATCCTATAAATACTGTGCTCAAGCCAGAGAAAGGGACGTCTTCATTCACTTACGAAACCGCGCTTAGAATCTCATACTTACTTGAGCGTCGGAGTGCCTTCGCAGGTACCCTCCCCCGCCTGACCGAAGGAGACACCAAGAAGGAACGACCGACCGAAGGAGAAGAAGATCGACACGTCGATCCATTTACGTCAGCAATCTCATTACATCAACCGACCGTGCCTGGGCCCCATCTCTCCACTCAGGTACACTTTGTAAAGAAGATGTGCAAAAATATGTTAAGTTGTTTGGATTGAAGGATGATAGAGTGGATTTGTGATGATAGTTTATTGAAATTTGTGACTGATGTGATAGTTGAAAGATAATTTAAAAATTATTTTAAAAATATAAAATGTAAGTTTACAAATTTATCTTTGTTATTAAAAAATATTAAAAAAGAAAGCAAATAGTAATGATATTGATATTTATGCTATATATTTGTTTCAATTTCTAGTTATATATAAAGAGAGAGAGAGAGTGAGTTAAAGCTAATATTTAATATAATAAGTTTTCTAAAATTCAATATAAATTGGTAATATTAATATATATTGTGTATTAGATGTATTAATAAATAATAATAAGATCTCATTTATATGAAATATAAGAATTTATTTGTATAAATTCATATTTTAATCTATTTTTATTTTATTTTATTTTCATATCACTTTCTTTTTATTTTTTTCTCTTATATCACTTATAAAAAAAATGTTCTCTTTTTTGTTTGATCTCTCTTTCTTTTTCTACCTAAAATAGAGTGCGTGATGGTTAATTTTCATGAACTTGCTTCATTGATGAGATTTGCGAGGAGCACTGGGGCAGGGTTTCTTTATAGGGGAATACTCGGGTAAAATACTTTATTTTTAAAAAGAAGAAACGGTACTACTCATTAAAAAACTATGCTTAAATTAAATAAACCTGGTGTTTACAATATTATAGGGACCTGATACCTTGACACTGCACACATTAAATACATATTCTTAATAAATAAATAAATATTTTATTTATTTTATTTTTAATTTTTAATTTTTAATTTTAAATATTAAAATAATATTATAAAGGATTGTTGAATGGTTTTATTTACCGTGTGGATTTTTATGGATATCATAGTTTTTAAAAAAAAAAACTAATCAATAGTTTAGTATATTCAGCATTGATTGATTTAGTCTAAACTGTACATTTTCTAACAAATATTTTTCTTCCTCTCAGAAATTCCGATCAAGCACCCTTGATCCACCCAACCTCTACTAGACCCACCAAAGATTAGTAATTAGGAAAGAAAAAACAAAACATCAATAATCAGTAGTTAGAAATTATTCAATTTCATAATTAGTTCTTAGAAATTCAATTTTATCTTTGGAAATCGATCATACATTCAAACTTTTAACACGTTGATGAGAAGACCAAAATTCAATAACTTAAAAAGCAGTTAATAATATATAGGTAAGCAGAATGTTTGATATTTTGCAGATTAAGGTCATGACCTTGTTAAACAAACTAGCACAGCTGGATCTGGTTTATTTGTCTGCGGTTCAAACAAAGGTTTAATCACATTAATTCTTAAACAAAACAACACTAGATATATAAGGCTTGAGAAAATAGTTTCTTTGATCGTAAGCTAGCTAGAACTGTTCAATGATTAATGCAGTTGAACAATGCTTTCAATCATTTACTTGACCATGTAGCAACAAATCATTTGCATTGACCATCCACTTTAGCATTCTCATTCTTTGCTCAATCTATAGCTATAAAGTCACAATCATCAAAACGACCGCTCTCCTTCCCATTTATACGTAATTTCTCATGATGCTCAAATGATGCGTGTGACACAAAAACTATAACTTAAACACGAAGAACCCATGAACATAAATTTGATACTTGGAGGAGCACGCACCCTTCCCAAGAATCAGAACTAGAGCATGATGTCACTCTCAGGATCGCTTTTTCTGTTCTGAAATTTGATACACATATATATATATATATAGCTATGCCCTTTGCTTGTGAGTTTGAGAAACCGGATTCGGCTGTTATTCAAATGGGTTCACGTGGTTGGTTGGGTTAATTAGTGTCATTGACAATTGCATTGGGAGAGAAAACACATGTATTTTTTAGGTAGGAAGTTAAGTCATATCAGAACTATGAGTAAGTATATTATGCAAGGAACACGAGCAGACCAAGGAAAAGAAAAGTATGGGGGAAAAGGGAACATAAACTGAGAAAAAGAATTGGAAGATATATAAAATCTAACTGCCTTGCCGACTAGACCAAGAACCCATGGTAACCACGTGCATCTGAATTATGACACCCCTATCTATCACTGTCATGCACTTCACTTGATGGTGATAAATGAAAAATCCCTTATACAGATGTTGTTTGTGAAGAAAAAAGAAAGGGGTTTCTCTTGAGTATATAGAAAACTTGTTCTCTCCTTATTTGTTTTTTGTCTCGCTCATTTTTTCTAAAAACTGATTAGGATCTCTCTATCTGATATCAATGTAGCAGGTAGGTCCCTGGGATCTAATGCAACATCAGTCTTCACATGTGGTTTAGGAAGGAAATTGGGATTTCCCCGGCAGAGATAGGTACCCATAGGAAGGGCACAAAATAGAAAGCTTTTAAATATCCGTACACTAACCACGACCCATTGCCTTCAGATCCACTACCACAATGTTTTGGGATCTCTGCTTTGGCCCCAAGTGAAATTTCAGATATCATTTTTCTCACACCCCAATAAAAAAAGTCAAAATCATGACACACTGTGTATTGGAAAAAGAGAAGAATTATATAAAAAAAAAAGAGGAATGAATGTAAAAAAATTAAAATCTTTATAAATTTGACCACTCCACTTGATAAAGAAAGTCATTCCAGCATTTGGGTTATGCCACATCTTGATAAAGAAGGTCGACTTCAAAGTCTCAATCAAAATGCGCACGAGTAAAGTTGCGTGGGATGAAGCAATCATTACCTAACTAAACCCAGCAACAGTGTTTGTGTTGTGTACTACTCCAAATCTTTGTTTCGTTTGTTGCTAATTGGAGGCCAAAAAAGGTAAAAGCTGTTTTTAATTATGAGTTAAGTGCAGAGTGATAAGATGTTTAATTCGGTGAGCAGAATAAAAGCGATTAAAGGGTGGAACTGGTTTTAACAGTGCAGTGCAATGGAGAGAGTAAGGCGCGTAGGAAAGCAATTTGGGTGGGGGCACATTTCAGAATTCAGAAAGATAGAAGAAGCACAGCGTTTGGCAGCAAGTCCTGAACCTTCTATGCCTTCAAACTTCATACTCTCAAATCTTCGTAAAGTCATTTTCCTCGTCTTATTCTCACATTCTCATTGCCATGCCAAACAGAACTTCACTCGTTAGAACACATTGTCACTTTCTAACTTTCATTATTTTCAAAATGTATTGTTTTACGCATATATAATCTACTATAAATTATTACGTTACATCTCACTGGTTCACTTCATAAAGTGATCACATATAATAAATATGTAAAAAATAAGTTAAGCATGTGTCTATTATGTTATTCCTATTATTTATTTAATTGTAGTATGATTAAAAGTTATGAATTTTATTATAATTATTTAAAACTTAGAGTATATTTTAATTAATTCATAATATTAAAACATTACAGATATACCGAAATTAAGGTCTATAGTTTTTATTATTTTTGAAAGCTCTACACATTTGGAACTTAAAGTATATTTTAATGATTTATTGGTAAATGAAGAAGCAATATACAGTGTTCTGGCTTCCTTTATTGGTTACTTAATTGTTTACATCGTGTATTGTTCTGATTCACCGAAACCAATGTACAGAATCTCGTATGGGCAGATCGGGGATCCATTAAACATAGATCTATTGAAGAAAACCAGACACGGGATTGGTCAGATTAGGCACTTAGATTTCGAAACCCACATGTAATAATTTTCAGTTGCATCACTGTAAGAACTTTGAATCAAATTACATCCACAAATTACAATGACGAATTAAAAAAAAAAACTAAATTCAGGACCTGCTGCCCTAAATCTCATATTACAAGCTCAAAATTCATTTTCCTCCATACAAATTTCACCTTCAATTCTCGCCGCATGTATCATAATCAATCCATCTCTCTCAAGGCAATTATCAAAAAGGAAAAAAAAAAACGAGAGAGAGAAGGAATCCATGATTGGATTGATTATTGAAATTGATAAGATGTCGATGATAATAACGAATTTTGCAATAATAATAACAATCAATCAACCAAAAAGACATTATTATTATTATTATTAATATTAAAATGAAAACTTCCAGATCTTGATTCGAAGATCCACCTTACACTCGGAGTCCGCGACGGAAGCCACCGCTGAAGACTTGCCAGCGGGAACCGTTCCTTTGATTCCGTCGCACGTGACTCTAATTCCGACCTTCTTGCTCTTGAGCCAATCCATCTTCATCTTCACCTTGGTATCCATCTGTATCTCGACGGGGAAACCCTTCTTCATCTTCAGACCCGATCTCAGGTTAGTCAACGAATCAGTGTCCAGATCTTGCGAACCAGACAGCACCGCGCGGAGGCTCGTCTGGTTGTTCTTGTCGGAGGTAAAGGCCGTAACGGAGCCGTTCCCGATGGGGACGGAATTGGAGAAGACTGTAACGGCGAAGGGGTCGTAGAAGAAAATAAGGTGGTTGTTGGGGTTTTTGGCGATGAGAGTGAGGTTGAAGAGCGTGACGAGGTGCGAGGGCGAGTCCGCGGAAGAGGTGAGGTTCATCTTGGCAATGCGGAGGTTGGTGACGGAGAATTCGGGTCGGTGCGGGCGGTACAGTACGTACAGTGCGGCGCCGACAATGGCGGCGAGGAGCGCCACCGCGAGGATGGTGAGGATGGTCCAGAAGCAGCAGCAACAGCAGATGTTGCGGTGGGAGCGCTGGCCGCGGCGGTGGTAGTGAGATTGCGGTCGGTAAACTTGACGGTTGGGGTTGTACAATTGGGACTTAACGGGTGCGGGATTGCCGTTAGTGGCGGCGGCGCCGTTAATTGCGCCGTTTCCGTTGGGTTTGGAGGACTGGTCCGTCATTTCGATGATAAAAGAAAAAAGAAAATGTGAAATAAGAAAATGTAGTGAAGAGTGAAGAGTGAAGAGAAGAAGGAAAGTGAGGAAAAAAGGGTTGAGAGAGGAACAAGTTTTGTAGAGGCTATAGAGAAGAGTGAGATGGAGAGAGATAGGTACCCAGAACCAAAAGTGGATGCTTCCACCTCACCAATTTCGATTCTTTTTTTTCATTTTTTTTTTATTTTCCTTCTTTTGCAGTAACTCTTCTTTTTCTTTTCATTTACTTAATAAAGCTCTTATTAGTTTTATAAAACTTTAAAACCAAGTCAAGTTTTGCTTCTCCTATGTTCTCTTCTACTCACTTTGTTGCTCCTAACATGTCGTCTTGAGTGAACTCTCGGTAACCTTGGGTCCACTCCTTTTTCATTTTTTTTTATTCACATTCACACATGTTGTTTTTTCCATTTATTTACATTAAACAAATCGAACCTACTACGGCGTAAATCCAAGAATTGTTCTTAAAAACATGATTATATTAAAATTTAATGTCTTAAGTTTGCTCTACTTGAATTAAATTCGCCAAATGTCTTACATAACATGCTAAAGACAAACGAATTGAAACACCCGTGTAAAGAAAATACTTGCATTCAATTGACAACTTGATACAGAGAATAACACAGGTCTCAGGATTTTATGGCCATACGTTTTTCCTTCTGTATCAAGCCAGATATTAAATATCGTTTAAATTTTTCTATTAATTGAAAAGGTAAATATTAAATATTTCAAGTTGTAACACTATAAATGCTTTTAATAAATATTAACTCTTTCCTAAATGTATTCAATGCAGAAAATGTACTGTGATATTTGAATGAGGTTTATTTTTAGAGGAAGAACTTGCTTAAACTCTTTTATAAAGTGTAACTAGAAGAAATATGCTTGGTCAAAATCAGATGGTTAAGTGGATGGAGTTTAGTAATGAAAGACTATTGGCATGCAATAATTTATTAATCATTTTGAGTTGTTATTATTATTACTAAAGAATAAGGCTAAAAGTAGGAAGTATTGATTCTTTTTAACCCTTTGTGAGGGATGACATTGAATTTGTTTCAGTGGTGATTGACACTTGACAGTGTAACTATAATAAGTATTAGCTTTGTGATGAATTTGGTTGTTGCACTTGCTTGACTCCAAAGTCAATAATTACCTTACCTCTCAACCTACTTTCTGCTCAATTTCTAACTTTAATCCTACTTGGATACATACTTTATTTCTTCAGCAATTGGTAATATTCAAAGAGTGAAAAGAGAGGTTTAAGTTGAAAATAAAAAAAGTATGAATGGTTTTGTACACAAAAGGATGAGAGCAGTGAGTGGCTATCTGCTTTATCCCAACCTAACCAAATCTCTACTGTCAGGGTAGAAGCGCCGACACTTGCATTTTTATTTCTTTCAATTTTTAAGAGGATTTCGCATAAATACTATTTGAAATTTAAGTAAGAGTAAAAAAGTTTCCTACTAGTTACAAATACTAAAGCTGTAAAAAAATCTATAAAAATGTGATCTTAATATTTTAGACTTGTTAAAAAACTCTCATTAATTAAAAATAAAATAATTTTTTTTTATATAAATATGAATGCAAAAATTCAGTTTATAAGTTAATTAAACTAGATTTAAATTTCATTTTTTACGACAATATCACAATTATTTAGAATTTATTTAATTAAAATTTGTTTCACTTATCATATTAGTTACTATTAAATTGATATCAAATCATTTATAAATATATAATCACCAAATTGAAGGATTTAGATGTAAGAGAGTATTGCTGATATTACAGATCAATTAATTTTTTTTTATAATATATAGATTAATAAAAAACTCATTAATTTAAGTTCATTTTTTAAGGAGATGAAATATAATATATTTTTCATAAATTTTTTTATAAAAACTTTCATGTTAAGTATCATTATGTAACTTGACTTCTCAGCTAAACTGACACCTCTCAAGCAGTAATAATCATCTATCATCACATAAAAAAAATATTACTAAAAAAGAAAAAATATGAAAAAAATAGACCAAAATCTATATACTAACAAAAACGATTATACATATTTATAATTTCACTTTCCAAAATAAAAATGTAAAGATATATAAAAAAAATTTATCTCAAAGAGATTTATTCTCTTCTTCATAACTTAACTTGTTTATAAACTTATTTATTTAGTTTTTATAAATAAAAAACACTCCAACATCAAATGTCTCCTCCCAAATGTTATATAAATTAACGATCATAACTTTCACTCCTTGTTTTTCTTTTATCTTTTTCGTAACATTGTTTATATAATAGTATTTAGTATATACACTTTTTGTTCTTATTATTTTTCACTAAACTTCACATGGATAGAATAGATATGTTTAGTGTGACAGAAAAGTTATTTCTAGAGATCTAAAAAGTACACATGGCATGTCAAATTTCATGAGTTTTTGTTTGTAACAACTTTTTATAAAAAAAAATTAAGTCAAAGGAAAATACTAACTAATATCTTTAAAAAAGTTAATTAAGAAATTAAAATAATATGGTTTTATGAGGAAAAGAAAGTACCACAGCATCGTAACTTGGTAACTTAATCTTAATTATTTCCAAAATACTATTAATTTGTATCGTTAAGATACATTTTTGAAGAGTCGAAGTGTTAAAAAAATATTGACAGGGGGGCAAGTTCCTATCAACACTTATAACTATTACCTCGGAAGTTGGAAAAGTTGCATTAAATGAAATATCACTATTTAAACTTCTAAATAAAATTTCCAATCAGTAGTCCCACCATTTCTGAACTTTAATTTTTTTATCGATTAAAATATATTTTTAGTTTATGCAAAAATATTTATTAATTTCAGATCATGACATTTTTTAATGACTTTTGTCATTAAATATAATTAATATAACGCTTAAAACAAAACAAAAACATTAATTAAAATAACAAAAATATATTTTAAATTAGGATAACTAACTTTCTTTAACATATGTGATTCAATTAAATAATATATTCATTATTTGATATAAATAACATAGTTATGTAGATTTTTTGTTCAATAATTTACCTTTTAACATTATATTTTATGAAAATAATTATAACTTATTTAAGCATTTGTAATTTTACTAATTATATATAATTTTTTATATTAAATTTTAAATTATTGTGAACTCGTTTATTTTCTAAGATATCATGAATATGAATTTTATCTCTAAATACTAAAATCATTATATATGTTTTATGTTTTTATAATTACAAATTATGAATGGAATACAAAAATAATAATAATTTTTTCATTTGTATACCATTTAAAACTAATGTAAAAAGATTTTATTCATAATATATAATTAGAAAGAAAATATTTCATGTACTAGTTATGTTTAAATAATATTTTAAAAATAAAAATGATTTATTGTTTTAGAAATAATATACAAGTGATTCTTCATAAGATTTTTTTATCATAAATAACAAGAGTGTTAATAGAACATGATGAAAACTAAAATATAACTATCTTATCTATACAAAATTATTAAATATTTTGATTTATATTATGATTTCAAGTTTATTGAGATATTATCACTAGGATCCATCAGCGCATTTGAGGTACTGTCCATTTTTTAGTTCAGAGTTTCGTCATAGTTTTGTTCTTAAAAGACGTCTTGATGGTCTTACATTGCTTGCGGGTTTAGGTCAATGACAGTTTAAATACACATTCCTCCTTTAACCATACGAGACGCCTTCTAAGGACAAAACCATACAGAGCTCCAAACTCCAAAACGAACAATATCTCGTATGCGGTGATTGACCATAGCAATGATATCTCAACAAACTTGATGTCGAAACATTAACGTCGTATGTGAAAATGAAACGAGGTTCCATAAATGAAACGAGGTTCCCTTAACCTTATTTTCAAGGAACTTGATGTCTGAACAATTTATACTAATAAAAATCTAATTTATATCTTTTTGTGCTTGATTAATTATAGTTATAGTAAGTAATAAGAATTAAAAACACTAATAAAATGTTAATGATTTAAAAGTAGCAATCTTTTTAAAGTGATTTAAAACAACACAATAAGATATATGCAAGAAATCAAACATAATTTAGTCAATTATTTTATATTAATTTATAGTCGTATAGTGATAAAAAAATATTAAATATATGATATTATCTATGATTCTCACATATTGTACATTCGATTATAATAAATATGATATAAACACTCACTTTGACCCAAGACAATTGCTATACGAGTAGTTTCTCAATCTATTTTTGGAGTTATTTTCTTGTCACACTCTTGATGGCCAACAAACAACCTTTTTTTTGCAAGACATAACCGTCTTTCTTTAGATCTCTATTAAGTTTTTTTTTATCAAATTTCAATATATATACACATATAAAGAGTGAAACACCTAAGAAGAGAGAAACACATAAGAGAAAAATAAGTGGATTACTGAAAGTGAATGAAGTGAAGAAGTTGCTATTTTCTAGCAAACATTTTTATTGCAAAAACAAACACTTTGGTTGCTTGACCATTCTAACCAAATTAATTTTCTTCCTAGTGTTGACTCTCTTTTGCAGGAGTTCAAGGATGTGTTTCCAATTGAAATTCCTAGAGGACTCCCACCTTTAAGGGGAATTGAACACCACATTGATATTCTTTTAAGAGCATCTTTGCCTAATAGGCCAGCTTATAGAAGCAACCCTCAAGAGACAAAGGAGCTCCAAACTCAAGTTGAAAAATTGATGAACAAAGGATGGGTACAAGAGAGCATGAACCCATGTGTTGTTCCAGTCATTTTGACGCCTAAAAAGGATGGTTCTTGAAGGATGTGCACATATTGTAGAGCACTAAGTATATACACCCTATTCCCAAGTTAGATGATTTACTGGATGAATTGTATGATGTTTTGTCTAAAAGACATGTGTTGATTGCTACTCTTGAAACAAAAGTGTTTGGTCTTGAATTTTTAAAAGAAATGTATTCACGTGATTCTAAATTTGATGAAATTTTTAATGTTTGCACAAAGTTTAACACTAATGGATTTTTCAGGAACAATGACTATTTGTTTAAGGAGAAAAGATCGTGTGTTCCTAAATATTCCATTAGGGATCTTTTAGTAAGAGAAGCACATGAGGGAGGGCTAATGGGGCATTTTGGGGATCAAAAATCCTTTGACACTCTGCGTGAACATTTTTATTGGCCTCAGATGAAATGTGACATGCAAAAGTTTTGTAAAAATTGCATTAATTGTAAAAAGGCCAAATTAAAAGTCAAACTTAATGGTTTGTACACTCTTTTGCCTATTCCTGATAGTCCTTGGATTGATATTTAAATGGACTTTGTATTGGGTTTGCCACGAACTAAAGGAGGGAAAGATTATATTTTTGTGGTTTTTGATAGATTTTTCAAAATGGCTAATTTTATTTCTTGTAAAAAAATTGATGATGTTTGTCATGTAGCTGACTTGTTTTCCAAGGAGGTATTAAGACTTCACGGACTACCGAAAAGTACTGTGAGTGATAGAGATACAAAATTCCTAACTCGCTTTTGGAGGACATTATGGGATGATGAAGCTTTGTCAAGTCTTTCTCAAGAGGGATGGAATAATGTGGACATCCAAGCCCAAGGGCATGGTGAGGAGAAACTTGACCAAGAAATAATTCCAGACATAGACATAGGTGGACCCATGACAAGAGAAAGGCGCCCAAGAGACATTGCAACACGAGGTGGCTAATCTTTTGGAGACCCAATTGTTGCATGACCCACACTTTAAAAAGACTAAGCTAATTACATGCACAATATGCTTGAAATATTAGAATAAAATAATATTATTATAATTTATTATTATGCTTGGAGTTAGGATTTGAACCAATTATAAAGTATCAACTTAATCACTAGGACAAATGACTCTTTCTTAAAATATAGGGATTGTATTTTTATTTTATTTACTTACAAACGAGACAAGACCTATAACTAAATTTGTATTTATACACTTTTGGAATTTAGAATGAGGATGAATGTTTTGACAATTTAATAGAGAGAATATATTTATGCTAGGGTTCTTCCCTTCATCTTGCGATCTTCTAAAGAATTCACCAATTCTTGTGACGATCATCCTTAGGCTTATCAAACCTTGTTTGACAGAATGGAATCAATTAAAAACATTAACAATGAAAACCTGGAGAAAGGGAGGCACCACAAGACAGACTAAGGCCGACTATGTGAGAAAGCTACATGAACAACCCTATTGTAAGCAAACCCAATATGAGGTAAACATAATTCCCAAGCTTTCAAATTTTTTTTTCCAAATAGTTCTAAGTAAGATAGTCAAAGTTCTATTCACTACCTCTATTTTGCCACTTGTTTGTGGATGACAAGTAGTCGAAAACAAAAGTTTGATACCTAACTTACCTCATAATTTCTTCCAAAAGTGACTTAGGAATTTTGTATCCCTATCACTCACAATACTTCTTGGTAATCTATGAAGTCTTACTACCTCCCTGAAAAACAAATCAGCTACATGGTAAGCATCATCAATTTTACGAGAAATAAAATGAGTCATTTTGGAAAATCTGTCAATAACCACAAAAATAAAATATTTCTCTCCTTGAGTCCATGACAAACCCAAAATCCATTGAAATATCAACCGAAGGACTGTCAAGAACAAACAAAGAAGTGTATAAACTATGAGGTTTAACTTTTGATTTGACCTTTTTACGAGTAATGCATAATCATCTTTCTTTAATATTTCCAATCTCTATTAAGTTTTTATCAGTTTTCAATATCTATACACATATAACCTCCCACATTAACATTAACCATTGAGCCATTCTATATTATTAAATCACACTTAAATTCAAAATCTAATTTTTTTTTCACATTAGTCATATTATTTAATTAATTTACATAATAATTTTATAACATATTAATTAAAAAATCAATAATAAATTTGTTGATGAAAGAAAGGGAGAATAAATATACTTTATTTTTGTTTTATTTTTAAGCGTCTAATTTATTATTTGATATAAAAATTTCAAAATCACATTTTTATCGTATTATATTTCTAACACTTTCTTGCATATAATTTTTTGAAACACTGATTACTAAGTTTATTATTGAATTTGTTAAAAAGAACTTGAAATCTAACTTTATCCATAATATCATTTCTTAATGATAAACAATCTAACCTTGCATTAAAAAATTAGATTAAAATTATTTTAATTTAATTACTAAATCAAATGACTTCAATACATTTATCTAGCCTTTATAAAAAAGTTAGAGAGAAATATTCATGGAGTCTTATTAACAGCATTTTGTTTTTTTTATGTTAAACAATAATAAAAATTTCTAATTACAAATATTTTAAAATAAAATATCAAATAAATAAAGATTATTTTAATAATTTGAAACAAAAACTAAAATAATAAATACATAACAAATATATACATACATATTTTCACAAATCACATATTACTTATACTAATTCTATACTATGCTCGTATTAATATATAGTTAATGTAAAATTCTACATTAATATTAGAGCAAAGTTGAATAATACACGTAGATATGAGTTGATTTATCTTCTTACATTGTATTTCGTACGTTTTTCAGCACGAGTATAGTATTCAATGGCGATTTTTTTAAATATTTTAAAAGTGTCAAATATTGAAAGTCCAATGCCTCTTCATATATCACTAAGCTAGAGATAAATGTCATCATTATTATGGCACGTTTTTTTAGGCATTAGACATTTGGAGATGTAACATTTATGAATCTTATTGAAAACTTAACAAATATATAATTATTATTGAAATCTGATAAATTTGTTTACTGTATTAAAATAAAATTTGTATAATACTTATGTAAAAAAAAATTATTCTTTTAAAATTAATACTGTTCTCAGATGGGATTGGAACCAAAAGAACGATTCGAGTACTCTCTCGGTCAGTTAACTCTTCTTTCCTTCCTCTTGAAACAAACTTCTTGCTCTCCTTTCGTTGTTTTACTTCTCGTCCTCAGATGGTACATGCAAAAGACGCTTCAACGCTTAAGTGAGAATTTGGTATTTGACACGACACTCAGCGCTATTAATATTGTATGATGACGTGCCTGATTCTTGGAATTTGTACTTATTTATACAATTACCACGCGTCCTTTATTTTTGGGCCATATTAGAAAGCTGGATCATGCTTAGAAATGCATACCTAGCACTTAAATGTTGATTATTCTTATTAATTATGTTTAGACGTAACAATTTTGGATGTGTCCATTGGTATTTGACTAAATGCCGAATCAGAATATCGGTCGTGTGGACCGTATCGGTACAAATACTATAATTTTTAATTAATTGTTTGTTGTTAA